>NC_050511.2:45820265-46123091 GCF_012460135.2 Molothrus ater
AGTACCTAGCTTCATGTTGGGGAAGCGCCCCTTCAGCTGGAGGCGGGCTGGTAATTCTAGCCTGGGCGTGTTTTCCACCGGCCACACCGCTCCATCAGTTTATTATCAACACTATTCTCATTCCAAATCAAAATACAGCAATGTTACAACTACTGAGAAAACTTGGCTCTACCCTAGCTGTAACCAGGACATGGGTCTATGTAACGTGTCTGGAGCTTGGACTCAGCGTTCATGGAACACCCATGCATACCAGCAGAAGGCTTTCCAGAACAGGAGAAGATGTGGTAGGATGTTCATAGGCTGTCTGAGACTGGCTGCCAGCAGCTGCTACACCTCCATGTTTGCCTCATAATGATGTCACCACAGGATTCCATCCCACTAGAGACACAGGGCCCACCAGAATATTTCTGCTGCCACTTGTCAGAGCATCCTTTCCCAGAAGCTGAAAGGGTCCATGTCCCCAGAATTGGCCTTGAGAGACCCCTGGAAATTATAGTTATAACTCTTCATAATCCCGCATAATGAATCAGTGTAGCACAAAAGTGTTGCACATGGTAAAATAAATCACACATCTTCATTCTAAGCATCAAGTTGAAATGTTCTACAACTACTACACTTACTACTAGTAGGAAAATGGTGAGTATTGTAGTTCTTTAACAGTTTGTTTAAAGCTTCATTTAAAAATTCTTGTCTTTTGCGAGTCTGAATTTCTGGGGTGCATGGCCACTAGCTAAAATAGTTTTAAAAGCTCTGAGTGGTTCAGAGCTTGTTTTACCTTTTGAACTGATATTCAGGAATGTTTGTCCAATATGTATGGCAATATAAACAGGTTCTTAACACCACTGTTATAGGTGAAAAAACATTGCATATTATCAAGTCTGCCTGCCATGGCACATTCACCTCTGCCACAACCATCTGGTTTCCTGTGACCTTGAATAATATTTAATGTCCTGGTTCAAAAGCTGGGTTGCCGGGTTGCCACTTGCCCTCTGTTCAGAGTAACAACTTATATCTCCCAAGTTTTCTGCCTTCCCAGGAACACAATGAATGGATTTCAATGGAAGCAGTGATGCAGGCATATCTACATGCAACCTACTGCTACTACAGCTGTGTTAGAAATGCAATGTTTGACTATCATTTGAGTTAATGGCATGTAAGGGGAGTTTGTTGTTAACCTTATTCAGTCTTTTCCCCCAGAATGTCTTTGTCCCATCTATGTTCACTCCCTTTCTGTCACTCTGTCAGGTACCAGATGTGAATATCAGCATATCATGGCACACTTCTTACTTCTGTCTCCTCAGTCAGTCATCTGGAGCTTTTTGAAACTTTCTACAGGCTCCACAGCTTAAGGAAAAAGAAACAAATTTTGGACAAGCCTGCATAGTGGACTTACAGGTAGCTTTAAGAATTACCTGCAGCGAGGGGAAGGGGAGCTCATCAAGACCACCTGCCCTGCCTGTGTGAAATTTACCAAAAACTGCACTTTCCACTACTTAGACCCATTGGCCAGATCTCCCAGTTTGCATGGTCTGTGTCAGGAAGGCTTTAAGGGGTTTTTGTTGTGGCATGTCCTGCCCCTCCCAATTCCCCCCCTTTCCCCTTCCTCTGACACTAGCATTTTTTCTTTTTTCCATTTTCATGCACAGTGTGGTCTGTATGAAACCCACCAGAGTCTGCCCAAGCCATTCTGTACAGCCAGCCATCTGGTCTGTGATGGGTGCTGGCCTCTTGGTTCAGCTCACAGGACTGATCGCTTCTATGCCATCCTGGGGTTGCACAGGGAACCTGAGAGGCCTTTGAGGATGGGCTCACAGCCTATCCTCAGTATCTTAGTACTTCATTTGTATCTCCCGCTCCCAAAATGCCCACTCTCCTCCAGCCCTATCCCTGAACTTTGAAGGCTTGTCCAGCTGCCTTGTAAAGCAGGTTGCTTAACCTCTCTTTTAATTGTTTTTTATTCACAGTCAGACTTCATTTATTAATGTCCCTAGCTCTGATTAAAGACTATTTTCTACTGGACATAACTTTTCTACTACTGGACATAACTTTTCTACATTATTATGAATATATGCACTTACATTTAATAAATGTCTTTATGCATCTATATATTGATATATTTGTGCTGTATACAGGTATGGTGGAGTCAAGACACAGGCAATCACAGGTGATTGATGAAAACACTTGGGGCACAACAGTTAACTAAATGGAAGCTATTTGCCATGAATTGTGGCTGAAAGAGGTGGATCTTTGAATATTTAATGTATAGGCTTTCTTGCTATGAAATACTTACAGAACAGATAGGAAGGGAGGGACATCTCATGCTGCTAACCAGCCACAGGGCAGCCTGAGAACACTTGAGGTATTATGAGTTTCCAAATCGTGATACTCAGGGCAAAAAGAGGTGGAGCACACAAACTTCATGACTGGAAGAGGGGAGGGACCTTTGGGGGCATGTGACTGCCTGCGGGTAAGAATTGTAATTGTAGTACTTTTGTGTGCCCTGCCTTGTCATTCAAGCTGTTAACCTCTCGATTCTAACTGCTTTTCAAGCTCCCTCTTGGGAAACTGACATATTTCCGTAATTTCTACCAGCAGAATTCCAAAGGAGTGTGAGAGAGAAGTCGGCCTTTTTTTCTGGACACAGTTCATCTGACCTACTTTGCTTCTTTAGGCTGATCATAAAGTGAGCCTAATTCGCCCGGAGTCACCTACTGGCTAGATGTTTAAAATTATGTAAAGTGGAACATCCTAGCTCTGGGAAACTACACAGGAATTAGAGATTATTAGCATCTGCACTGCAGGAAAAACTATGAATTAGTTGTAGCACTCTGTCAGACAATCGAGGATACCTCCAAGATACAAAAAAAAATAGTAGAATAGCAAGCTGGTATGATTTCAAGAATAGTTTTAAGCTGCCAGAGCTTGTATCTCAGGAAAAGTGTCTAGGACATTTCTGGCTATGAAATCTATATAACAAATTCTGAGACACTTTAGTTCTTCTGTAGATTTATTGCACATTAAAAAAAAACACCAAAAAAACAGCTACATTTAATCAGGGGTTTTCAGGTTGCCTCCTGTACCTCCTTTCACACAAAGTCATATGTGGGACTAACTGTGATTGGACTAAAAGGCAGGCTCCAGTGAAGTCTCTTAGGATGCCTTAATTCCTTGAGCTTGGCATGCATAAGGCACAACAATGACTTTTCTTGTTTCATCTCTCATCATCATTACCTTCCACCTAGAGCTTAAGGCAGAAAATGAAGCATGCAACTAAGGGATTTCACAGGATTCTTAAAAGTGAAATGGGGAAGACAGTTATTAATTTTTTTAACATTTCCCAGTCTTATCACATGTTGTGTATTCTAAGGAAGTTAATGGCATGCTCTTTATCTTTTAACTAATGCTTGTACTTTTTTAAAATTGTGCAGCTGATGAATGCCTGCCAGGAGACAATTTTTTCTGCACAGTGGTAAGGAATATTATTCTTTTGTTGAAGTATAAGCCTTTAATGTCTGCCAGAAGACTGTAAACCACCTATCAGCAAGGCATAGAGCAGAGTCTCTTCTTTTGGTTCTAGATTGTGATTGGAGGAGGAAACACAGGCTCTATAAAGGACAGCATGATGGTGGTGGTGGTGGGGTGTCTGGTTTTTTTTCTGGTTTGTACATTTGGAGCTTTTAGGGAGAGAGGGCTGGAGTTTTGAGGTGTTTGGAGGTTTGTTTTGTTTTGGTTGGTTGGCTTGCTTTTGTTTTTTTTGTATGTTATTGCAGAAACGTGTTTATGAAATTAATGTATGTAGGGAAGTGCACTTTCTCATGGTTGTATTAAATGTTTTTGACAGACTGTGGTCTCTTGCTGCTTCCTGCATAAACAGACCAAAGACCATTAGACAAAAAATGAGTTATACGAAGCAGTAACAAAATTATAATGCACAGTGGCATCTCTGGAAAGAAGCAACTATAAATTTATTTAAGTTCTGTCTTATACTGAGGGTATGAATTAGAGTTCAAGATAAGTACGGAAGTAAGATTTTCCAGTTAGGCCCACAAGATCATAAATCATGGAGGCTCAAGCTATCCCTCATGTAAAGTGGTTCTGATTCAGAGGTAAGAAATGAGGACTAAGCAGAGAAGAATTAGAGAAGACCAGTAGGTCTTTGAAAAGGAGATTTCACAAAGCAATCTTACAGCTTTTTTGGGGAGGAAGATTGTCCTTTTTCTGTATATTTTCTGCATAGCATGGTTTGATGATCCCCTGATGATCCTCATGGTGTGCCACTGTGTGCTATTTTAATGATGGCCTGCTTCTGATGGAATACATCATGATCCTTCACTAAGGGAGGCACATTGTGGAGCACACAGGGCTGCCTACCACCCTAGTGTAGCAAATTTCAGTGATGTATTCCTCTGTGCTATTTTGCTCTATTACTGCTGTGGGGCATTTTTTTTTAATGTAAAAAATAAAGATCTCTCTTACTCCTGTGACAGTCAGACTTGTAGCCTGTGATGTCTGTTCATGTCACCTCAGATTGTGATACTTTTTGGAGAAATATCACTTACACAGAAACCAAAAGTTGTGATGTGTGCCAGGGTCCTGTTGATCAGCTAGAATCCCTTCCTCGGAACAGTTCAGTCCTGAGATATGCACACAGGATTTTGGAAGCCCCCACCTTGAATTTTACAATACTTCAAACAGATGAGGGATGAACTTTTTCAGTTTTTTCCCTGACAATTAAAAGATTTATCCTTGTCCCTTATATGTGCTCCTTGGCCTGTTGTGTCTTGATTTGTTTCACTTTGAAAAAAAGAAAAACAGCTTTCAAGATCAATAATAGTAATCCATGAAGGGCCAACTGGGTCCAGAACCTGCACATCTCCACAGTTTGCCACTGAGCCTTTCCTGTTCTTTCCTGCCACCCAAGACCTGTAAGCCCTGAAAACCCCAGTACCTTTGGTTGTGTTTTTTTGCTGCTGGAACATCTGTGGACAGTAACTGTTTTCTATCTTCCTCTCCCATATGTAGGTTTGTCAAATGACTGTGACTCATGTCTTCCATGACTACAGCCAAGCCTTTAATGGTGGTTTGCTCCCACTGGAAGTGTTCAGATCTCTCTATGTGGATTTGTAGTAAGTGGTGGCTCTTTGGTGTAGAGAGTTGCATCAGGACAGATGTACTGCAAAATCACATCCACAGCACTGACTCCTGTCCACTCCCATTTTACTTCTCCCTACTGATCCCTGCACATATCTGGCTGCAGGTGTGCTCTACTCACCATACAGGCAGCAGTAGAGTGCTGAGGAGTCAGAACAAGCTGTCTTCTTACCTCTCAGCATCCTCACCAGATGGGAATTGCACACTTTTGCTCACATCAGAGAATAAAAAGCACTTTGTGCTTAACCTGAAATGAAGTTCTCAGCACCATAAGGTAGACATTCTTGCAGAAGCTTCTGTCCATTTGGGCTGAGTGAGACCAGTGAATCCTAAACACTTGGTTGTTTTTGCATACCCCATTGTGAGCACTGGAAGTGTTAGACTTCCATGATATCGTCGCTGTTTCATAACTGAGTAATATCCCTGTAAAACTGGAGAAGACCTCACAGTGAGACAATAGGGCTGTCTCTTCTTCCTTTCTCCTCTTATTTAAAATCTCCATAAGACCCTCTAACCTCTGCCATTTGGTGGGGATATTTCCCCCCCAATTAAATAATTCCATTCCAAGATGGGTAATCATCTTAATGAGAAGATTTGATAAGCAGAGATTGTTCTAGATATTCATCAGCTGTGCCTCAGAAACAAAAGCACAGGATTCAGAAAGCACATGACACTGCTTACATGTAACTGTAATCACAGCAGGCCCTGTGCAAATGAACCCTGCAATCTAGTGAGAGAGCAGCTCTGCCATTACCCCCTTCTTTGACCTAAGAGAGGGGGAAAGCAAAGCCAGAGCAGAAAGATGAGATATGAAGGGGTGATTAGTGAGACTGGGACAGAGAGTGAATTCAAAAACCTGCAACTTTTGTCTCCTCTTGTGATGAACTGTGGTAAAAGGTGCAAGAAAAAGAGTGCTTACACCTGAAATGTCTGAGACAAGACCCTACCAGTGTCTGTATTGGGCCCTCAGAGCCTGACATCCACATGCAATTACATGGTTGTCTTAAATCAGATTTAAGTTGGACCTCAGTTGTGGAACTAGTGCCTGATGAAGAACAGCATAATGTTTGTTATCCTTTTGTCCCCCCATGTGCCCATCATTCTTCAAAGGGTTTTCCTTCCTCACTCCAGAAGCAACCAACAGAGGGTACCCATGGATCTTTGCCAGCCTCCCAGCTCTTTCCACAGGCTACAGCTCTTCTCACTTTTCAGCTCTTTGGTGACTCTCTGTTTCTGTAGCTGCAATGATCAAATGCCTACTTGCAAGATGTTTGCCCTGGCAGGCTCCACATCCTGGGGCATTCATCAGTGGGATATGATCAGACCGTGTTCCATTCACAGCAATCTTCTATTAGACGACCGCTTCCTTTGTCCAGACGCTCCCTGCCCATGCAAGACTAGATGTGATGACAGAAGTTTTTTCTATATCAGCACATCTACATAGTTCAATGCATCCTCCAGCTTCCCCCGGATGGTGGCCCTCCAGCACAGTTCACAGCCCAACAAAACAGCTGTTGTAGGTTTTACTTGGTCTATATCTTCCTGGATTCAGAGGCTTGCAGATGATATACATGTTCTAGGTTTCCATTTATCCAGTTGTGCTAGACTAAGCAAATGTTTTCATTAATTTTTGTGAGTCAGATCTCAAGCATAATACCCTTCCCATAATACCCTTATATCTATGGGAGTAGCATATCATTGTGAGCCATGCAGATTAACCAGGGTGTGCTGCCTGCATTGTTCTCTTCCTGTTTGGCAGAGTACTGACAGGGTCTAAAGCTCAGTCTGAAAGAAGAAATGATGTGACTCATGGAAAATACAATATGAGGTAGTCAGCATGGAAAAGGCAGTGATAACAGGCCCTGGCAGACAGAGAAGTTCTACTCAAGAATTCTTCACAGGTGGCATATACACAGACACAAGCAACATGTGTGGTTCCCTGGAGAAATTCAGTTGTAAGTGAGAAATTTAAACTGTTGATTTGGGTCCGTGCCACAATGGGAAGAATGAATTAGTGAGACTCAGAGGTCTGCTTATGCAGAGAGCATCCTGTCCCTGGAATACCTTCCAATTTAGGGGAAGTACTTTGATAAAGAACTGTGGGATACAATTTCCTCCACCTAACAGAACAGAGAATACTTCAATGACAAAAGCTGTACACAACTGTATGTCTCAGGAAAGATATGCAACATTTTAATGTTTTGTATGCCACTTGCTTATTTCCTGAGTTGGCTTCAATTTCCTTCAGAAATGTACAGGTGAATTTTTGTGGCAGTCAAATCCTAGATGATCCATGACTCAACTGATCTGTGATGCTTAGAGTGAGAAAAGTGACCCCTAAACTAAAAAAACAACACTGTAGGTAAGCATAGGCTCTGATGAGCCCTTGTAAATGACAGAAACAGTCTTGTGCTATTCAACAAAATGGACACAGTGTGTAGCAAGCAGATTCACTATGCTTGTGGTAATAAAGCTCAGTCAGTGAGAGGAGATGCTGATCAACCTGTGCTGACCTCTACCATTTTCATTTCCCATCCTACTTCTTAATTAATTTCAGGTGCTTCATATTTTTCTACTTTCCTGTATCAACTAGGTCCTCATTAGGCCTGTTCTGTGTGATTTTTTCTGCTGGTAAACGAATGATATTGATGAGAGAAACTGCCATTTAATTTCAGTCTCTCATTATTTCATACACCATATATTCATAGAGATTTTTTTCTTCTGTAGATTGAGGTGGATTGATTTCTCTAGAGCATTGCTGGCTTTTGAACCCTGGAATGTGCAGGAACTTCATGCCATGATGCTGCAGAAAAGGTGAAATTCAAGAATTTCAATTATTGTGTACCAGCTTTGCTTAGGAAGAAAAGTTACTATTCATGAGCTGGGTCTATTCAGAACCAATTGTTAAGGTCTAGAGAAAGAAAGTTGTTTGTACGGGTTTTAAACAGAATTTCATATCCTTAAACTTTTTAAAAAAATTTTTTAGAGATACCTAGGTAAGTTTTCTTTTTATTCATCTCTTAACAGCCCTACATCTGATCTGACTGGGTACCTTTCCTTTGATTCAATTGTGTTTTCTCTTTCTTTTATATGACTGGGAATTTAGAGAACACATGCATTTCTCTGTGCTGACTCACACTCATTTCTTTAGCTGTCTTTCAAGGATGCAGTCAAAGATAAGGTCAAAATTACTTTTGTTGTTCTATTGAAAGCCTTAAGTGCTAGCCTGGATTGAAAGATGTAGTCTTCAATTTGTAAAAACCTCTTTCTTTTTTAATTTTAAGCCTGTTCCTTTCCCTGAAAAACTTTCTAAAGAACTGAGTTTTACTGTTTTGTGTGATGATGTGCAACCTTTTCCTGAAGTCTGACAGTTGGGAACAATACCTAATGGGACTGTCTGTCAATTATGACATCCTTCTGCTCAGCAAAGAAATAAAGAACAACCATTTATTTGAAACTGCATATGAACAGATATGGAAATTTTTATAGTGAATTACTGTCAGTTATATTCTCTTTTAATTACTATCATATCCTTTTGGTGAGTCGTTTTATCACTACAGGTTTTTTCTGCAGGTTGGAAATTTTTGCTGATTTAATTTGTCCTTCTGTTTTGTGTTTCTGTCCTGTATGATTTTACCTTGGACTAAATTTCTCTAAGAAAATTCACTTGCATCAGAAGCAGAGGAATATTTATTATTAAAGCATTCTGAAACATGCTGGCTCCGTTTCATTTTTAGTTGCAAACGCACACTAACTTTGTGGAGTAATTTTTAACACATTGCCATGTCCATCTTCAGTTATAATTTAGAAAAATGTTTCTTCATGTACTGAATGTTAGAAGTGTTTGTTAATTGGCATTATGCATAGTTTGGGGTTTTTTTTCTTTTTTTTGTTAAGAATAATTAAGTCATTTAGTTCTGCTTACTTTTGTATGTGACTGTAAATGAACCTAACTCATTACAGTTTTCTAGTTCATTCCAACAATCCCTAAAAAGATGAGTGGCATTTTTGGATGTTAAAGAAAATGAAATCTTGAAAAAAATAGAAGAGGGTCACTTATTGCACTAAGATTTTTCTCTCCAGAACAAGTTCTTCCTCACTAAAGCATTTCAATTAGAAGTGTGGCTATTCTGACCCATAATAAGGGACTTCCCCTACTGTCACCTGTCTTAGCAATTATGTCTCAATAGTCACAGTATAGCTTGTGTCAGTAATAGCAGTCTTAGAAAAAATTTCCTCCTGAAAGAGCTGTGGATGACTCATTGGCTTAAATATACTCTCTGACTCAGCCAGTGGCACTGTGGTGATGTGCATGATGTGCACAGACTAAGTAGAGCCTTTTCCCAAGAGTCTGGGAGTCTGTGAGAAGGTGAGATTGATCTACCTGTGGTAGACTAATGGGAGAAAACTAGAAGAGAAAAGAAGAACAGAACAAAGAACAGGATACAACTGAATCTCTCAGAAGTTGTCCATCTGAACTTCAGATCTGTTCTTCACATGCTGAAGTAGACATCTGAGATTCCAGACAGACTACTGAAATCCCAACAAGATTAAGGTATTTTTCTGGAACACCCTCAGTTTTGGATGATTAGCACAATGCAGAAGCGGTGTGCTTCAGCTCTTAGCCTGGCCCTGAGGGGCTCTCCCAGTGTGTATCCTGGTTTATTTTGGTTTGTCTTCAGTGGTGGCCAGTTGCCCAGACGCTGCTGTGCATGTACCTGGGAGACTGGAGCCCTGAGTGAGCAAAGCATCTCTAAATACACCCTTCTGAAAGAGAGCAATATGAGTCTGTGTACTGCCCATGATATTTGGTACTATTTCATGTTGCTCAGTTTGTTCTTCTTGAAAACAACTCATTCCTAGGGAAGGAACAGATTTTTTTTGTTGCATATGCAGGTCAGGCTTCATAGATGGGCTGAAAGTATGATCCAGCTCTGCTCATGGCTGCCATAAGCTGGCACTTGCTCTTTTAAAACAGACATTACTGCAAAGCTTTAAATTTCCTCATCCATTTAGAGGAGACAGTGCTTCTCATTTGATATTTCTTCTTTTGAGCATTCCTGCTGTGAGAGGATTTAATAAGCTATATACTTGAATTTGTCCCAGAAAAGATGGGTTTGGAGCTGCCCTTTTATTTTCAGACTCTGACAGTTCTCATCTGGAAAATCTTTTAATATTTCTTGATATATTCTTTTGTACTCATACAGTAGTCACTGCCAATTATGCTCTTCTCAGTGATTATTCTGGGAAGTGTTTATTCATGGCTTTGAAACTCAGCTGGATGCACGGCTAAGCTGAAATATACAAACCTGTGTCCTTCTCCATGAGATCACAAGACTGGCTTATGGTTTGCAACTTTTACAGACATTGACCTAGTTTTATTTGCCTTATGGCTTTAGAGCTCTTGGATATTGTTGAGTCATGTTATCTGGCTCTGTGCTATTATCCTGAAGGATGGATAATGTAATTTGTGTAAAATTGGATTTTTAATGTATTAATAGAAGTTCAGCAGCTTTAAGAGAAAAGATCAACTCTCACAGAGCTGTCAGCAGTTGCAGACATCACTTCTAGGGTTCTCAGAGATGTCACTACGTCTAAGAATTTGTCTAATAAATCTGGTCCTAAAAAAAAAAGAAGGAGGGGGAGAGTGAAGTATTTTAGAAGTTGTCAGCTCTCTTGTTTGAAATGAGAGACAGTGGATGGGTATTTCTAGAAGACTGTGTGTCATTTATGACTATGTCTGTTCTAGTACTGGGTTTCCTTAACTAAACTGAGAAAATACACAATTTCTCTACCAATAGGAAACTAACCCAAAAGCAGACCCTCATATCTGCTACAGATCTGAAAGGCACAATACTGAAAGGGACAAGACAGGGGCCTGTCTCTTTCCTGCCTGTGGATCACTTCTTGCTACTTAGCAATATTTCCCTTGGTCCAGGTTCAGGTAACTGTTTGAGCTCCTGGATACCTTGTCACTCACTCCTGTCTACCCAAGCCCTACAATTCACAGGTCTCTGTAAGGTGCTCTTCCTGCCCAAGAAGCATGCCATTTGTAACTGCAAAATTGCATAGGATCTGTTTTACAGATTGCATAGGATCTGTTCAGTGCAACGTACATTACAGAGGAGGGGATTAATCAGAGATGTGTGAGGGCTTTGGGAATGAGTAAACATATCTCTACTACTATGGAAAATAGTAAATACACTGCACCATGGAAAAGAGATACCTTCTCAGGTATCTCATGTAACTGAGAAGGTATATGAGATGGTTCTGTAGATTCTTATGTGGTCTGGCAAAGGTAAATGGAGTTTAACTATTCACTGTCCCTTCAAAGCAAAGTTAAAGAGCAACACGTGAATTAGAAGGAAGGAGTTTCAAAACAGAAGGATTTCTTTTGTTCTTTATGCAGTTTATCATTAGTCATTATAACTCCTTGCTGCAGGATACGGTGACTGTTAAAAGTTCACACGGATTCAGAAGACAACTTGACATATTCATAAGAAAGAAATTAATTGGGGCCTCTTAAATATAAAAACATCTCCTTTGGGTGGGGAAGTCCTTGAATTGCAAATTGCTTGTGATTCGGAGAGTATTGCTGCACGCTTACCCTGTTCTGCTCTCTCCAATACATTTGCTCTTGTCTAGTGTTACAGTCTAGCTGGGATAAATGGTCCTTTGAGTTAGACCAAAAATGGCCATTTTTACGTTAACAGAAGAAATTTTGGGGACAGTGTTGGATAAACCAACCCGTAAGATTTCTACAATGTTGCAGGTCTCCTCAAGTTTCAGAAGCTGGGTATTATTTGTGGTAGAGAAATAAGGTGCAATACTTTGCTCTCTCTTACCATGCTGCTGATTGCAACCATATGCTCATTGTTTACTTAACACAAAACAATTGTCTCATCCCCTCTTCAAAATATACTCAGGTAGAGAGATGATATCCCCCTTATCCTGATACCTGAACTCCTTCCAGTTGTGCACTAGCTGACATATATGATGACTAGGAAGCAGCTGGGAGAAGGGCAGCATCTGTTCTGGTAAGCCAGAGTCTCAGTGTTACTCTCTTTTGCCTTTCTTTTGGACAAGTTCTGCAATAGAGACATTTAAAGCTTTTTCCCATGCTTGTAGAACTCTTTTAAAGGATAGGTTGATTTTGCTTGTTTTTTCTTGGTTAATTAATGTGCCTTTAAGCCTCTGCTTTATGAAACTCAGCTTTTCTCCCTATCGTGTCTTTTGATGTTTTTGTTTTAAAATTCCAATTGTTCCACTGCGATCTCCAGGGATTAAGACTTCCATTTACCATTTAATTTCTAAAAAATTTAGGATTTTTCTTTTAGCATTTTAAATACAAAAAGAAATGTGAGTACTCTGACCCATAATTTAGGACTCTCCCCTACTCTCACCTGTCTTACCAGTTGTATCTCAATATTTACGGTACAGCATCCTTGCTTATGTCAATAATTGCAAACTTAGAAAAAAATTTTCAACCATCATCTTATTGTCCAGTGTGAAAGTGTTCTTTGCTCTTAAAACTCCATTTGTCAGCCCTCTTAATTATAGTGGCAAGGATATGCAGGGCACTTTTGGATGAGTAACACACCAGTGAGGCAACGGACATAAGTCTTTCTGGCTTATGCTGCTCAGACTTTTTGTCACAGGAGCTTTAAGGATGCTTTATCACTTCATGAGCAAAAGGTTTGTCTTATGCCTTTACCTCTTTCCTTGGCTACTCCAGCTGAGAGCCTTGTGCTGCTTGTATGCACATTACAGACTGCAGTGCAATGTCAAGGAGCTCTTACAGCCTGAGAATGATTTGTTTTGGGTGGGGGAACCAGAAGTAGCTGTTGTCTGGTTGTCTGTTAAAAAGGATAACCAGCCCTAACCCCCATTAGGGCAGTCTAGTTGGTAGTTTGGATATCAAATTCTCCTGGAGTTCAAGAAGCCATTACTGAATAGTTGTACACTCCCCAAGGCATTCAGTACAGTCGTGCTGGGGAGTGACATAGGCACAGGGAGGTTATATAATCAGAGCCAAGAAGTGAGTCTTGTTGACCCTTCCTGAGCCTTCACCCCTACATGCCCACAGTGCCTTGTTGCTGGGTTAGTTTGGCCTTTTGATGAGAGGAGCTTGAGTCTGTTTGTAGCCCTTGCAAGCAGAATTAAATCATGGTGAACCAATCTGTGTGGATCATAACAGCAGTCCAGAGCTCCACAGGGCCCTCTGTCCAGATCCCATCAAGAGTGGACAAAACTGGTCTGTAGCAGTAGTGATGGACATTCAGACCAGATGCGTAGGTCTCTGGGCATTCCCTCACAGAAGAAAAGCCTGGTGTCTGACAGGGTCAAGCATATCTGGGCTTCCAGTAAGCACTGCTCAGAGTCTGTGTTATGAAAACATTTCTGTGAAGGTGAGTTGGTGTGTCCTACAGACAAAATCATAAGATCAGAGACCGAAACATACAGATTTCCAAAATCTCTTCTGGGAGATTCCCTATCTGTGTTAGAAACTCACTGATGCTTTCTAAGCCTTTGTGTCGCTCCAAGAACACTGGGAATGTCTGCTGACCTATCCCAATTCCTTCAAGACTGTGCATTCATCCCACTCTAGTCACTGCTTTTTGCACAGAGCACTTAAGGTGTGTCCATACCAGGAGTCAAACTCATTTTAACACTGGAGCACCTGTGACATGTAGGAATGTTCATTAAGCAGAAGACATAGATGGCAGTTTTTAATGAAGAAGTCTTGACTCCAAAGTATGTAAATGCCTTCAATTCTTTTCTGCCTTTTTTTGTAGTTGGAAGGACTTGAAAGTGAGTTTATTACAGTGAGGAAGGGAGAGGTCAGTATTCCATAAAGATGAAGGCTCCTTGGGATGTGTTAGTGCATCCTCCAGGGTGCTCCTAACTTACAGCTGAAACAGGGAGTTCTCCATGGACTCTTGTTGCTCAGAAGAAGGAGGCAGTTTTATGTATCTCATTAGCATGCTTAGGGAAAGATTTACATATAAAAGTCTGCTTTGTTGGACAGGAACAACAAAAGGTAGCGATATTTTTAATAATAAAAACATCCAGGTGCAATCTCCCCAGTCTATTTCCCCACAAATCTTCTTCATATTTACAATCTGTTAGATCATCGAGGAGACAGAGTCATGTCAAAGCTACCCTTGGTAATTTACTGACTCCAAGCAGAGTAGGAGAAGAGTGCTAAAAAACAAACTCAGGGAAACAGGCCATGTTTCTAAGTTAAAAGGTACTAACAAAAGAGAGTGACTAAGGGTTAACTTGAAAACTGGAAGTCTTTAAATCAAGAAAGAAGATAAATGTATGCTGCACTTGTTTAGCTTGCTATGAGAAGTCTGAAAGGCTACATTAACTATTCTAACTGTATAGGGCCTGAAAACCAGTGTGAAGTCTGTCTTAAAAACTTCTTTCAGTTTCTTGTGCCATGGAGAAGCGATTAATTTTCAGGCCCACCTTATTTTAACCCTGTTGTGTGAATGTCCATGGGAATGAGAATCAGTTCCCAATGTTTGTTAATGCTGTACGATGACCTAACCTGACTGTTCAAATTCCTCCTCCACAGCCCAAATCTGCAGTAGCTGACCAGTGGATTAGGGCAGTTTTATAGCTGACAGTAGAAAATAAGTACTGATGATCTGTGGAGCCCAAAGACATTACAAGTTAGAGAAACATTCATTTACCTCTCAGGACAAGAATAGAAGGATTTTTACTTCTTGTGCCCTCCAGAAATATCTGAGATGAGCAGATTCAGGCTCAACCAGTTCTGCCAGAAGTAACCTCACTGCTGCAACA
Source organism: Molothrus ater (assembly GCF_012460135.2). Lineage (NCBI taxonomy): Eukaryota > Metazoa > Chordata > Aves > Passeriformes > Icteridae > Molothrus > Molothrus ater. The sequence goes on from NC_050511.2 coordinate 45,835,230, forward strand.
TAAACACCTTGAGAACACTTAATGCAAAAATTTCAGGTCTTTTCCCTGTAAAAATTGCATAACATTTTTCAGTCTGGGCAGAAAAAAAATGAAATTCAGAATCAAAACTACTTTCTGAACTCTAAATGCCTTTATTTTTCTTCCCTTTCTTTTGTGTTCACTTGGGATTTTGTTTCGTTAGTTTGTTGGTTTTGTTGCTACTTAAACAATGAGGAATTTCTGAAATTATGCTTTTTCCTTACAGCACATATTTCTGTATCATTTTCTGAAAATTTCTTTTCAAAATAGGTGGTACATGTGTCATACAGTAAGTCAGTTTTGAACTCAGTTCTTGCAGAAATAGATGGCTCCTTCTTTTATGTTTTTTATTATATCAGAGATCATTTAAGCTCAATAAGAAATGTATAATTAAGCATGTGAGCAGCTGATAATGTAAACCTGTGAGTGATCATCTGTTTGAGATTATCCTTTAAGGTTCCCTAATTTAGTGGGCTGGAGGGTTTTTTGTGAAAATCTGGGGAAATAAAAAGGAGATGTTTTAATACCGTATACCTGAGCACAATTTTTGACATGTTGAATACTTTGCTTATAAATTTTTTATTATGACAGGTGGAATAAAGTGCAAAGATTGAGCAAGCCATAGATTTTCCTAGTAATTCATTGAGCAGAAGGTGTTTGCATCTGCACTTTCACGTTGCTGGTAGGAGGGAGACTGGAGATGCTGATGCCTCAGCATACTGCAGCTTGCAGAGGTTTATCTTGCCCACACAGATGATTTTTCTTTCTCATCCTGTTGTCAAGGTAAAGAATTGCTACTAATCATACATTTGGTGAGCTATTACAGCAGTTCCTAGCTTCCTATCTTTTAGCACAGGTGATATTTTCCATAAGAAAAGGGATAAATATCAGCTAACCCAGATGAGGTTGTCCAAGAAGTTTGAACTGTGTGTTTGATGTGCAGTCATTACATTCCCAAAAATGCAAAATATTTGGTATCTCTTGTCACAATAGATTTTCCCTTTTCTTTGTGTCTTTCTTTCTTTTATTAATTTGTCCATTTGCAGGGAGAAAAATAGTTATTCAGAAAATCACCAAAAGGAAAGTAAAATCACCAGGGGGTGAGGGCAGGAGAGACTGCGACTGGGGCAGTAGAGTCTAGTCTAGCTGTGTTGCCTAAACCCAAATTTCTTTGGGTTTAATGGCCAGATTCTGCTCTGTGGTAAAAGCATGCTGGTAAAACCATGAGCTACATAGTCCACTCTCCTCTTTAAAAGTTGAGAGGATTAAGTGATTATGGTAGTGATAACCGCCTTTCAATTAACAGACTCTTACCACCACTAGCAAGGACAAATAGATAAAACCATAACTTTGCTTAGAACCTGGCTGCTGAGTCCTAGGGATAGCAGGTGGAAAGAAACTGAATTGTTATCCTTCTGAGTCTTGGTCTTGGATTGTCAGTAAAGTGCAATTTGGGCCCAAATAGCATATCCCAGTTAGGGGGAAAAAAAAGGCAACATTTTTAAAGTGTTTCAGAGGTCAACATGAGACCAGCACTTGAGACATGCTGTTCTCACCTGAATATATACCTTTCAGTTTCAGTTTGTGGAGGTTTTTCCAGGCTATTACTCCTGCTCTGTTAGAAATGATCAGGCAGTGTTGTAAGAATTACTGCACAAGAAAACAAATTTTCAGCACAGCAAGGTAAGATATCTAAACTTGCTTCAGACAGGCAGGTGATCATGTCCTGACTTGTTGAGACTTTAGGATCTGCAAAGAGCTTTTAATTTTACCTTTTAATTTCTTCTGCAGTTCCCTCTGATTCAGTACACAGAATTCAGTACTGTGTATAGGGCATTGTCTCCTTTATCTCGTATACAGTCAGGGTAAAGGAATGTTCTGCCAACACCTAGAACTGGTCCCAAAGGCTTGAGGAAAGGAGAGTTAACAGAAACCACAAAGGAAAAGAGGGAGAACAGACTACAAACCTCCAGGTCTTCCAAAGTATTAGAACTTCTAGGATTGTATTATGAATCTAACAACAAACATCTTATTTCTTCTTGACTCCCTAGTGCCACAGAGAATGTACCTAGACTTTAGCAGAAATTTAGGGACAAAATTTACTATGTCATGTACATCTCTATTGCCCCCAAATGGGCCTGCTCCATCTGACTGAACCTCTTTCAGCAGTGGTGCAAATATGTACAAATTTACCAATAATGAGGTTTTAAAACTATAACTTCACCTGATTACTCTAGCACTTATCTGTAGGTTGCTACTGGCTTCCCAGACATATCCCCCCCTGCAGACGCTCTTCTGAAGATCTCAGTGAAACAAATGTATTCAAATAGATTGACTGTCCTGTCATTAGAAATGCCATTTGTTGACATATGCTTTTCAAAAAAAAAGAGTTACAGTGAACTTGGACAGAAAGCAAATCATGGTTCTGTCACTTTTGGGAAAGCAGATGGTGTGCTATGGGTTAGCTGTTTTCCATGATACAATTAGCAGTTTTCTATACACTCAGCATCCAGGATTAATTACTTTTCCATGCCAGGTGTGTAGCTCTGGCTAAATGCTTTAGAAAGTTTCAGGTGAATCTGCTCAGTTGTTTTGAATGAGACTTAGAATATCTTCACTGGCATATTGCTGCCTGATATCCAAAAGAAATGGGCTGACTGTGAAAGGAGAAGGGTAAGGACAAAGGAGTTTCTGGTGAGAAAGTATGAGTGTATGAGATGTGTCCAATCCAGATGCAGTAGATAATCTGGAAAGAAACTATGTGTATACCTAGGGCCCATATAATCTAAACAGCCAGGATTCCTTTCTCTCACCAGCTTTTCTGCTGTCAGTTAATAATTGTATCAGCAACAGTAATCAGTCTCAGACATTGTTTCTTGATAAGGCAGAAGATAGTTCCAGGTCAGTAAATCAGAGATTGCTTTGATAGTTGAAACAGCTGTAAAAAACCCCACCAATTTCAGAGCATAAAGGAAAATTCCTATGGAGTTAATTTTTCAGTCCTGTAATGACTAGATTAAAAGAAGCATGGCATTTATGAATCATCAGAAATCCTCATAACCTTCCTCTGTTTTTAAACTAATTAAAGCAAGTAATTTTTCATCCTCTGCCATTGCTATGTATCTTGGCACAAGGCGTTAGCCTTTTAGCCTTTAGATATGCAATTCACATTGAATTTTTTTTTTATTTGCTCCATGCTGTTTAACTCCAAAGCTTGGTTCCCTGTGGTCTTGTAATTTTAAAACAGTTACAGAATATCTAGTGCATCTGTATGTTCTGTGCATGTATGGTGTGATTGCTCTGAATACTGATGGGTTTTATTTATTGTGGGACAATGCCAGAGCTGCCTTTCCTATAGTACAATAATTTCTCCATATGTAGAAAAGAAGGATAGTTTTCTTTCCTTTTAAGACAGCTGTAGGGCAGAAGGGATGTGTCTTGTTTGCTAGCACACCAGCAAAGGAAAATAAGCTAGCTGTGAAAGCAAATAGTTAACCAAAAAGGATAGCAGTACTCCTGGCTTCATCACTGCCTTTCGTTTCCTCATCATGGCCATGCCATGTCCTACACTTTACCTGCCCTCTCCATATGTTAGCTCCCAGTTCTGTCTCATGCAGGGCAAACATATCTAGCCCATCACCCTCTGGTTCTTCAGCCCCATGTGCCAGACCTTTTCCTCCCAGAGTAAGGAGAAAGAACAGAGTGGAAAGAAGGAATATGTGCCACTTTACAAACTGGCATCAGAAATTGATGTATGATATGGCAGAGACACCAAGGCCTCAGCTGTACGTCTTTGCTGCTTAACTAAACACTTGCTGTTTTCTGAGTCTCCAGTGTGAAAGAAAGGTAAAGACATTGCTCACTTGCTGAAGGCCCAGATAAATGGCATCATCTAGAGAGATGATGCCATTTATCTGGGCCTTCAGCAAGTGAGCTCTGCCACTGTTGCAGGGAAAGGGGTTGCAAAGCCTGGGAAGAAAGTTTAGCTTTTTCTTCTTAGCCAAGAACAGCTCATTCAAGATGCAAGGTGACACAGCAATCAGTGTGATGGATTGTGACAAGTCTGGCAGACTAAAAATTCTCAGGAGAGATGCTGTGACAGCTTCAGGTTGTAACATTTGCCCATTTTCTTGTTCTGCTTCTGTTTTCTGTAAAGAGAAAAGTTCATTTTTTAAAGGTTTTTTTTAAATGAAAATAAAAAAGAATAATGATGATGGTGATGATGACAGCATTTTTTTCTCAATTCCAGAACTGCAAAGTATCAACAAGATACATTCCTTATTATGCCTTTTGAAAGGATGTCTATATTCAGAGATGAAGGAGAAGAAAGGCAAAGTCTGATTTCTGGACTTAAAAGAACTCTCATAAAAGGCAGATATTTAGATCAGACTGAAATGGCCTGAAACCATCTTTATTATTCTGGCATTCAAGCAGTCAGCTTGCCTGCTTGAAATTCCACACATCTTATAGATGAAAAATATTCTTTGGGTGTGCTCAGTGGCTGCATGACTCCTCAAATAAAGTATTTTGCAGTCAGTGGATTGGATCCATACACTGGGTCAAACTCGGTGTAAGATTACTCTGTACTGGTCATTTCTTTCAAGCCACTATAAAGGACTGTTGCTGGCTACAGGCCTTGTAGCAGCCACATTATGCAACAAGAAGCCACCATGTATCTTAGAAGCTGTTTAGATAGAAATTAGTCTCCATAGAGAATTGCTGGATTCTTGTATTTGGGTGAGCAACCAGTGACGCTGGCTGATAACACCTATCACTTTCCCAAAAATTTTAATGCAGTTTGCACTGTGGTGCCACGTGGAACGAAGCACCCAGATAATGTGTAAATAGCAACTTAGATGGGTTGGGGTTGTCTTAAGTTACACATATAAGATGTGGCTGGGAGTGTGTATTCTATCACCATCTGTTAGAGGTGGGGCAGTTATCATCTGTTAATTGGGCAGTTTCCTTTATCTTTTCCATGACCCATTCTCCCTCCAGCAGATATCTTCTGTTAATGGGTCTCACTGCCGTGACTGATAAAATCACATTATCCCATTGTGAGATGCTCTGCCCAAGGGGAGGAGTCAAGCATTCCTACTGGATATAATCTGAGATATGGAACACAACAGGCATCCTTTTTCCACTGGATTCCCACAGGAGCAGCTTTCTTCTCCCCTGGATACCCAGAGGAAGACCAGGGTATCTACATCATCTACATCACCACTGGACCTTCAGAGGAAAACTGCACCCTTCTACAGGATCCCTGCTCCAACAGAACCACACCTGTCACTGCAGGAGGACTGCAGCCACCATTCAATCAGACTGCTACCAGTACCCTGAGCCATGGGGTGTCAGGTCATATTCTGACTCTGCCAGTGTTGTTTTATATTACTGCATTTTTATTTTTCCTGATAAAGAACTGTTATTCCTACTCCCATATCTTGCCTGAGAGCCCCTTATTTTCAAAATTATAATAATTCAGAAAGAGAGGCTTTACATTTTCCATTTCAAGGGGGGCTCCTGCCCTCCTTAGCAGTCACCTGTCTTTTCAAACCAAGACAAGGGCTCACAAATCTGAACAGAGGAGAGAATACATATACAGTGGTTTGAAGTAACTGTATAGAAAAAGAAGTTCCTGTTACTGCAGAATGCACAGGCAGCACTTACACAGAAGACCAATATCTATAACAAAATAAGTGGGTCTGTAAGGCCTTATCTGTGTGCTCTGACTGAACCTTTACTTATGATCATGTGAAGCTCATTACTGTGGCTTTTGCTGGCCTCCTGGTCACCTTCTTTAAGGTACTTTCCAAGAGACACAGAAGGAAGAGTGGGATATCCAATCAGGATAAGATATAAATTTCTCATCTTAGTTAAAAAGGAAGTGCTCCTGGACGGAAGAATGGTGGGATCCTGAGGGAAAGGCAGAGTGGATGGCACAAGGAACCTGAGAACAGTCTGGTCTGTGATGGTGCCATGAATCTCAGATGAGATATGCTGGGCCCTCACCTGTGTCTACAGAAGACACCTCAGCTTGCATGTGCTCTGATTTGTCTCTCTATCTCTTAGAACTGCCCTGCTCTTTCATCTTGACTGACATGAGTTGCACAAGGACATTTAGGAATCCTGTGGCAGGACAAGACAACTCACTCATTCTGCTTGTACTCTCCTATTTTCAGCTGCAATGCACTCAATATTAAACATTAATGTACAAACAATCTCAGCCTTCCCTGCTGAAAGAAAGAAAGAAAAGCTGTTGGAATCTCTGTAGATTGAAGAAGGGGGGAGCATTAACTGTTAGCAATCATGCAAAGAAATGAATGGTTCTTCTCTGCACTAGGTACTTTTTTCTACATTTTCTATAGAGTAATTTACCATGTTTTGCCCTAATAATTGTTTCTAAGCAGATGATGCGTGAATTTTCAGTTATTGTGGTCTATATGTGTTGTGATTTGCCTTTTAAGCAATACTGCTTTTAATTTTCTATGTCTTTTAGTCTTCCTTGAAAGAAAAATTAATTTGCCAACTTCATTCAATGCATAATCTTTCTCTCCTGCACTGATGTACACAAAGGATTCTTCTGAAAGGACTCTGTTTTCTTCTAGCAAATTCTGTCTCTTCACTTCAGTGCTGTACAAGTAAAATTTGTTCAGAGGCATATAAGGGGAGATCTCTTTGTATAATCAGTGGCATTAGCATCTGAAAGTCTCTAAATAATGGGTATGTGGCAAAAAACACCTGTGTCATTCTGCTTTCACAGGGCTGAGAAGGGATGAGTTGGCCAGAAAACAGTTTCTTGGATTTCATCCACAGAGAAAGGCAGCCAATTCAGCAGTCTGGAACTTTCAAGAGAAGGTCAGCAGGAGAGTTCACAGCTTTTGGAAAGATCAAGAAACAAGATCCTTTTTCTGCAGGAGCTGACAGACTACAATAAATAAATCAGGAAATAGTGGTTTGGGTTTTTTTTCTTCTCTGGAATGATATGTTGCCACTAAAAAAAGGCACCAAAAATCCCCTGTGAAACAAAACAAAACAAAACACAAAAAGCAAAAATGAAAAAACAAAACAAACAAAAACAAAAACAAAAACAAAAACAAAAAAAAGAAGAAGAAAAAAAAACCCACATCAACCCCAAAAACACTCCATCTGAAAAGAGCAAAGTCAGGATGAGTCATCAGAACCCAGTTTTAAATGTTTACCTCCCATTTTCTTTCAGCAAGGAAACCTACAGTGGGAAACATATCACTGCACAGAAAAGCTTCAGGAAATTATTACCACAAAAGGATTTCCTTCTGAAATCATCACTCCTCAGTCTGAGGCCAGCTGAAGAACAGGATGGGAACAATAAGTTCCATATTACAGTATTTCAGGTCACTTTTGAACTTCTGTTTCAAAAAATCCCCTCCTGATATTTATTTCCAAAAGGACTTCAGTGCAGTGATTATGTGAAGGGATTCCTGGCCCAGGAAAATAGTATGAAACATATGCACTTATTTCTCTGTCTTAACTGAGAAGGCTATTGGTTTAGCTCTGCTGACACAAGGGCATGCATTCACAGAAATTGTGGTAGGAACATTCATCATCTCACTCCACCTGCCTTGTTGACAGGACAAGGCTGAATTTCCCTTAAATAGCAATAAAGCATTTAAGAGCAGTGTATACTCACAGGTGTACTCTGCTATAAAAGAGAGCACCTTACTATCCTGGTGAATGGTGCATTGAATAGTTAAATTGCAATGCAGCAACATGGAAGGAATATATTCCTTAGTTCTTGTACCTGATCACAGAGACACAACTTCAGCAATGCTCATGCTTTCTAACTGCAGGATTCATTTCTGTTTTTTCCAACTGCAGTTGCAGAAGGTACCCCCAGTACCTAATAGCAAATTTTTCTGATAACTCAGTGGTCCCTGAGTCTTGGATGGAAGCAGAAGTCAAGCACCAGGAGGACAGAAAGAGAAGAGCTGAGTTCATCATGTCCTTCTGCCTGCAAGGCACAGTTATTCCAGAATGAGACAGGGTTCAAATGTAAAGGACACAAGGAATCCCATGTGTCCTATAATACAGTATTTCATTGTAGTAACAGTAATTGTTTAGACTCCTTCTATAGCTGGTGGAGAAAGAGGCTTTTTCAAGCACAACACACCCCACCTTGCATAATTTTTGGGAAGAGGAGGTCTCCACAGGCAACAGTTCCTGACAGAAAATATCTACCTCTTTTGGCATAAGATCCTGCATTTATTGCAAAGTGTCTTTGTGCTCTAGTGTGATCCTCTCTGTGGGCCACAGGGGGAATCACTGCTCTGGAGCTTGGACAGCTTCTTCCATCTCGTCCTTTCCGGACCTTGGTGTTTGCAAGGTCATTTCTTGCATTTTTTTTTTTTTTTTAATCTCACTATTCACAGCATTATGACCTTTGCTGGGAGGTGATGTGAGCTTGACTGGGGGGCTCAGCTATGACTGATGTTGGGTCTGCTGGAACCAGCTGGAGGTGCCTGGAATCATCTGTGTCCACTACAACTTATCTCTTGGCTTCTTCTCACAGAGGCCAGTGCTGCAGACCCTCCACTGTCAAAGCCTGGACACCTATATAAAATATTTTCCACCTCTTTTCTCTGTGAAATTGAATTGCCATTAAATTATATATTCATTATACACTCCTTAGAAACTTACATGTATCCACAAAAAAAAAAGTTCTACACCTGAAAATCAAAGTAACATCATCACAAACCTAGTAAAGATGGACCATTTACACAGACAATGAAAGTCTAACTCTTGTCATTTCTCCACATTGCAACTACAAAATTATTGCATTATCCAAAACCATCCAGCCTTTTCCAGGAAAGTGGAGCCTCAGCACATGTGATGGCACCTTGGGAAGACAAATGTTATCACCACAAACATGCATATTTCCTCCTCCTGTCCTCCAGCTTTTATTGTGAAGCAGAGGGTTATAGAGCATTGGGTGTCCCAGCTGTGTCCCTTCCCAGCTCCTCACCCACCCAACTGCCTGCTCTCTGCAGGGGCAAGTGAGAAGGATTCCTGCTGTCCAAGAACTCTTCATAAATAAATAAAACAGCAGTATGTCATCAACATTATTTTAGTCACAAGTGCAAAGCACAGCATTATATTAGCTGTTAAGAAAAAATTTAACTTCCTCTCAGCCAGAACCCAGTGCAGTAGTAAGCCACTACTAGTCCTGCTTTCTATGGATGTTTTGCTTTAAAGGAATTACAGACATGTCCTTTCACCAAATAAATCCTCTCCTGAAAACAGTCTGCATAACTGATACTAATTAATCTGTATATAGAGAAATATGTATTTCTGTGGTTCAGGGAGAAGGTAGGTTTTCTCGTAGCTGAGTTTTCCAAAGTAAGGCATTTTTCAAATGCCATTGGGGGAAAAAAATTCTGCCTAAAAAGGTTCTAAAAACCCCCAAGATGAAGAGGGAATGGCTCAGTCATGTGAGCTGCAAAAGCAAACAAACAAAAAGAGAGCAGTTTCATAGCTGACCAACAAGTGGGAGAAACAGAGTGACTGAAATTTTTCAGGTTAATTCTGCAAGCTTCGGTTAGGGAGAGAAGAATTTATTATATTAAAAGACACCAAAGTGGCCAGTTGCTTAGATACTAACAATATCTTCATTGTGTTCCTTCATTGTGTTGCTTTACTGAGAGATGAATTGTTTCCCCATTTCTATAGGCAGAGGCACGTTCATGTGACTGGAAGAGTGAAAATCCAATATTTTTAATGCTCTTTTCAAAGAATCACTGTAAATTTGTCTCCCTTCCCTGACTCTGAAAGATGAAAAGGTATCTGTTTGTAGGCAAGGAGCCAGAGTCTCTCATTAACTGTAGTGCTCTGGTTGGGATTAATGGCTGTGTAAAGCTGGAGAGTCCTCTTCTCCTGAAGCACATCTCCATAGACTTCTGAGACAGCACAGAGGGGAAAAAAATTACCATAGACCGTCAGTGTCTTCTTGGGATTGATAAAACAACTGGATGCCCAGGACAGCCTCTAAAAACTCATTCCACATGCCATGAGAATCTGAAGGGGTTTGCTCACCATTTTGAGAAATGTATTGCATTTCATGGGCTCTTCTGTGTCCCAGCCATTTTCCTGGCCCATCGGTCAGAAAAGATGTAGTGGAAAGGAAAGATTAAAGAAAAAGATTTCTTAATTCAGTATTGAAGGACTTGCATGCAAAATTCCTTGAGGTGTCTTTCCTGCATGACATGTGGAATTCATTCTCAGTTGAAAGGGTGGCAAACAATCAGGGCAGAAATATGAAGTATTTTTGTTTTCATATGTATGACTCTCTCCCCTTGACTAGGAACCTTGCCACACTTCTGTTCTGTAGCCTGTGTCCCTGGCCTATGGGAATGCTTTGTCCCTTTATTCTTGCTTCCCCTAGCTGACTGAGTGCAGGCTGTGTTTTTCAGGGGGTCTTTCTGCTTTTGCAAAGTGCAAGTGTTTGACACATGGCATAAATTGCGATTGGGCAGTCACCAACAGAGCACAGCCCATGTTTTCAGGACATCAATTAAATAGAGTCCCTGTAATCTGTGTTCAGTATTATAAATATGAAATGCAATTCCTTGGTGGGTAGGCAGGTAAGGGAATCATGGCAAGCTGAGGTTATGGCTATAAGCAGTATAAGTGCTCTAAGTTTGATCTTTCAGATTCAACAATGTATATCTTCATTTATACCTGCAGTATGTCTTCAAAATATAGCTCCCTACATTAAGGAGGGATATACCTAAAACATGAATTGATCTTGCAAGCAGATAATGATGCATCAGGCTTCCGTGAATGGGTTGTTTATGCAGTCATTTAAATGATGCATAAACAACCCTGAATGATTTTCTTCCACAAAAGGCCTTTTCATCAGAATAAAAACTTTACCAAAATTTTCTGATGAAATTTCCTTGAAACGGATAGAGCACAGTGCTTTGATAAGGTCAGCCCTTTTTAGATCAAGCTTTCTATTTTCTGTGAGGTACTATTGGTCTTGTTTGAAATTTTGGTCTTTTATAACAGTAAACACAAACAGTTCATATGTGAATGCAGCATTGTATTGGCATGGCATTTGACTTCTTTGAAGTTCCTTCTTTTTGTCAAAATTCACTTCTAAGGAAGAATAAACAGGGTTGGGTTTTTTTTTTTTTTTTCCCTATCTGCCTGTGATTTAAGACTCCGGCATTTCTAATGTTGTTCTTAAACACACATGTGGATGGTCATGAGCAGTTTGAATCTTATAATTTCTTATTATTAATCCCTGCTAAATATTATAATGTTTCTAAGTTGTGACCACGGGAAAACCTGTATTGTAACCTTTCAACTCAGACCAAAGTTAATACTAATACTAATACTAATACTAATACTAATACTAATACTAATACTAATACTAATATTAATACTAATACTGATACTGATGTTAATGCTAATGCTAATGCTAATGCTAATGCTATTGCTAATAACTAGGCATCATAATTTCTGTCCCATGTCTGAAAGGGCTGCCCAGTTGAGTTCAAGAAAAAAGTCTTGTCCTGCCCTTACTTGTAATCAGCTAGAACTGAGCACCAGAGAAGTCACTGGGTAAGGTTCTCTTTTTGAGGCCAGGAAATCAATTAGGAATCTACTATATGAGTTAATTTCCTTCAGGATGCTGGTCTGTTTTGTACTACATTAAAGAAAATTTATGGGCAGAGATGGGTGACCAGCAACACAGAAATGTTTCAGCCAGATTTGCAAAGTGAAGCTGGACTGTCCATTCCTAAGGAGGAATGTCAAACTGAGCAAGTGTTTGCAGAGTTGTACCAGGAAATTTGGAGTATGAGTGGTAGTTGTTTGATACTTATGATATGATGGGAGTTAGCAATTGGTCTTATTTCAGATGTTTTCCAGTTTATGATGCTTGATTTAAAAAACTCTCTTTAATTTTAATATGTTTGTCCATCTTTAGGTAGGTATATGTGGGTGTCTAGTTAAGGGGATTATTTTAAACTATGCAACAAATGAGAAGTCTTCCTATTTTATTTAAAAAATCAGAGTTCAACATTTGTATTTGAGCTGGCTTCTCTTTAGTTAAGATGCTAACAAGTGAGGTGTGCAACAAAGAATCATGTTCAAACCTGTCTTGAATAATTGTTTGATGAGGTCTATGATGGTCCTATCCTTTCCCTTTATGTATGAAAAAACATAATGTATGAAGAAAGTCTTTGTTAATCCATTCTTATACCTCAAACTTCTAGGTCACTCATTTAGGACAAATGAATCTTTCATTGCTTCTACAGTCAAAACAAAAATGTGTGAGTGCTAGTGAGAAATCTGTTTCATGGCACTTAGCCATACGTTAAATATTCTGGCAGAAACATATGACAACTACTAGCTCATGTACAAAACTCATGAAATGTTCAACTATTTCAGTCCCGCAGTATCTTTTTCCTCAAACAACTATGAATTTCTGTAATTACTGTAACAGAAAATCCTGACGTTAATCCCTTAATAGAAACACAGCATATTGTCATAGATTAACAGGATGACTTCTCAAATCAGATTAAGCCTTCTGGTTCAATCTCATGACTTAGTTGTAAGATCATGATTAATGACTTAGAAATTAATACCATGAGGCACGTGAAAGTCTTTTATGGTATGGAACCATATGCAGCTAATAATTCAGCTCTGCATCTCCTATCTATTCACAGACCCATCAGACAAGTTTTGTGTGCTATAACTTAAGACCAAGGAGATTTTTTCATGTTGTAAATCTATAATCTATAATTCCTGGACATAGCTATCTCCACCAGTTTGTGTTTTCCTACCTGCCTGGCAGTAAGTATCTGGTAGGTAATTTTTTTCAGGGTTGGATGTGGATTGAACATTCACCAGCACTTACATACATCCATTCTCAGGGATTTCCTTCTTTGTTTGAAAGACAGGCCTGCAGTTTCATGAACAAATATTGCATATTGTCTCTGTAATAGATCCAGTGCCTTACTGGACCAGGCGCAATGCAAATAGATGGTAAAGCCACAGACAATGTTCCAAGGCCCGTTATGTCACGTTGCCTGAAGCTCTTGCCATAAAGCTGACCGTTTTCTTTCTTGTATTTTATATGATTTTTTTTGTTCACTCCCTAGAAATTATGCCATAGAGTCTCAGAATATCTTACATAAAATGCAGACCAATTGAAGCTGTACATGAGTCATCATTAGAATGATGGAGAAAAGCATTTCAACAGGGATATATGATCTAATGAAACTGCCTGTGCTGTAGTTCTGTGGGCTTATTCCTCACACAAAGGCTTTGTTGTAACAGGCCACCCTCCATATATTCCCCAACCTCCCCAGCAATCATGACCCCATCCACCCAAAAATGCATGTCTGAATGGTGTCGAGTGTTGAGGAGGAGCCTGCAACACTGCCCAGCAGCAGAAGGGGCAGGTTTTACCTGCTCATAGAACCTCAGAAACTCAAGCTCTTCAGAAATAGGACTTACAACTGGTGCTCCACAGTCACTCCTCTCTCATTCCAGCAGAATTCTCAGCTCAGGCTGAGCTTCTGTGAAGAGGAAACAGGAGAAAAGCAGTGCCACTGGCAGTTCAGACAATTTATATAATGCAGGGGACCACTGCAATTTGTGGGACTTCTCGGAGCTGTCTAAGACCAAGTTTCTACTCTGTTTCAAGCTTCATAGCACCCAGCCTGTGTAGTTTGGCTCTTTTAGGCTCTCTTTTGTGGTGGTGGAGATACTTGTACTGCATTCAAAGTACATAAAGGCCTCCCCCACTCCTGCTCTCACCATGTGTGACCTTCTTTTTTGACTTCTCTGTGTATGGGACAAAATGCAGAAGCAATCACACCATGGAGTCAGCACTGCACATTTATGCACACGTGTAAGCACAGTGTAGGAGGCTCAAGGGTGTATTCAGTCATGTCTGGGGTTTGTGCAGCGGGTCTGCTACAAAAGGTATTTACTTGTCTTCCAGTTGTTTATTTGGCTTTGGATAGCATTTAGAAGGAAGATCATCTGTTTGCAGTAATGAAAGGCACTGTCTCGCTGTAACTGGAGACAGGTTGTGCCAAGGCTGATTCTTGGGTTGAGAAGGAAAAGGTTGAATTTTTGAAAAGGATAAGATAATCCCTTTCTATTAAACTCATAGAATTTTAAAGGTAAATTTAATAAAATACAACCACTCAAAAAAAGGAGCACAGCTGTCAACCAGAGTTGTTTCTTTGCTAATGTTCTGACTCTCTATCCACTGCTATATATTAGCATGCTATATGTATTTGCATATAAATTCTAATGAATTAGCCCTGAGATCTTTCAGAGATACTGTAAGTAAATGCATCCTTTCCAGAAGACACTTCCTGCCTCATTGCAGCAATGCTTATGTGTTGGATTATACCTTCAACTTAGTTTACTTATGTGCTATTAAAGCACTGGAGATAAATGTTTCTTATTCCTTTTTTTCTAATGTTCCAAACAATGGGGGCTTTATCTCAATAACCATACACAGTAAATACCATATTCCTTATGTTTTATTTTTGTGCCTCTCCCTATTTTTTCAAACATTTATCTTGGTCCTGGATCTATAGAAAACAATAGATGTACATTAATCTGAGCAGAGAGCACCTCATGGTCTGAATTGTCATTATCTCTCCAGGACATTATTTGCTTGTTTTTTTCAAAAGACAAACAGAAAGGAGAAAAGTCTGAGTATGAGCTGTTTTGTTCCTTCCTCTTGCAAAATTGTTAAATTCTTTTCACAACAGGATTTGTGACAGTATGTGGTGCCACTGGCTGTACTAGAGTTTCTGTTTTATTAAGTGCCTCTGTTTTTGCAATGCCATTGCTACCTGACTGTTTTGAAAAAAAAAAAATCTCAGACCACATAATCCTGCTCTCTGTGCTGGCACTCAATTCAGCCAGTTCCAACTCTGGGTCACAACCCTGATTTTCAGATCTCTGTAATGAAATGCAGAGAGGATGGAACAGGAATCCTCTGTGGTCTCCTAAGTAGACTTTTTGTGTAATAGGGGAGAACAACTCACCTGACAATTCTTACATCAGGAGGAAATGGGACATGTTTTAGAAGGACCTCCAGCATAAATACTAGCTCTGTCAGTAAACATCCTCCTCCTCAGCCAGCACACTCTTTGACAGCTGGCTTCCATGGGTGTTTCTCACAGTAAGTGAAGCTAGACATGCAAATGGCAGAGAGGATGGGTCAGAAGGGAAAGTGAGGACATTTCGTGAGAGCTAGACTGACTGTTAAAATCTTCTGCTGGGAGACATAAAAATAGCTTTCTCTGTAAATCCAGCTTTCCTTTTATAAAAATGTTCTCCTTCTTTAGAATACAAAGAAAAAGCTTATAAATTAATAAAATCCCATTGCTCCTCTTTTGTGGAAGAGGAGAACAGTCATTTACTATGAAAGGGAAGCATCTTAGACAATTACTGTTGTAGACATAATTTTGGGATTAACGTTCAAACCGCAAACTCTTTTATCTGATTATCAAAATGGCTTCTGCTTAGTGGTTCATTGAAATAGAAACACACCAAAATAATTTCATTCAGTGGTACTGTGGAAACCTCATGCTGATTACTTATGCTTTAGCTCTTCTTTTGATTATGTCAAATCTTATAATTTCTGGAAAATTTCCCATTGTAGGTATCATCACAAAGTATACATAGACAGGAAGTCCCACTTCAAACCAGCCTTGAACTTGTCTTGTGCTTGTTGTTTTGCATGAAAAGGGTTTCCTTCATGTAGTCTCTATATGGCAAAGAGAATTTTTATGGGTGCCATCTTTTTTCTCTACGTTTTCCTTGACACCATCTCATTTACCAAAACAATATCTGGAACTCTTTCCTCTTTTAGCCTCGTGACATTTTGTTTGCATTAATGTTGCCTCTTCATTGAAGGTAAACTTGTACATAATTCTGAACCATATAAAAAATTGTCAACCTTTTCTTTTTGCAATAATCAAGTATCTGCCATTACAGACCCTTCCTTGACCAGCTGTCACAGTTCAAGTCCTTCCTTTATAAGTAGAGCTTTTCACAGATGATTATTGATTTGCTACACTGAACTAAAACAGATTAAACCACATTAAATTGTTTACAGACCTTGTCCACTGGGTCAACTTGTATATTGTGTCTGCCTAATGATGTTCACACTGTGGGTCTTAATTTCTACTCTGGTGGCCTATCTCAAAGTCACAGTTTATTTTAAAGTTTATTCAGGGGTTAGTTCTTCTCTCATACTGTCTTCTGCAGTTGTTTGGAGTCGCAGGGCTTTTATCTTACTAAGCATTTCAGCAGTGCCATGTGTGACAGCACGGATTTTGGCAACACAAATGTGGTGGCTGCTGCCAGTTTACACCACACTCACCCTGGGACAGGGGCACTTGGCAAAATCAAGGCGTGTCTCTTCCCAACCCTGAAGCCTCTGCTGAGGAATCATAGGCTCTCTCTATCCTGCTGAGAGAAGGAGGGCTGGGTACCACAGAATCACAGAACCATTCATGTTGGGAAAGACCCCCAAAATCCTCAAGTCCAATCTTTGACTGAACACCTTCATGTGAACAGATGCCATGTCCAGTCATTCCTCAACATTTCCAGGGATGGTGAAGCTATCTCCTCTCTGGGAATAGGGAATGCTGTGTTGCTGCCCATCCATATTTGACAATTTGGCTCTGGAACATTACTGTGGGGCACTCCAGAGCATGGACATCCAGTTAGCCCCAGCATATGACTCCTGATATGTGGCTGTGGACAGAAACAACAAAACTGATCTCCAACATTACATCCCAAAAAAACCTGCATGCTGTAGGAGAAGAGAACAAGGTCCAAATCTAGCCCAGCACTGTGCATAGTGCCCTCGTGGAGGAAGAGTCCTCATCTGGAGCTGCTTCTTTAACTTCTGTTTGATAATTGAAAAAATCTGGACTAAAACCTTTCATGTCAAGCAATCTGATGAAATGTATGTGACTGAGTTCATCTTTTATGTCAGTGTTGTACTAGCTTTATTTGGGTTTGGAACCACCTGAAGTTAACAATGAACCACAAAAACTCTGAATGAGAGGCTCAAATTAGTCAGTGTTATTTGGGTTTAGAAAAGTTCAGATGTGTTAGGTGCTAAGGATCTACATCATATGAGGCCACAAGAAGCTAAACTCCCTGTAGAAGTAGCCAGTGAAAGCTGACCAAATCTCTCAAAATGCCCTACTGCTTGGTAAGCTGACTGGAGACTGAAGAACTACCAGAGTTTTCCTCTTTTAAAGCCTGACTCCACAGATATGCTGGTAATACACTTACAGGAATGGGACTTCTTGTAGTGAATGTTTTTCAAGTGCGAAGCAATAGCTCTTTGCTCTTTAATAACTGGGAAAAAGTGAAATATTTGATAGGTTTTTTAAAAAGTAGTTTGTAATTTTAATGAATAATCCTTCTTGATGTATTGAGAGCACAGGAATGACCAAATTCCTCAGGGTAACTGCAAGAAACCTAACGTGCTGACTTTAGCAGGAGCTACTGCTGGTTCTTCAGGAAACAGGGTGAGAAAAGAGGCTTTTTACTGTTCATAAAGGTCCTCAATCCCTTTAGATGTTTTGTTAGGATCTCAGTTTTTCAGACTGTTTGTTAGAATACTTAGTTTTGTTTATCTTGGATGTTTTTTCCTGGTGATAGAGAAGTCAAAATTCCTATGAAAAATGACAATAAACTTTTTGTGACAAATCTATCATCTCCCAGAAAAGCTGCACTGAAATGTGAAGAGAGTCTTGTTTGAAGCCTTGTTTAAGCCTTTATTTATATATAAATAAAAATTTATATATATTTATATGAAAGGAGAGTACTTGGGCAGTAAAGATAAAAACCAAAACTCTCAATATTTAGGTGTTGAACTACATCCTTTTTTGTGTGCTGCTTAATTCTTCATTGCTTCCAAACTGCTTTTTTCCTTATTGTTCTGTTTATTTTTTGTGTGTCCATGGCAACCATGAGTCTTTATGAAGGAGCCATCCCTGTGTGTCTCCTTTTAAGCTGAAATCCTAAAAACCATGCTATTTCTGCCTGAATGTTTCTTATATTGAACATGTCTTAATTTGTAAGAGTTTTAATGTTATGAGGAAGCATTTTTGCTTTTTAAATTACTAATGTTTAAAAAAAAACAACAGAGGAATTTTGGTTACAGAGAGATACAGGATTTTTTTGTGGATTGACGTCTTCTGAAAATCCCACCAAGAGCACAGCAGTTCCTATCGGTTATTTATGTACATGTAAATAACCCTGATGTATGAAAAATCTGCAGTATTTCAGATACACTAATAAATTTCTTCCTTTCTAATATTCACACCACAGTTTTCTGCTGGCAACTGAGAAAAAGCCCTATCGGGGATAACCAAACAACCTTACAGATTAGCTTTTTCCTACAGTTTTAAAACAGGTGTCAACCTACACATCCCCTAAGCCAATGTCCATGCTAGAGAGGGCAAAACTCGGTTCAGTGGACAAAAAAAATTTTTTTTTTTTAATTTCATTTCTACCTTTGTGAAGTTTTCTGGATTTTAGTAAACAAAAGCTGTTTATACAAATATGCTCATCCTCCATTAAAATCTTTGTGATTCGACAAACTGCATTAAGAGGAAGGCAAAAACACTGGTAGGAAGTTCTTGTCTCTTTTGACCTCATCCCCACAATGCAGCTTACAATCTCTGAGTTCTGCGTAGGATGACATTGTGCTGTAGGACTCTCTTAACAGCTGTTTAAACAGCCACAGACCTTTCTTGCAAGTTATAATACATGAGGAGCAGGTCGCACTTCTTTTTTACCCGGCCCACTTTAACAGGAATGTTTGATAAGTGGCTTCTTGAGATTTTGAACTAAGGACAACTTCCCATACAAATGGGAAACAACCAGCAAAAATCTTAGCATTATATCCCAATTCATCTGCCTTTCTTCTGCCCTATTTCATCAGATATTGTCTTTCCTGTAATCAGATGGCTCTCAAAATACTGTTAACTTAGAAAAAAACTTTCTAGTGTCATCGCAGAAGACAGTTATTTTCTACATTTATAATCTATAATTCTATATTTATAATCAATCTATATTAATTAATATTATTTCTACATCTAGAAATAAGCTATATTTCTATATTTATAATCTATATTTAAAAAATTGAATCTTAAAATGGACCCTCAACATGTTGCTTACTTGTAGAATTTCTGGGGGACAATAAGAGTACTTATTAAATACTACGTGACATGGGATACATTTCCTTCATAAACACACCAAGAAAACTTCTTGCTTGGGACGGGAAATTGTCCAGGTGAATACATGTTCAGGTGAATACACTCTCCTTAGGCTGTCGGTTCAACACTTGGAAGTATCAGGGCATTAAGCTGCAATATGCCCTGCAAATTCAGTGGAGAATATTTCCTGCCTACTGTGAGATGTAAGTATAAAGGAAGGCTTTCAGCAGGTCCCATGTGTAACTGGTGGGCATTACGTGTTTTTTGGGATGTGGTGTAAGATATCCTCCTTTCTGTGGGAAGTCAAGGACTGTGGGAGCAGGACTTGTGGAGGTACTTTCAGAAAGTCTAGAGGACAAGGAGAAGGTAGGATCGTGCAGCTAGCTCACAGCAGTTTAAGACATCAGGTAGTCTAAACACTGTTTCCAGCTGCTCAGCATGCCCAGAGAGCAGAGATGGAGCCTGGTGAGAGGCTGTGCTCTGGGGTGCCTGCTTTAGCCTGCAGTCTCAAGCAGTCTTAACTGGGATGTTGTACCCAGGAAATAGTCAAGTTTTCTTGCCCTCTAGATCCGAAGTCCAAATGACAATTCTTGGCTACTTTTCACAGAATCACAGAATCACAGAGCTGAACTGGAAGGGACCCACAAGGATCATCAACTCTCATCCCTCCTATACAGGACATCCCCAAGAATCACATCATGTGCCCAAGAGCATTGTCCAAATGCTTCTTGAACTCAGTCAGGTTTGGTGCTGTGACCACTTCCCTGAGGAGTCTGTTCCAGTGCTCAACCATCCTCTGGGTAAAGAAATTTTTCCTAATATCCAACCTAAGGACATAGCAGTTTCTTTCAGCTCTACTGTGATCCTTGGAGTACAAGTATTGCTGTTTTGATGGCAGTGCACTCCCTCTAAGTTAATTGCAGGAGGAAGCAACCACTGCCAAGTATTTTAATGTGCATGTGCATGTGTGGAGGGATCCAGTTAACCAGAGGGCTCCTCTTCTGCTGCTGGAGAACTGTGATGGAGATAGAAAGCATCCTGCAGCCAACTGGGGAGCACCTTTGTCAAGTTGGAAAGGAACCGATGTGGATCTACACTGAAGGACTTCATAGAATGTTTTCCCAGGAGGAGTAGGACTGGACCATGTTTTTCTGATCTGCTCTGAAATATCCATAATTTGCCCTGGCCCAGTACCTGAGCTGCTGAAGGGTGGGAATTGTAAGAGAAAGGACCTCTCTGTGTTAATGCTTTGCATCCTATTCTCCCCATTGATATCCATTAATTACTTCTGTAGGATACAAGATTAACCTGAGTGGACCACTAGACCAAATGCAGATTTTCTCTCTGCAGATGAACAGATCTGAGGGTGCTCAATAAGCAGGCACAGTTCAGAGAAAGCTGCCAGCTCTCCTGATGATTGGGTCCCCAGAGCATCTGTGCTGCAGCAGGGAGAACATTGTGCTTAGATGCCTCCAGATAACCAACTGTGAAAGGTGTGAGTGTCCTTGGCCACACCACCATTTAATGGTTCACTTTGGAAGAAGAAGGATTTGTGAAGTTTATTCAGATTCAATGCTGATGTACCTTTTACTCCTAGGCATATTCCCTCTATTGTCAGTGATAATTTTGGGAGGAATTGGCTACCACTGAACATTTAAAACTTAAATGGGAATTTTCAAAAGCCCAATGTTGGTGACCAAAGAGCCACAGTGCATTTCAATACTTCCGCAGGAGAGGGTGACTTCTTATATTTTATCTGCTGTCTACTCCCCTCTTGAAAATTTAGCTTTGAAAGCCAGTCTGGGAGCAGAACTTCCTAAAAAATTACACTTCCCACTCTTCTCTAATTTGTGGTGATGAGTGCCTTGGCTTTAAATATTACAGTCATAAAGATTTTACTGACTTCTATTTCATGCTTAATGCATACCCATTACTAGCTAATGACAAACTAAAGAGTGCCTCATGTAGTGGAATTTCTGCTTGGAGGTGAAGTTTAAAGATGCCTTTTGAATTAATAGTCTAATGATTCTGTTTTTGTGTGAATGCAACCAACTTCAGAACATCTGGTTTGCTCATCCCAGCAGACTGAAAACGTGGCAGGAACAAGTATAAACAAATTGCTTTGCCTAAGGTGCAAGGAAAACCCAGCAAGAAATTAAAGCAATGAAGCTGTGATGAAGATGTTGTCACACCCAGGCTTCTCCTTTGTTACATCTGTAAGCACTGTCTGAGTTACAGAGCTCAGTAGGGAGTGGTAGGCAATGTGTATTCCCTCATATATCTTTGGAACTAGTTTTCAATCAAAACAGTGTGCTCTACCACCTACTCCCACCACATCTGTCTTGACTGGGTTCTTTTACATTTGTTTGTTGTTTTTTCTCTTTTGTTTGTTTGTTTGTTTGTTTTTGTGAGAAGGAGATGCAAATATTATAATAATTTGGTCTCTACTGCTGAAAAACAGTGACTACTGGTAACACTTAACTTCTCCAAATCTCATTTTCTCTTCCTTTGGCAATGCCTTCAGCTCCTCTCCCTCTCTGTCTGCCTGCCCCTCAGCTCTCCTTCAGTCTCCTTTCCACACATCACCTCAGAATCTCCCTGTAGTTCATTCATGTCTTCTCTTTATTGATATATGAGGCTGAAAAGGGAGTAGAGGAGAAGTGGAGAACACAATAGGGCAGATGCTATACTTAAAATTATTTGTTGGTCCCTTTAAAATAAAAAACGGGTCAATTTCTAAATATTTGTTGACATAAGTGAGGACATTATTTTTCCATCTCAGCATTTTGATGTTTAGGCTTAAGAGTCCTGAATTTCTGTGCTAGTGTTGCTGTAATTTCCCAATTGTAAATTCACAATTTGAGTGCACTCTAATCACAAATGTAAATGTACAGTTGTGGTGTCCAGTTCTGCTGTAAATGTTTTTCTGGTGAGGCATCTCCTGAAGCATTTCTTTGCTTACAGTTTGGTTTAGTTTGGAGGATCATAATACACCTTGTGTTTTATAAGATACTGTTACAACTTATTACACTAGTGAACCCATCCTTTTTCTAGTTCTTATAGGGGCTGGATTTCTGTATCAGCTTCCAGGGAAACCTAGTGGACTGCATGATCATCTCCTTATTTTACATATAGTTTTACCTGCTTGATTTTCAGTCCTAATTCAATACTGCACACCACTGAACCAGATTTGTTCTGTATCACTGCAAAGAATAGAGAGACCTGACTTCTACCTCATACTTTGTGGGAGATGAAATGTAATGCCATCAGATCTCACTCTCTATCTGTCCTTCTTGAATTTTAGCCTCTTCAGTGTTGCATCTTTTCGCACATCTAAAACAATGATGGATGTGTTGATAATGCTGAGTTGTAATAAGAGTGTTGACAGCAGCCAACTCTAATCTGTTAGTATCTGATACATGCTTTTTTCACATGCAGGTACTGGCTGTGAAAGCTCCTAAGGGTTGTGGGAAGGGCAGTATTGCTAATAATTTTCTTGCCTTCCTGTCTGGTGATGGACTTCAGAAACTGTTGTGTAAACAGTGCTGTTCTGATACACCTGTGATATGTTCCAGTAATTTATTTTCAGTCAAACATGCCTGTAACATACAAGGGAAGTTTTTGCTCTTCTATATGCACTCACAGTCACTTGGGGTTTGCAATGTCTAGAGAGGCATCATGTATCTCAAAATATATAGCAAAAATCTTTCCTTAATTTATACTACTGCATAATACTCTCTTCTTGCCTTCTAGTACCATTAATTTTTTATTCCTTCTCATTATGTTTAATGCTCTGTCCTTTGGCACTGGCTCTGACTGGTCTAGAAATCTAAATTTCAAACTTTTATGAAACTTTTCTCTAAATGTGAACTCTCCCATGTTCTCTTGCTCTGTTGTAGGCAGGCACCCTGTGTTACATTGTATGGTCTTCAAAGTTTCCTGGATTCTCACTCACTCAATGCTTACTCGAGATATTAATGAATTCTCTCTGAAAAATATTTTATTTCCATGCTAATATTTGTGTGAGGAAAGAAGATGATTTATGCAACCTGCCTGTATCTGTTTTCTTCTTGCTTCTGTGAAATATCAGTTGAGGTCTATGGGGATTCATTGGTTTTTTCTGTGCAAATATGTAATAGGAAACAACCAGCACCTGGTACGGTGATTAAACCATTACTTTCCTCTGGTCCTGCCAAGCTTGATTCCTGAGTTTTACATACCACCTCTGATTTCGTACTCCAAAAGCAAGAGAAGTTTTGTGGCAGCCTTTCTGTTGTCTGTTGAATGCCTAGTGCAATTCCAAACCAATGCTTCAACCAGCACCTCATCAGAGAAACAAGACACAGTATATTTTAGTGTTTTTCAGTGAGATACGTGCAGATCCAACCATACATGGCTCAGGTTTTTAGGGTGTGCAAGGCCAGAGTTAGAAAATTCCAGAAGAACTATGAAAATCTAAAATACATGTTTTATGCAAGCAGCAGAAAGCAGTTTAAAATTTCGACTTTGTATTTTTTTCACTTTTGGTCTGTGACTTTTTTTAAAATTTATTATGGTCAATATGATTCCCAGTGCAGCAATAACCTTTTTGAGAGTAAAAGCTTCCATGGCAAGCAATAACTTTCTCCTAAAAATATGATAAAAATAAATCTGCTAATGATGTTTTTTAAAAAAAAACACTGCGAAGGCTCTCATATAATAAGCTACATAAAGCAATATGTTTGTTTTTTTACAAAGCAAAATCCAAGTAGTTTGTTTATATGCTAAAGAAAATTTCTAGAGAACAAAGCAATGATGAATGAAATGAGAGTACAAGCTCATCACCACCAAACTTCCTACAGTGATTGCATGAAACATCTTCAGAACAATGGGGTGTTCCTCTCATGGCACAGAGCACTTGCAGAGGGTAACTTACTCATGCACCACCTCCTGTTTTGCCAGATTTTTGCACACTGCAAAACTGGGCCTGGTCTAGTGTCTAGTTAAGATTCATGACTAAGCTAAAGGCATCACATTAGTGCTGGGTATTTGTGAAATCAGGTGTCCACCTTATGCCTAGTAGAAATCTTACAGACTGTGTTAAAGGCAATGATTTTATTCTTGGCACATAATCAGCATGCAAAGAAGATATTGCTTGCTACAGAAGCTGGTTAGCCAACCAGAAGTTACAAAGCATAGGGTGGAGAATGTAGAAGAAGAGTACAGAGTACTTATCAGCATGATGGTAAGAAAATTTTCTGATAGGGTCCTTCCATGACTGTGCTTAGGAGACTGTTGTGCCTCAAGGAGTTAGTGTTCCACAGTACAGTTCCTGAGCATTCAGGGGCCCCTCAAAGCTGCACAACCATGGGGTTCTCAGCATCTCAAGTGACATAAGATTTACTTGCTATCTGTATTTCTCCCTTGTTTCTGTCTTATTAAAGCAGCTCTTTTATTAAGCCATTTTTTGTCAGACCTTTCTTATTAAGACCAGAAAAAGACCTGCACCTTCTCACTCTCTTTCACCTCACCCCTTTTCAGCTTATCTTCACACTCTCACACATGCAGAATGGGCCAAAACCTTGGCTACAGCAGAGAAGGTTCCCTAGTTTTGGGCCACTGTGCCTAAATAATTGTGTGGATTTGAAGGTGTAATAGAGATTTGTCTCTTGATAGGGGTGGTAGGAATGGTGAAAGGAGAACCTGTCAGGTGAGGGAGCTCTGAGACCGTGGAGCAGGAGGCTATGCAAAGGCAGATGGAAGAGCCATTGCAGAACAGCTCTCCAAAAGTTGTATTATGTAGGCTGGGGATGTGGGTGTTTCTGAGACAATGTTAGATATGGAGCTCAGATGTAGCCCAGTCTGTTCTGTAGTATTCTTTTTGCTAGCCTTCGTCTTAGGGACTAGGGAGGACAACCTGGAAGTAAATCTTTTAACATTTTTTCAAAGACAGAAAAAGAAATAAAGTGAGATAAAGTGTTTGCAATGCGGCTTTCCTTCAACATTATCCCTTGCTCCATTCTATTTATCTGCTGAAAGACTTTTATTATGGAATGCCATTTCTGGCAATCCTACAAAGAGTATTAAAGAGAGAGGGTGGAAGGCAAGAAAGAGAGGATTGTTTCGTTTTCTGGGGGTGCTATTGTCAATCATCTGTGATCTTTCAGACATACACACAAAATTGTAGAAAGACAGCAAAAATAACTGGGGCTTTGCCTGTGGTCATGACTTTATTTTGCAGCCTCACTGCTGTGGGTGCCTTGTGACCAGCCACTGTGCAAAGCAACACATCACACTGATTTGCCTTCTGAAAAATTTCTCTTGACTTGCCTTCAGATTACATCCTTAAAGCAGGGATGGGAAAGGTAACACTAACATGGCTTAATGATAATGAAGTTATGAATCAGAGACAAAAGGATGTGCCATAAGCAGTGTTACAGCAATGGAAATCTAAGGACCCCTCACATTTCCATAATGAGAAACGGGAAACATCATCTTCTTTCTTCCTGCTGATGGCCTCGAGATGAGAAGATCTGTGTGGGGAGGGAGGAATGGAAGCAGCAACCAGCTTCTTGCAGAACTGTTTCCCACTCATATATGAGCAGATTATGTTTTGTCAGCTGACTTTGAAAATATGTGTAAGACTCAGTTCTCTTTCTCTGTCTAGAGAGCCCTCTGAGCATGGTTGAGCTGGAGCTAGAGCTTGGAAATGTCTTAGTAGATTCTGCACTCTCAAAGATCAGGGGGAAGCTCTTTCACATCCTCTTTTAGGCTGTCTACTTCCCTCACAGGGCTAAGTGACCCCTGAATGAACAGTATTCAGGTGGCCTAGTGGCACTTTTATGCATTTACCAGCCCAAAACTCATTATGATTTTGCATTAGCGTCTCCTCTCAGCTGTTCTTCTCAGTTATCATTCCAACTCATGCTTTTACAGCAGCATCTATAAGAATGCTTTCAGTGCATTAAACCTAAAGCTCTTGCTTTGGCCCAGGCATCCTGCCTCTAGCTTTTGTTGATCCTCATAAAGAATTGTACAGAGCAGACTGCACAGAACTTCTGTTGCTATGGAAAATGTAAGAGGCATGTCTTTGCACAGTAGGGACCAAATAGAGCTTTTGAGAGCAAAGTAAATTTCTTTACCAATCCTCTTTGCAACCCTTAACATTATTTGCTTTGTAAAGGAGGTAGGAGTGGGTTTTTTTCCAATGAGTTAGGAAGGAAATTAAGTATGCATATGAATATGCAGCAGCCTTTATAACAGTGGTCTATACAATAGGTTGTGGATGGAAAATGCTTGGTTGAAAAATAAGGTTAAAATAATGAAAAATATGGTTGCTATGTGCAACCTTATTGACTGCATTTGAATTCAACCTACATTTGTCTAGTTGAAAATGAGAAACAAAAGCGTGTTTCACTCTCTTAGAGGTTACCAGGCTGCCTAGCACAGGGACATTATGGCAGAGGAAAGAAGCTGCTGTATCTGGGGTTCTAGAAGTGACCACAGAGAGGTTTGGTCTCTGGCAGTTCCAGGATTCTTCTGCAAGTGGGTATACCCACAAATAAGATTTCTCTGTGACCTTCCTAGGAGTCAAACAACTCAAAACTGCACTCTCCAATGCATGCAAAAAATGCTGGAAAAAATTATTTTTGTAGTCAGACAATAGTCTGATTACAGCAATAGTGATGTAGGAGGTGTTTCTCAGCCTGCCACTCAGTTCAGTCAAGTCACTTTATCTCACAGGGCCCCAATTTCTTTCTCAATAAACTGAATAAACACTCAGGTTCCTCTGAGAGGTACTTTCAGCTTTACCTGTATATAGTTTATAAAATAGCTATCCCTAATTGTTCTTCCTTAAGGAATGAATTAGTAGGCTATTTCATTCATGTCAGTTTTGCTATTAAGGCAGAGGATTTATTTATTACAGGTAATCACAGGATGTCTGTTGAGAGGGAGCCTCAGGAGAACCAGGAAGAGCTCTAAGACTACTGATTTATTCTCAAATAAGCTGCTTTTCTTCTTCTATGAGAAGGGAGACTCTGGCTGTGTATCCATTCACTCTTTCCATTTTCAGTTTACTCAGGAAAGGGTTTTGTTAGATTTTTGTCTAGATGCCGGATATGGCTTTCAAAACTTGTAGACTTAAAAATTATTCTCAAATTGAAATATGTTTTAAATGTGGTGGGATTTTTAATAGGACTTGCTTTTTTTTCCCCTTAAACATACAGTTCTCTGTAACTACATTTTATTTTTATTATCAGCCTTGAGTGTATTTTTATCTGTCTATATATGCATGCAGGATCACGAATATCTTAAATGTCACATATAAATGAAGGAGTCATTTTTCCCATCATATTGATAGCACAGCTGGTGGCAATCATTCCAACTTCAAGCTAACTAAGGTCATCATATTTAAAATTCTACCAAGGACTTTTAATAAAGAAAGACTCATGACAACAGCCAAAGCTTTACAGAGACTACGGATCATTGGACCTCTTGTGATTTATTTTTCTTTATTGGGATGGAGTCTTCCTGTCTATTAATTCTGATTTTTATACCAATTTCCTGTCTATGATATTTTTCTCATAGCCTATCTCCAAATTTTTCAGTTCTCCTAATGATTCTTTGCAAAGATATCTTGCTAACTCCACTAAATTAAAGTCAATCTGTGGCAGACAAGAGGAACATAGTTAGAAGAAGTTTAATAACAGTATTCAATATTCACATTCAAGTGTGGTTTTTTTCCTGGATTTATCTCTCCTGGTGAAATTCAATTTTTAATATCTCCTGAGATGTTCTTCAGCATGATATGGCACAATATAATAGGACTTACTAGACATAATTAAAATCTCACAATTCTGAACTCAAATGTCTTGCAGGAGGAAGATTGCCTCCCATTTCTAGAGACTTATTAAACATCCACAACAGCAAACAGTCTGTTGGCCAGTACAAATTGTGGTGAGAGAGCTATAATCCTAAGCCTGCTACTGCCTCAGACCAGTGCTCATTAGCTTGTCAGTGACTTAGCTGCCTTTGCTAACACGAGACACTTGCAGTTCACACATACACACACATTTGTGGACATGACAAGTACCATCATGGTCTCTGTGCCTGCCCAGCATCCATTCCCCATTCCTGCCCTTGGTTCCCTGACTCACTGCTGGTCCAGCTTGGTGCCCTCTGCAGACACACAGCACTCACACCCTTATCCCACAGGCACGCCACACTCACGGGTCCCCCAGATCCCAGCAGGGACTGTCCACTCACCTGCTAGCCCAGCCCGGAGCTGAGTCTCCCCTGCTCATCAGCTGGGGTCAGCCTGAAGATTGCCAGCGGGTGCACGCACACACAGACACACAGACACACAGACACAATATCTCTCTCTATGTCACTCTCTCTGTCCATGCACAGCAGGGTTTGGGGAAGGTACAAACACTCACCACCCCTTCCATCAGCTGGCACCTGTGTGTGACCCGTGCTCCAACTCCAGCTGACCGTGCTGAGACCTGCACTGGCACTCTCACCCCAGAAGTTGGTTTTCAGGGTACAGAGAGTTCCTGCCCCAGTGCTGGGGGTTAAAGACCCCCCTCGCTCCAGCTGCCGGCCCTGAGACCCCCCTCACTCACTCTGAAGCCAAGAGCCCGGCCAGAGGCACCCACAGCCGCGGCCTGAGCCCGGCAGCCGCTCCCGGGCCTCACGCGCTGCTCCCCCCGCAGCCGGCACCGACTCCTTGCAGCCCTCACTGCCTGGGGAATGAGGGGGCTGAGGTGAGGAGGATGAGAGCAGGCAGGGCACGCTGTGGTGATCAGCTGCAGGGCTCCCCCAGACAAGCCACTGAGCAGCTGCAGCTCACAGGCAGCAAGCCCCTTCTGTCCCCTTGTCTGTCCATCCCAGCTCTTTGTTCCTCCCTGCTCCCTTTTCCCTGCACATCTCCTCCATGGCTGGCGTAGTCTCACTGACCCACTGCAGCATCCCGGAGCCTCAGCTTTACATCCTTGTCTTTTGCAAATTTCCAGGTTTGCCTACAGATTCTTAAAGCTCATTAGCTAGTGTCACTGACCAGGTTTGTTTCTGGTTATTGTTTTCAGCAAAGGTAATTGCCCAGATTTGAGTCTGAGTGTTTCTTTTCCTTTACTTATTGCCCACAACTGAGAAAATAAAGATTCTCACACTCCACACATCCATACAAAAGCATCCAATTTATAAGCTTTTCTGTCTACCCCTGTATTCTGCCCTTTTCCCCTGCATGTCCCTTGATACCTTCATTTTCTCCAGCTGGTTGTCCAAGAACAGCTTGAGTTGGAAGGGACTGTAAAGATCACTCAGCTCTTAGCACGTTGCTGTGACAAGGACATTTTCCACTACAGTAGGCTGCTCTAAGTTCTATCCAACCTGGTTTTGGGCAATTTCAGGAATGAGGCCTTCTCTGGGCAACCTGTTTCAGTGCCTCATCACCATTACCGTGCTTTGCTGGTATAAAATTCTCTGCTCCACTTCTTTCCTTACCAGTTAGTGCAACTGAACAGGCTTCTTTTGGACCATTGTCTTTATTCACAGCAGTTCATCAGGACTTCTCTCCTGTGAGACAACCATTTGTTCCTTCCTATCATCCCACTTTTGCAAAGGCCCTTGTTGGAAAATCTTCAAGGAATAAAGATTCCCACAATTTCTATATACTTTCAGTCTTGTGTAGCAGTTGTCTTCAACAAACTTGTCAAATAAATTCAGGAGGAGGTATTCCAGTTATTCATCTGGTTTGCCAGGTGAGGCCATCAGGTACATTAGTTAGTTACTTCGTTTGCACAGCTCCCAGATTTCCAGTCTTCCCAACTATCTGGGCTTTTTTCCACAAATTAAATTATTAAACAAATTCAATCCCGCTGCTTATCTGTGTTTTCATTCCAGTTCAGGATAGAATAAATTCATATTTTAAAATTTGGTGCTTTTTCCAGGGAATTGAAAAGTCCGTTTTCTAGCCTACTCTTGGTCTTGATCTCCTTTGTAGAAACCTGGTAAAGCGCTAACTGCAGTATGCATAGTCACATACTGAGGAATTGATCACATTTTATTGTATGCATTTTTATCACAGACAAAATCTCTCAGCCATAAGAAATCTCTAGGGTTTTCTGTGTAATCTCACTGAAAATATGCAACTGAAAAATATTCAGGAAAATATCAGCCAAGGAGAGGAAACTAGCTGTGTATCATTACACCTGGCAGATTGATAGCTGAGGGAAGAATTAGGATTCTAGCTAAGCACCTTAATGAACGGAGCTGAATTAGATGAAAAATACTTAATTGTTAGGCATCATGACATTTCTAATGCAGTGAAATATTAAGCACAGGAAAATAACCATCCTTTAGTACCTGTCAGGGTAATGATCAGAAATTCATTGAGAGTAGTGGGAATGGTCTTTTTAGCAGAAGAAATTGCCAGGGGCCTCCTAGTATACATATTAATATTTCTCTTCACAAAATCTTCTGTATGAATTCAGCATACTAATACTAATACCATAGCAGCTCTGGGGCAAAGACCACTTCTTTGTGTGGGTGCCCCATAATTTGCATAGAATTTGGTTAATTAATGGCCACTCTATGCATAATTTTCCTTTCTTCAGCCTCAACATCCTCTCTTAATATGTAGCTGCAATATTTATACAGTTTTTACTGGGGGATCCCCACTGGACACTTCTGTCAGTAACAGCATTTCTCATGAGTTTATGGTTGATCATTTCCAAGGGAACTCTGATGAGCTCAAAGGGCACCCCTTGCCTTTGACTACCAGATTCCGTAAAACTAGACTGACAGGGATACCCAGGTGATATTAGGATTTGAAAATTGCATCTGGCTACACAGCATTTCTTTATGGTGTCTTGGGACAATATTTAGAGGGCCTCGTGTTATGCCTCTGCCAATCCCATCTCTGTATACAGAGGTGCAAGTAGAGGACCTATCTTCTCCTGTGAGCAAAGGTAAAGATGCAGTCGTTCATTGAGCACAGTTGCCATGTGAACCCACAGCATATAATGTGGACTCAAATGACAGACTTTGGTTTGGGAAATTGCAAGAGCTCTGTATCCAAACACTTTGAATCCACCAAAGCCTTAGGGCAGAAGCAGCTTCCAGACATTCAGGTACTAGTAGAGTCAAACTGCTTCTTTCTAACTGTTAAAGTTCAGTAAATATTTTATGGAGAATACATATTTTTGAAATGAATGTCAGCAGAGCCCTTTCTTCAGTACAAGACAGCTGTATTTTGAAACACCCTTTTATCTTATTTTGTCTTCTTTAAGCATAACTTATATGTCCAGTGGAATGAAAATGTCTCTTGATCTCTCCATTCTCATTTGTCTCTCTCTGTTTATCCCACTGCAGACCTTTGAGTGGATCTGGACAGTTTTCACCAATCAAAGAATGACTTATCCCTTTCCAAAACCTTTTTTTTTTTATCTCAGCTCTTTCTTTTTTCTTTTCTTTTCTTTTCTTTTCTTTTCTTTTCTTTTCTTTTCTTTTCTTTTCTTTTCTTTTCTTTTCTTTTCTTTTCTTTTCTTTTCTTTTCTTTTCTTTTCTTTTCTTTTCTTTTCTTTTCTTTTCTTTTCTTTTCTTTTCTTTTCTTTTCTTTTCTTTTCTTTTCTTTTCTTTTCTTTTCTTTTCTTTTCTTCCTTCCGCCACTTCTGCCACTTCCGCCACTTCTGCCACTTCCGCCACTTCCTTCCGCCACTTCGTTCTTTTGTTCTTTCCTTCTTTCCTTTTCTCTTTCTCTTTCTCTCTCTCTTTCTCTCTTTCTTTCTCTCTCTCTTTATCTCTCTTTCTCTCTTTCTCTTCTCTAGCAAGATGAAAACTTTAGAAAACAGCGACAAAATTCCAGAAAAATTAAAATGCCACTGCTTTTCAAAGTTCCAAATTAAAATCTTATTGAAATATCTGAAGGGTTTCACTGAAAAAAAAAATAGTTTAAATTTTTTGTACAGTTTTCAGTCCAGAAGGAGCACTGACAGATAGATGGGACTCTTTATGTGGAATACCATGAACCTGATCTTCTGCGTGTCTGACGCACTTCAGGTGATCCCCATTCTTGTTCTTTCTCTGTCCCTGCCATTAACATGCAGCACTGTCATTATTTCTCTGGGATTTTTTTGTCCAGATCAAGGTTTGGACCTTCCAAATCCATCAGCTTCTTTGCCTCCAGTCACTGACCAGCAGAGTGCTATCAGTGTGTATGTATCCTGGGACATCATTATGATTTCCATTATGTAGTTTACAGGCACTAGGCTAATTCAGTCAGCTTTAAAACTGATTTTATTAAAATGCATGGATACAGAGAAGTGTATTTAGATTCCCCAGTCATGCCTACTTGAAGCCATGTGTGGTATCCCTCTGGTTCTGGTGTTTCCAGAACAGATTCTGTTCATTTATCCAGAACATACTTTCATGTTATATTTCTGCCTTTTTAATAACACTTAGATTTCTTTTTCCATCTAATTCATTTTCTAGGCATTGCAGTTGTTCTGCCTTACATTTGAATGAATTAATGAAAATAACAGGACCCGGTATCATTGTGCCCTCTACTTGTGAGCATTTCAAGTGTCCTTAGGGGTTTCCTTTATGCAAATGACCATCTTTTTTCATTTGGCTTTTATTGCTCAATTTCTCCCTAATGAGACGAAACTTTTTTATACCGCTTTGGGATACTTTTTAGTGTTTTTATCTCAAAGGTTATGATTCTGTGGCTGATTCAATTAAATGGAAGAAAAATCCAGACAATCTGACAGAGCAAGTGTTTTATCTCCTAAATGGGAACACAGATCCTTGTGACTTCACCCTGTCTTGTACAGATTTCTAATGTTTCATAGGAGTTTAAATTATGTAAACCATTCTTTCTCCCATTAATTGAAGATAGGTAAAAAGCACCACATGTGAAAAAAAGGAATGTCTTTTACTTGCACAAAAACCACAAACAGTAAAACATGCTATTGACTGAAAACAATGGTTAGCTTAGAAAATGTAATGGTGATCCTGCTCTTATACTGAGCCTTAGTGAGGCTCATCTGGAGAGCTGTGTTTCAGTGCCGGGCTCCTGAGCACAGGAGAGACATGGAGCTCCTGAAATGAGTCCAGAAGAAAGCTATGAAGATGTTTGAGGGATAGGAGCATCTCTCTTACAAAGAAAGGCTGAAGGAGCTGGGCCCGTTCAGCTGAAGAAACAACTTAGAGGGGACGCCATCAATGTCTATCAGTATCTGAAGGGAGTGTGTCAGAGGAGGGAGCCAGAGGAGGGAGCCAGGCTCTTCCCAGAGATGCTGAACAAAAGGCCATGGACAGAAACTGATGCATAGAATGTTCCACTTGAACATGAGGAAAAGTTTCTTTACTGTGCAAGTGACCATGCACTAGAACAGGCTGCCCAGAGAAGTTGTCTCCCTCACTGGAGATATTCAAGAAATATCTGGATGAAATCCTGTGCAATGTGCTCTAGGATGACCCTGCTTGAAACTTGAGCAGGAAGGTTGGACCAGATGGTCCACTGTGATCTCGTCCAATCTTACCCATTCTGTGAGCCTGTGATATATTTATAAATAATTAGATTTGACAAAAGTATTTGTTGAAATTACTCACTTTTTGTCCTTTAAATCTACATGCATTCTCTGTTCATTCCTTATGCTTTGCCACATTCTAGTTACATTCTGTCCTCTATATACTGTGGTATCTTTCTGCTGACACATGCAGATTCCCAAAATATTCATTACTTATATGAAGGTGCATATCCTATGTCTACCCAATGCAGTATGCTTTTCCCCTAAGTTTTTCAGATATTTGCAGTAGCCAGGAGTGAGAGAGCCATTCTTGCGCCATTGATGGAGAGCACCGAGTGTTTCCCTACCTACATGTAGTAAAGCAGTTCTCCAGCCAGATCTGGACTTCTCTATAGAGGATAGAAAGTGTAGTCAAATGAAATGGTTAATACACAAGCCTCCCAAGGTCTGAGAGAAGTAGAGCTGCTGGGGAGACTCCAGTCAGGAATCACTTCTCAAGGGAGAATACAAAACCACCAACATGATGACAACAACATGACACAGGATTTTCAGATCCATCTCTGAGACGTATTTGATTTACTCCTGGGAAATGAGACAGGAGGAACCTCTGGTCCCATACTGTTTGAAAGGTTTTTCCAAGCTGTTTTCTAATTATCCTAAGAAGGAGCAAATATTTTCTGAAGATCATTCAGAGTTGTGAAAGATTATTAATAAGGA
Source organism: Molothrus ater (assembly GCF_012460135.2). Taxonomy (NCBI): domain Eukaryota; kingdom Metazoa; phylum Chordata; class Aves; order Passeriformes; family Icteridae; genus Molothrus; species Molothrus ater. The sequence goes on from NC_050511.2 coordinate 45,869,737, forward strand.
CATACTAGGATGTATCACAATTGCATGTCAGCTGGGAACAGAAATTAATTAAAAGAACTTAGGAATATTATTCCTATATACATGTCTTTGAAATGGTGATTGTTGTGAATGAGACACTGAAGATCTTTGACTGAAATAATTACCTCAGGTTGTGTGCTGTCACCTCACCTGTCCTAGGAGTTGAGAGGCATATCTATCTTTCATATTGATGAGTATGAATGAGGCATTTGTCACCCTTCTTGTAGTGGTATTACTCCACTGCGCAAAACTACCCCAAAGAAGTTGGAGCAGGAATCAACAGGTGCAATTTGCTCAGTGCAGCACCATGGACCAGGTTAAGTCTCATACTAAGTACTCATGTCAGTACTATTTTTTCTCTAAGGATGGGTGAATTATAAACCTTCTTGCAGAAGAGGCGATATTATTGATGGCAAGTCCTGAAACTCTTTTGATGTTTGTAGTAGGTAAAATTTGCAACTCCTATTTTTAGTTTCTGTGCAACAAAACATTCTATTTTAATAGCTTTATCCAAATCTATATTTCTGTTTGAGCTGTATCTCTATGCAAGACGCTACAATACCAATACCTACAATGTGACTTTGTGCAGCATATGTTACACAAGAACCAAACTAAGCCTAACATGCAAAGTGTTTTCTCTAAGTCTTATGAAGACTTAGCTAGAAATCATGGTAGCAAGAAATTACAATACATATGCATCTGAATTCCAGACTTTCCTGGAATTTTTGCCAAGTCATCAAGACTCAAATAGAGTGTACGGTTATGAATAAATGGGACAAACTTTGTTTCAGACAGAAAAATATTTCTGCCTTTTTAATAACACTAAGATTTCTTTTAAAAAAGTTCCATGGAACTGAGGTATTCTGTGTTAAATGAAGAGAAGGATGTAAGGGATGTGAAAATTTGCAGGCTTATTCTAATAACTTCTGAGTGGGAAGGTGCCTCATTATCAGTAATTCCTACACTTTTGAAAAACCAAACTAAGATTCAGCTGCTGGGAGTAATTTCCAATACTTGCTCACAGCATCAGAAAAGATTGGTTACATCTGGCACTTTAGTGTGTCTGTAGCATTTGCTGTAGCTGCATATATTCTGTGTGATGTTCTTGATTAATTATATTTCTGATAATAAAGGATAGTAGAAAACAGATGAACAGAAACTGGACTCTATATGAAGGGCAACTTTTCTTGGTACAAAAGTCCTCTTTTTTGCTCTGGCAAAGCCTTCAGAGTTGCTCAAAAGCCTCACAGTTGGTGATGGAAATATAAGATTTTTGGTTTTCATGACTGGTGATAGGCTGGGGAAAGAATTTACAAAACAAACAATAAAACAAACCTCCTCAAAACCCCAAACGAACAAAAAAATTAACAGCCAGAAAAGATAGAGACTTTCTGAGTATCCAGCTCTTCTTCCAGGACAAACTTTGTCTGTGATCATGCTCAGCTCCAGAAAAATAACAAAAAACCCAAAATTATTATGTGTTATTAAAAGGAAAACAAATCCCAGAAAGAATAATTGCCTAACAAGAATAAAAGAAGGTAGTGTCCCGGACCAACAGGTTGAGTGGCTTTGAAGTGCCACTGAAGTTCTTGCTTCTGCAAATACCACAACCCTCAATTGGAAGTGAAATGAAAGCGAAGCAGTAGAATTGTTTGCAAAAAAAGAAAAAGTCATGAAAAGCACATGTGGAAGGAATAAGGGCTAAGCCGATTGAACTTATTTGAAGTGTACTTGTATTAGGCAGACACAAAATGCATATTGCTGAGCATGTGGCAAGGAAAGAGTAGTGTTTTGTAGACTTCTTTATAGGACAAGGCAAGACTTAGAGGAAGGGAGAGAGGGAGGGGTGCAGAATGCTGAGGACTTCCAGATTTCAGAAACATATTTTGTTTATTGAAGCTTGAAATATAAAGACATCCTTATGCCAGCTGCAAGAATAAAATGATCAATGATATTAAAAATATGTCCAAAGAGCTACAATCTAGGAAAGCAGAAATACTGCATTTTGCCAAGTCTTATACCTGTGAATTGCTATATGACTTCAGCTGGAGGCCAAGTGGGGACTGCAATGTCTTCTAATATCTCTTAAAGTTACATTTATGGACAAGAACTAATCCAGACAATCATTCATTTTTTTCAAAATAGAGAGGTCCATTCTGGATGCAGCACTGCAGATGAAATCTTTTCCCCTCCCCTAGAATGTGGATTCAATATTCCTATTAATACATCTCAAAAGAGGTGCAGCAAAATCTGGCTGTTCTTTGTGAGTTAGTTTCACCCTCAAATCCCTAACATTATACTAGAGACCTGGTTGCCTTTCTCATATGTGACATTTGGTTTTTTCCCCTCAAAGTATATCACTTGTCTCTGTCGCATTTCATCTTGTTGACCCCAGGTCAACTGTCCAATTTGTAGAGATCATTTCGAATTCTGTTCCAGTCCTCCTGCATGCACCTTTCAGTTTGGGTCATCTGCAAGTACTGTAAATGCACTTACTCTTCATCTTCCTAGTCATTAATGAAACAATTGAATAACACAAGGCTCACACAGACCCCCACGGGAACCAATTTGCATGTCTTCCCACAAATTACAGTGAATCTTCAATAATTATTCTGACTGTCTTCAAAGAAACACGTAGCCCACCACCCAGCCGGGTCTTGGTTCCCTAGATAACTCCCTAGAGCCACAGGTTCATTGTGTGCTCACAAGGAAGTCATGTGCACATTTACTGAAACTGTTATGTATTACATCCACTGAGTGTACCCTTACAAGTGAGGCCAGCTACTCCATGCTCAACAAATGCCTTCTTCCTATCTTTGCCTTCTTTTCCTCTACAGTGAGCTCTGTTTGGTCCCAAATTCTGTGGTTTCTGTGGCTGAAGTTAGAGTGATTATCCTAGAGCTCTCAAAGGATCAAATTTTCCTTTTACAGAAGTGGGTGTATGTTTGCCCTGCACTTTCACAGGGCTGCACATTCCCTCTACTACTTCTCAAAACCAGTAATCCTTATGATTACTTTGGCTGTTTCCTTCACATTTCTCCAAATTTGACCAGGTTTCATGTTATGTTTATGCTGTTCTTTTCCTTAGCCTGTGGTTTTTTGTGCTATAATGTTGTCTGATGACAGATAGCGAAGACTAGTGAGAAAGAAAAAGAAGTGCAATATTTGTTCGTATCGCCCATTGTTTGCTCTTTTTTCCCATGTAGCAACAGATCTATTCTTTGTTTTCAAATATTCTGTTGTTCTAAAGAAGGGTTTTTCATTGCTTTCTCATGTGTCTCATACATATTCCTCCCTGTTTATATCATGGTACTGTAGCTTTTGAGCCTCTAGGGTAACATTTGTAATAACAGCTGTGAAGACTTCCATCAGTGGAAAGGAAATTCGCCTGAAGATGAGATTACAAATAAAAATGCAGATGTGATGCTATAAAAATGCAAAATGTGAGGAGCTGATGGGGCAAGCATTAAGTGTGTTTGGTAAGGTCATAACAGACTAGTAGAACTGATCTCTGAGAGATAAGACAAGAACATAACCTCACACTTTTGCACTCCGTTTGAGTTGCTTTATTACCTACCTTCCCCTCAAGATGTGGGCCGATATGATCAAGAAATAATTGGGGAAATAAGAGAACCTAGAGAATTTGGACAATACACTTATTTTTGCTCTTTTGTTATCATGTTTCTAGGCCACAGACTTAGCTCCAGTCAGTTCACTAGGAATAATCACATGTAGTTGCTCTCTAAAGACAGCTGAATATCTTAAATGGCTTGATGGCATAACCATTTTATATATCTCTCTCAATGTGATGTTTCAGGCTAATGTATATTGCAGCCTGTGGAACTTCAAGTATAAATTGTTAATCAAAGTAACTGGAAGCAGTTTAGGACTGACATTGATGGAGAAGTAATATTTGCAGTTTTTCAGACTAATGTAAGAAAATTAAAGACCAATCTTGTTGTTGGCCCAATCTTAAAAAGTAAACGCCCACAAAGTGACAGATGGCTTGCAAATCCTGTATGATAGAATTGGCATTAATTGCAAGGCTGAGCTGGAGAACAGTTTCAGATTCCTACCGTTGATTAGGCGTTTCTTATTGCAAGACTAGTCATTACATATCAAACTGGATATGAAATGAATTTCCACTGGCTTGGTACCTAATGGGTAGAGGTATGAGTGACAGTACCTGACCATTACAGTGCTCATTCCCTAGGTGCCATCATGTCTGCAGATGCTGCAGGTTGATGAAACACCAGAAAAATATATTTTTCTTAGTGAAGGTGACTGTCACAGCTTCCTGTGCGATGTGTACATGTCCCTGTTTAGGAATTCTGACCTAACAGCTCTGATCAGCATATACCACAGTGATGATCAGAAATGACTGCTTGTGAGATGACTCCTTCTATCAGGTCAGCTTCTGCTCATGTGAATAAGAATACAGAGACAATGTGGTCACAGCCAGCAGGGTCACATCTGCTTGTCTAAAGAGCTGGTAAGCTGACCTTTTAATTTCTTGGGAATAAATGGAGGCATCCATCCAGATGGCCTCCTTGAGGATTTTTATTAAGATTCTGGTCATCAGACATGTGTGTTGAGTAGGCAATAGGCAGCAGATACGTGCATATGCTTAGCTGACTGATGTTGTGTGGCTTATTTGGTTTAAGCAAGTTTGGAGATACTATGTGTTTTTATTTCAAAAGCTACTTCTCTGTAGAATTAATTTTTTTTTGACAAGACAAGAAACAAGCCATAACTGACACTCAAGAAATGTTTACATGTAAGTGTAACTGACCTACATTATGACAGAGATCATTCTCCTACAATACTACTTCAAGTGAAGCAGTATTATGTATAGGATGTCTTTTGCCACCATGGAAAATTGTTAATCATATACAGCATGCCTGCTTGGAAAAAATACCCTGAAGTCTGAATTAGAAGAGCCCTGTTCCCATTTTCCAGTATTGCATTGAATATGAAGCCTAATGGTACTTTTTTAATGGGATCTGGATAAAGCACACAGAAAGTTAGAGACAAGATGCAAAGTGTTTGACGCTATCCCACACAACATCCTTGTCTCCAAAGAGACATGGAATTGAAGGATATAGTACTTGGTGGATGAAGAACTGGCTGGATGGCTGCACATGAAGGGTTGTAGTCAACAGCTCATTTTCTGTGTGAATACCAGTGGTCAGGGGTGTCCCTCAGGGGTCAGTACAGGGGCTGACACCATTCAACATCTTTCCAGCGACATGTACAGTGGCATCAAGGGTGCCCTCAGCAAGTTTGGCACCAACACCAAGCTCTGTGGAGCAGTCAGCGCACTGGCAGGCAGCAATGCCATCCAGAGGGGCCTGGACAGGCTGGAAGGGGTAGGGAGGTGCAAACCCTTTGAAGGTCAACAAGGCCAAGTGCGAGGTCCTGTACCTGGATCAGAGCAACTCCAGACAGAGCTGCAGGAGGGAGGGGATTCTGCTCCTCAGCTTGGCTCTTGTGAGACCCCACCCTAACACTATAAGCAGCTCTGGCACCCCCAGCTGAAGGACATGGAACTGTTGGAGCAACTGCAGAGGAGAGCCACGAATATGCTAAGAGGGCTGGAGTACCTTGCCTATACAGATAGACTGAGAAAGTTGGGTCTGTTCATCCTGGAGAAGAGAAGGTTGTGTGGATCCTAGCAAGCTTGAAGTATCTGCAGGGTCCTGAAGGGATGCCAGAGAGGAACTCTGCATCAGGAACTGTAGTGTAATGTCAAGGAGTAATGAATACAAACTGCAAGAGAGGAAATTAGGTTACATATTGGGAAGAAATTCTTTACTCTGAGGAGGGTGAGACACTGGTTGCCCAGGGAGTCTGTGGAGGTCCCAGCCCCATCAGTGTTGTAGCTCAGGTTAGACAGGGGTTAGAGCAACCTGATAGCGTGGGAGAAGTCCCTGCACAAGGCAGAAGAGGTTGGGACTGGATGATCTTTAAGGTCCCTTCCAACTCTTAATTTGTAATTCTATGAATCTAACCTATTCAGCTTTGCCTCAGTTTTCTGCACAAAGCTTCATGTCCCCTCTACTAGAATTTCTCTCCATTGAAAAAGGCAGTCTGCAATCCTCAGATTTCTCTTTATTTCCTTCAGCACGTCTCACCACTCATGGCTGTTGCTTCTGCTTTCACCAAGTTCCAGATTATTTGGTTTTAGTCTGAGGAGTACAATGAAAAGTTATAAGCTGTAAATTCTGGCTCTTCCTGCTCAACCAGTGGGCACTTCCTTTGCTGTCTTCCGTCAGAAAAAAAACCAAAAGAAACCTGAATCTCTGGTCCTGACTTTGTCTTTAGGAAGTCTTAATTTTTCTGAAGTTTTGCAGGGTGAGACCAAAGAGAGATGAAGCAAGACTAAGGGAAACTTTTTTTTTTCTTCATGCTTGCTGCATATAGGACTGTCCTCTTCCTCCAGTCTAGAGCCCTGAAGGCTTTGTGTTTTTCCCTTTCTTCTCCTTTCTTTTTATTCCAATTCTCCTCATTTTCTTCCATCAAGAAGATAGTTGGTTATTTTCAAGAATTTATGTATCCAGTCCCATTCACTCCAAAGCAGCTGGATGGGAATGTGTCAAGAAGGAAGAACAGTTCTTGATTACAATATCATAAGAGAAGAAAAAGAGGCTATTCTGGAAATGTTCCCCTTTATCATATTTCTTCATGACATCTGTCGAGACAAGCTTCATTCCAGGTTCCCTAAGGACAGATTTACCAAGTGTGCTTCAACAGGAAGGGAGGAAATTGAGAAGTAAATTTTGGAGTTACAGAGAGTCCTGCCTTGCAGATTAGATCCATGTGGGTCTGGATCAGACTATCTTTAGCATAAAACTGGATGGTAGGTGTTCTGTTTATCACTGTTGAACAAAAAGTCTTACTGTAAGGAAAGAATTTACAATAACAAACATTGTAAGAAAAATGCAGTTTCCAAGGAATAAAAACCTTTTCAAGCTTAATTGACAAATATCATTGTTTAGAAATGAAAAAAAGTCAAAGGAAAGGGTACATATAAGATTTGAAACATTATTTTTAAGCTATGAGGTTTCTTTGAAGTTTGACTTTAATATCAAAAGATTGCACAATCAAAGATAGTATTAAAGTCATTTATTTGTTTGTCAGGCTCAACACATCAAAAACCCAGACACCTTTAGTCATAAAAGGTAGAAGAATTAAGGGGAAGGAAAGTAGTCCTGCAGCTCCACACTGTTTGCTTCTGCAACTGAATGTGGACCCAGTGTTATGTATAAAGGGAGGTTTACACTGGCAGAGTGCGTGTTATACCAACATATGCAGATGTCCAGCACTCCCTGGCTGTGTATGACCTTTCACAACAAACAGGTTTACACAGTTTGGGATGGAGCATAGATTATACTGGGCTGTTTATGATTAGCACATCTGGGAAGGCACATCAGAGCACCCATGCAGTAGGCAGTGCTAATAATGCATAGTATGTAGAGAAGGCAATGCTGCAGTTTTCTAAGAAAGAAAGCAAAGGAGCGGGACCCTAGGGACAGCTTTGGACAGAGATGAAGGAATTCACAGGGATAAAGAGCTGAGCAATATCTTGAAATACCAAGTTCTGAAGAGGGTAGGGTAGAAGAATCAGTATTTGCTACAGAATATGTTGACCTGTTCATGAAAGCTTCATTAATTTTACAGAGGTTCATTTTTTTGCACTAATGGAATGCATTCATAAACATATAAAGTTAAAAGAAAGTTTTGGGATATCCTTAAGAAGACATGAACAAGAAGGTAATTAAACCATCTCTAACTCAATGCTGTACTTTCACTAACATGTAGAAAAAAATGGCATCACAGTGTTGCGATGAAATGGAATGAAGCATAAACATTTTTGAGATGGAAGAATTTGAAAACTTTTACGAATTCAGTTTTGCAGCAGAAGTGCTGATATTTCCGAGTGCAAATTGCTTCTGAATGAAAAACAGGTTTCTATTTATGGAAAATATTTTCTGTTAACAACTTCAGAAAAATTTTGATGCCTTTGCTAGGGGAAGAACCATGCAATCAAAAAATTCCTGACCAGGAGTAGCTAAAAAATAGTGAGATTGATTTCTTTTTCTCTTCCATACTATTAAAACAAAATGCTATCCATGTAACTGTGTCTTTTGAACACTGTGCTTCTGCTAACAGCATAAATCCCCAGGATTTCCATGTATTTTGAAGCTGCAGAAAAGTGAAAATGAGAGGTCAACTAGACATTGTGTTAAGTACAATCACATGAAGACATAGAAAATAAGACTGCTTTCCTGCCTAAAAGAATTGGTTCAAGACAGAAGAGTTCACATGCCTTTTATCCAGGAACAATGCACAGTACAAGTTATATAAAGGGGTTGGGATATATTGACTGTGCAGTTGCTATCTGATTGTGATAAAAATTGCAAACAATTGTGCCAATTAGACAGCTATAAATCACTCATTTGAGGCTAGATGTTGGTGGAAACAGCAGGAAATAACTGATCATGTCTATGCAAGCAGTATCTTACTCCCTAGAAGCGGGTAAATGAAAATGAGCATGGTCCAGGCTAGTCAAGTGTGTCTGTCAGGTGTGCTGTGGAACACTGTACTAGATATTGTGTTGTGTACTAAAACAGATCTCTGGAAAAACTACATTTTATTTTCGTTTGTCTCATTTCTCTACTTCTCTCAAAGGGGAGAAGGCAGGTCCTAGCCTCTGTACAATTAGCAGGTGTTAAGAGAGTCATTTCGATTTTGGTTTTGGTGTTTGCTCTTAGCTTTCCCTGTTAATGGAGCCGCCTGGAAGAAAAAAGTACTTTACTGTTTTCTCAACGTAAATAATTAAGTATTAGTTTGTTTGGGTTTTTTTTTTTTTGTATAATGTCTTGATGAAATTAGCATTTTCTTTCACTGTCAATTTCCAGAGGGGAATTTAATCTTGCTTGAATTTATGGGAAAAAGAAACTTTTGACTGGCAAGTTTCCTCACTAAAGAGGACACAGTAAATCCTCAAATGGCATGAAATATTTACCAAAATAAAGCTGAAATATTTACCAAAAGAACAAGAACTTTTTTGATGCTGCTACTGAAAAACTGCAACAAGCACATTCCCTTTTCATGTTCTTTCATCTTGTCTCAAAACTCAGAACAAAAAAAGTATTGTGGAAGAATTTTCACTGCCTCTGACAAGATTTTTTTCTTCTTACTCTAAAATCCAGAACATTCTTTCATACTAAAGTGAACATTTTTAACGAGCTCAGACCATTCCAAAGACATTGATGTCTCTGGGATAAATCTGCCAAAATGAGAGGACCTTCCCTGGGGTTTACTTTATAGAGCTAACCAAACTACCTATGGTGCTAAACAGTCTTTCACCTGGATTTTTGGAAGAGTATATGCTCAGTTTATTTCAGCAGAATGAATTCTGCTGAAAAAATGCCACAGGAGAATTCAGAAAATAATCTCAGGACACCTGCATCTCCTTGTGTTAGTTCCTTGACTTTCTCAATCTTCGTAGACGCCAGAAGGTGTCTGAAAGGGGACCTGAAGGGGACCTGAAAGGTACTCAGATCAGTATGCCTTTGCTATAAGGTGACTTCTCTTTTCCACATGTTCAAGCTTCACTTAGGAAAGCATTCTACAGTGCTTTGTGTCTTGAGAGAAACCTCCAGCTCCTCCTTTTTTTGTGCTCAGAATTGCACACAGTACATGCCCTTTTACTGGAATCTGGGAGGTAGCCCATCCAGATGCCCTGGATGTTTCAGGTTTGTAAGGTCCAATGGTATCCCATGCAGGAATCAGTGGATAATTGCCCACTGCTTCTTCTTGCTTGCATGAAAATGAGGGCCTAGAGTAATGTCACTCAACATGGACTCACCAAGACCATCTTCTTCCACTAAGGAACCAGAAAATGAAAACAGTCTACCCAGGAATGAAGGATTTCTTTTTTTCTCCAAATCACCACTCCCTGCCTGCAGATCTGCTTTAAGCACAAACTACTGTTGGCAATAAGCATGAACTGAAGCAATGTAAAGGGAGATGTATCATAACCTTGAATTGTGGAACAGATGTCCCACTTGTGCTGCAATGGCCCTGTGGAGCACAGCAGCGTCCCTAAGATAATTTATTATCCAGTACAACTGGGATTTACAAGGATAAATATCTGATGGAGTCTTTTAGTGTGAGCTAATGTGATTAATTCATTTGGTTCTCTATACAGCTTGGCACAGGCGCTCTGAGACCAACAATTTTGAGAACTCTGTGAAATTCTGTGATGGTAAGTCATTAGGGAACCTAGCAGGAACAGGTGGCAGCAGCAGATTCTTCAGCTATGCTCCCAAAATGTTTGTGTTTAATATTACTTTGATGCAGCATATTGGGTTTTTTTGTATATTCATTTTAATAAATATATGGATTCTGATGAGTACTCTTAAAAGTCTCCAACCTGAGCTGTTCCAGTTCAGGAGTTGAAACTGAAGAAAGTACTTGGATTTAAAGAACAAAAAACCATTTAGATTACTGTCACAACCTTAGTGGGTGGTAAAAGACTGACGTGTACAAACCCATGGAAACAACAGTCTTGCAAACAGAAAGGGGTCAGATTTCCCCAGCTGACGTGAAAATGATTAAGGCCCTAAAGCCTGTTAAAGTTTAGTTTATCAGGGACTTCACTTAAGCTTTCCAGGGACCAAAGGAATTAGTATTTGCTCAAGGAAGGGATCAGCCTTCTGCTGCAGCTGTGCTTCCCTGTACTGAAAGATCAGAGCAAACCACAATGATATTAATGTCAGCAAATGACCTCACTACTTAGTATAGACTTACACTTCACTGCCTCTTCACGTAATGCTGTAAGGTTCAAAGAATTAGCTGTGTTCTGTACAAGATGAACTAAGCAATCAGTTTTCCAGGAGTGCTTTTTAAGTACCAATTTTGATAAAAGCTGGTATCTTAAAATAATTTTTTGCAATTTTATCTCCTATGTAGTGATGAATCTGCCTGCTCTGTACTGCTATTAAAACCATGTACAAAACCTTAACTCTTGCATCAGGTTTTGGTTACTATGTTATTCATCCTTGTTAGTCAAAATGTTATCAAATTAATGAATGGGAATAAAAAATGGCAACAGAAGGACCAGGAAGTAACTGCATCTGCATGAAGAAGCAGGCCTAGTTAGTAGCCTGTGCTAAAATAAGACTTTTTCCACAGCTGTGAGGCAGGAGGGTCCATGCTCTGTAATCCAGTTCACAGCATTATTCTGTGTGGCCTGAATACAAGATAATCTTTGGTTAGCAGCTGCACTGTAAGAACATGTACTTTGAAAATGTTTTCAGAAGGAACTGGGCAAAGCTCATACAAATCACAAGAAATACACTGATTTTCAGGACACATCACAAGAGCCCTTTTCTTTGTCTAGATCTGCTTCACATAACACAAGTATTTTTATTTTACCATCCACATAGGTATTATTCTTCCCAGAGTGCTGCCCTAGGGCTGAATGTGTGTGTCTTTTTTTTCTCTGGTCTCTGGGGCTGCTATGAGAAGCAACCTAGGAAGAGAGTTTAGCTTCAGCTGCTGTGCAATACAGCCAACTTTTGGTCACAACCTTCTTACAGCCTGCCTGTTTGTAGTTTGTAGCTGAGGGGTCAAAATCATCTGCCTCTCCTAAGAAACTCCCAGTCTTACAGGAATGCAAGCATCCACATTAGCAGGAAGAGAAGCAATTCATAGACAACATAGAAATGCACTGTGGTTATCATGAGGGGTATCACAAAAGGAACTATTGAAAAGGACTCAAAAAGGGAAAGAATCAAGGAGTTCTACAATTGAGGCTTTAATTCAGCAGAACAACAAAAGGCTCAAAGCTGAATTTTCCTGTCTCCTCACTGGTCCTTTGAACACTTTCTGTCTTCAAGGAAAATGCATTCATTTTGATGGAAGCACATTATTCATTGTTTCATTTTACCTATATAGGCCACAGACAAATGCAAATTATAAAGAAAGCACTAATGTGAAATGGCAACTTCATGTTACCATCTATAAAAATATCTGGAGGCAGTAAAGACCATTCTGAATAGCATTTCAAAGCTGTAATTTTTAAAGCTATCTAGGAAATGATGAATTTTTTTCTTGATTACCTCATCTGAAAAATCTGTTAAGCTTTCATTTAAAATCTCAGTGCTACCACTCATAGAAAAAGTGTGAAACAAGACAGAAATTAAGCTAAACACTACTGTAAAATGGTGAATTTTCACTCTTTCTCCACATCTGTAAGCAAGAAGTAAGGTTCAGTGAAAGTGTGAGAGAACAAATACTAAATTCATCTGGTTAAGGGAAGAAATCAGAACAAGGAAATCCAAGGTAAAAAAATATTTTTCTCAAAATGATATCCAGACCAGTTTTTTTACATGAAGTCCATGGAAAACAAGTTAACAGAAAAACAGTGTGCACTGGTCTCCAATTTCCACAAAAAAAGTGACTAATGACAGGGAACAGTTTTTGCAGAGTTGTTGGACAATCCACTCAGTATTGACTACTGAACTACTGAGAAACCCCACACATTAATATCTTTCACATTTTGGATTAAAGACCTAGAAAGCAAAGAATTACATAGGTTTTTTAAAAAACCCTTTATTAGACATGATAAATATGAAAATATCCTTCCTTTTGATGGTCTTAAGACACTTTAAGTTACTTTTCAGCTTTAACTTTTGCCTTACTATAGCTGAATTGGTTGATTAACACAGTGCATATTTCATAAAACTATATATTCTCTTCTGGGAGAACACTGTCCCTGCTGTGCCTTCCATAGCCTGCTTTCTCCTGGCAGGCCCATTCAGAAGATTGATTGAAACTGAGTCATTCTAAAAATACATTGTTTTTTAAATCTTCTTGCAAATTAAAGAAGATTTAATAGTGCAAATATATCACTGTGACAAATTTAATTAAGAAAGAAAAAAAGGCAGATTAAACCAATGTCTTTCCTAAATGATATGAAGTAACTTTCATCCAATTAAATGATGTCAGCTTCTGCTAACCATTTTCTTGAGAAGTACAATTAGAAAAAAGCCTCCTCCAAAGATAGCTGAGAACCTATAAAAAAATGTTCTCATCTGTGCTGAAACAATACCTTTTAAACTCCAATTTAAACTATTGTTCTTAGTTTACCTGCATCTTTGCAGGACTGCCACTGCTGAAACCCATTCATTCTAGAAAATAAATGCTTAGCTAAAATTACTTTTCACATTTTAGGAGTGCAGTGATTCATTGTATCCTCAGAAGGGTGTCTGAGATCGGTGAGATTAGCTTGGGAATGATGCTAATCCAAATTTGACAGCAGGCCATCCTAGTTTGCTTTACAAAGACTTTCTCTTCCTCCTTCTGTTGTGGGATGAGGGCTGAGCACAGATCCTTTTTAAGACAGAATTGGCATTAGTACCCACTACTCAGCCTAGCATGAGCACAAAGCAATGTTAAATCCCCTGCAAACCAGGACTGGAGGAGGGAGAGAACAGAAAATGACAGAAACTTGATTCTTAGTAAGGCATTAGGCTGTATCCATGAGGAAGAAGAACTGAAAAGGGATTCAGAAAGAGCACATAGCAGACCTGAAGACAGCAGCTATTGAAGCAGGAGTTCAGAGCTGTACAGACAAGGTAAGGCATGTAAGACAGTATCAATCCTCCGCCAATTTTGTTCTGCAGAGAGGCAGCTCTGAAAAGCAATGAACAATTAATTGATTGGAAGATTAGACAAAGCATTTAGCAACAACAGGGAATAATAGTATTCTTAAGCCCTGTAAACCTGTTTACGTTTTTAATTCAGTTAATGCCCAAAACTACTCTTCTACTAAACTCCTCCATGGAATCTGTCAACATCATAAGCCACACTTAGAAAAGCTGTCGAAGGAAATTTATCTAAGATTTACAAAGTTTGGAGATGGTTTCAGTTTTATGTCATTTACCTTACTACCATATGCATAAGTTTATAAATTATATCACCCTCCCAAAAATAATATTTGACACAAAAATTAAATACAAATTGATTAGTAACAGGAAAATCTCAGGAACTTACTATCTCTCTGCATCATTACAAATGCAAGAGGTTTTCTATTTCCATTTTCTCATCCCATATTCTTTAGCTCATTAACTAAAGATCCTCTCATTGCTCTGCTGCAGTTAAGCTGCATGACTATTCTGGTCTTCTCATCAATTTAAAATAGCACTGTCATTTCTTAACTGCAGCCCATTGAAATGCACAATAAGCATGTGGTTAAAATCCAGTGTAGCCCAAGTTTTGTCAGAAAAAGTTTTTACTGTCTGTGGATCTCTTTTTTTCTAAAAAGTCTTGATGGTTATTGACTATGGATCTAAATGTTATGCTTATTCTTTTGTAGAAGTCCCATCTTCCAGCATGTAACATAAAGAGGAGAGAATGTTTTTCTATATGTGGAAGCATCCCCTTGAGCATTATGATAGCTTTAAAAATTTGATACCTTCATTTATTTTGCATTTATAATTCGTGCAGATTTCAGTCTGAAACAGCGTCTTTCTGGAAGTTTCTGCAGAAGGAAATCTCCTTGGAGTCTCAAATTATTTTTCCCTTACAAGAGGAATCTAATAATTAATCCATACCATAGGATATGAACACCCAGTTTCTATGGATTTCAATTTGTTTTATTTTGAAAGCAGGTTCAGCTCTGTCTTGGCAGTTTTCTTCTTCAATGTAAATAAATATCTATATCATGATTTATATTCTAGGAGTGTCTCATAGTCCCAGACACCTGAAGCCACACTGGCACACAGCACCTGAAAAATCATCAGTGCAAAATTTCTAGATTTGAGGTGAGAGTAAATAAAAAGAAGAGGCAGAGAAAAGCCACAAAAGCCTGGTCTGGTGACTTAGCTCCTAGTCCATCTTTTTTTCTCCATGCTAGTGATGCTCCAGCATTCTTCCTCTGGAATGCAATTAACGTTCACTGGAACAAGCCAGATTTTCCCCAGGGCATGAAGAAGAGCATTGTTCCTCTGTCACCCTGTACTCATTCAGTCTGGTTTTGTCTCAGCCACAGAGTATTCTAAGAGCAGGATGAGACACCAAATACTGAATCTTCATTTTATTTTAGTGATATCTTTTACTAGCTAGGTCTCAAAACCAAGAAAAGGTTCAAGGAAAAATAAGCACTCATGTCATGTTTGTCAATGAGAAAGGAGAAATTTTGCTAGCAAGAGCTCAATGTTTGTGACATAGCTTTAGCAGGTTTTCTAATGGGCTAGGATATTTTGTCTGCCATATGTGTGTATCTGAGTGTGTCTGACTGATTGCATGTTCTATAACAGCCTTTACTCCCATGTGGTCTTTCTGGGTAATTTGAATAGGTCAGACTCACTCATAGCCAGCTCTGACAAGTGCTTTCATCTGCAGCTTCCTATTAGCTCCACAGTGTTTATTCAGTTCTTGTCCTTAGTATGGGAGGTTTTCAAGGCTGTGTTTATTGCTGTGGGATTAGTTCCTCCACTTCTCCCATCAGTTGTAATTGTTATTTTCAAGCAATTCCTTGACAATGACAAATCTACAGTTGCTTACAGGTTTTCATCTTCAAAACTGTGACTGCAAGGAAATCCATACCTCATTTGTTGTTCTGCCCTGCCTTTTTTTTTCCCCCTTTGTCTTGAACAGTTTAACTTTTGTCCAGCTGCAAAAGTAACCAGGATTCTTGGATTCTTTTGAAGCACTGGTAAGCTGTAATGCTAAAATTAAAAGTAATGCCTAGCTTGAATGTTGTCACCCCACTGGATTCTTTTCTGCAGTGATGGCTACTAAAATACCAGTGCTTGGTAGTGATCACTGCATTTAGAAGATATTTTCATGTAGAGTGGACATGGTTTGGTTATTGTGTTTTACCTAACAATGTCACTGTGAACAAGCACTACTTTTATGGCATGTTTTGTATGTGGAAGAGGTCTAAGACAGAGGCTAAAAAGAAAAATCTATTCATTTAATTTTACAATTTTACACGCAATGTTATAAAAAATCATCCTATGCTTTATATCTGATCTTGAATTTAAGAGAAAATTGGTGAGTAATTCCCAAGTAAATTGATAGATGTGGTTTTTTGGAAATGACAGGGGGAAACATTGCTAACCGGGGCTTCAATTTGTTACTCTTAGCTTTAGAGCATGAGTTCACAGAAGATGTGTGGGACTCCAAGGAAGGTGTAACCTTGTTATTATGAATTTCCTTGTCCTGTGCTCCATCCCATTTCATATTCTTTTTGAAGACATTGCTACTTCACATAAGGACATTTGGTTGCTCTTTTTTTCTCAATGTCTTCTTGCCAAAGAAGAGCCAAGCTGTATCTGGTGACTCACAGAGATATAACAGTCTATTATCTTCTTAAAAAGACATCTCCACAGCATACCTGACCACAAAAGAAGATTAGAAGGAGGGAGCTGTGGATGGAACCCCTACTCTGTGGAGTCAAGTCTCAGTGGTGTACCATAGCCATGCATCTTCTGCCTTAACTTTTCACAAGAGCTCATTACACAGTTGAAATATGTTTACTAGCCATGTGTCCCTGGAAAGCAATTTGTCTTTAGCAGTTAGACTGCAAAAGCTGGTAGTTTCCCAGTGCTGTCTGGTTCTCCCTTCCATTAATCTCAATGTTATTTGTACCACATTCTGCCCACACTGCTGCCTTGCAGTAGTGGCCAAAACATAACAGCTTCTATTTGGCACAAATAGGGTATGCTACAGGCACATGGCACCCATGGTCCTGCAGGAATGTGTTTCTCTATAAAGTCTCATCGCAGAGGGTGACAGGGTGACATAGTCATGTTGAGATGATGCCACTCACGTGACCTCAGTGTCACTCAGAATTGCTTTGAACCTAAAGACCTGGCTTTGGATGCAGTGCATTTTTTATTAAGAAAATTCAAAGTTTTAGGTATTGGAGGCTTTTGCCAGATAAGTATCTCTGATCCCACTGGGAAATGGCAGGAATGTGCATTGTTTGATGAATCAATTAAAATTAATTTCCCCACAGCCAAGACATCTTTTTGCTTATGAATATGGGTAAATTTCTTGTTAATCTGTCATTTTTCATCACATTAATACCATCCCAAGAGCATGAGAAGCTTAGTATAGTTAATCCTCTTGAAGATGAGAGTTGTTGCTTTTTTTTCCCTACCTAAAACATGAAGGTCTTGCTTGGAAAAGCACAAATAGAGTTTCTTCACTGTCAACTGACAAAGTCTATTGGCAATAGCAAGGCAGTCTGTGAAAGATGTAAGCTTAAGTCTCCACCAATTAATGAACCAGAGCACTGTTAAATGCCAGCAGAGATCTAGGATGGGCCAGAGCCAGACATTCTCTGCCAAACAATAACACACTGGGGAAAAGTGGATGTGCATTAGCTCCAAATACAAGCTTACAGATGTGGCTGTCTGTTGTTTTTCTTATTTAAACATTCTGGGGTGACTGCACTTAAAAATGTTGCAAAAACCTGGGTGAAGCTCTCACTCTTGGAAAAGAAATGGAGTAAGCCTGGCAGAGAAATATGTTTCTTAAGCCTACCTCTCACAATAAACAAATCCTAGGCTCCTAGGCAAAAGGAATATCCTGGCATTTTTACCCCAAAAGTAAGGAAGCTTGGTGAGAGCTCAGGTGTCCTATTTAAGGGAAAGGATCTGTTTCAAATTTCCCTCTTTGTCCCACTAATACCCAGAAGTTTGAGAAGGCCCCAGGTTCTCCATAAACATATTGGTAACCAAATAATCAAGATGCCATTAGGCAGAAGGAAAGAAGCATGGAAGCAGAAAGCAAAGTATGAAGATACTGTGTGTTGTCACTGACCTTCTGTGTTCCAGTGACAGCTGGGCAACCTGCTGGCACAGTGTGAAGTTTCTGGGGTGGTCTCCCAGAACCAATGTGGACATTAGCTTGCCAAGCTGCCCTTGAAGGCCAGGCTGTACAGCCTGTTCCACTGCCTGAAAATTAATTCTCACCAGCTTCTTTCCTGCCTGGGAAAAGCTTCTAGATGCCTGACATGGCTGGCATAACTGACAAGGGTACAAAGAAGCTACTAATCTTGTAAATTGGTGGTAGTGATGGCAGAGGTCCCAGCTGCACATCAACAGACAAAAGTAATGAATCCTGCAAACGTGGCAATGGAGATATGAGTCATTTAATGCAAGGGCGGAGCTGGCCAAAAATGTTTTCACCTGGAAATGTCTCATCCTTTCTCTTTCCTGGCAAAAAAGAGAGAGGTTTGGAAAGACAATTACGTGATGTGTAGGTCTGGGATTTGGAGTAGGGCATGTGTTTCTCTGTAATCACAAGGCAGAGCAGGAAACAGCTTTCTTTGCTAGGCAAGGAAGACAAATGTGTTTTCTGGCAGAGATTAGTTGACATGAGAGATCAGCAGACAATGCAGCAGCTCTATGAAGCTCTTCCAATATTTCCACAGCCAAGCCCTGAGCTTCTCAGGTTTATGAAACCTTTCCCCTAGCAACTGCAAGTCCTTCACTGTCAGCAAGCAGGAGTACTGCCAAGAGTAACTGTGCAGAGACTCACAAACTGCAGAAAGGAGAGGTATGTATCCTAGCCTTGTCTCTCCAGAACATTTCAAGGAGATCTTGAAATGTTCAACATTTCAGCCTTGCTCAGCAGCCTTTTCTTGTTCCATAACATGCCACACCACTATTAGTATGTGTTTGTGCCCTTCCTTACACCTTTTGCTTTTATTTAGTCATAAAATCTGTGCACCCTGGAAAGAAGCAAGCCAGGAATTTACAAGCTGGGGCAGTCAGGGCTTAAGAGGTCTTTCATGGTCATCAGTGGAGAAACATGATGTGTACTTAGCACAGTAAGCCACTTTCTCAATGCAATGCTTTCTCTCTCACACACACATTTCTGCTTTCTTGACCAGACAATCTCCTCTGGCACAGGAGATCTGCTGGGCAGTGGGCTCCCGAGAGGCCTGTGCCTCCATCCCAACTATAGCTGGTACCTGATATCTGAAATCTTGGATGCAGCCCAGCTTGCTTCCATGGGGAGCTGTTCTACACTGGAGACCTCCTGTCACCTGTCTGACAGTGACCATGGCCAGTTACGGGAATGTGGAACATCACTCACAATTAACTTGGCTTTTGTTCTGTACTAAGCATTGCTTCCCATGCTGACTACAGCCTCTCTTGGACCCTCACTCAGAACTACTAATGGGAAAGAGGCAGGAAGGGGTCTTGCAAAAGTTTTGCTCTTTGTTATCTCTTACGTTATTTACTAAGATGTAAAGCCTCTCAAAGTTTAATTCTTTATCTGCTTTATCTGCTTATCTGCTTTTTAAAAACAGTTTTTTTAAAAAAACAAGATTTTTGTCTTCTTGCTCTTCCTGGAAGATCCTAGGCCCTGACTTGGAAGAACTCATGTAGAGGTACTTGACGTTCTGCTTCTGCTGAGACTTTCTTTAACAACCATTTAACAACCAACAACATCTGCTGAATTACTTGACTGATGCAGGACTATCTTCTCTCAGCACTCAAAAGAAGAAATGAGGACTTAAAGAAATTTTTTGAAGTGGAAAACACTTGTAGTCCCTGAGAAATAAAAAACTTCTAAGTGAAAGATGGTCATTCTCTGGTCACCTTTAAAGAGGCTTAGATCAGCTCATGCGGAGGGGAAAAAGGTCACCAACAGATAAGATTTACCATCAATGAACATTTAATTGTATTGAACTGACTATTCTGTATTGACCTGTTTGGTAATCTTCTTTAAGGGAGCACTCCATGTGTTCTGCTGCTTAAGTATAGTGTAGAATTTAAAACAGGTAAATAAATTTCCACCTAAAAATATATGTATTTAAATATCTGACTATCAGCTAGGTTGCTCTAATTAATATTCTTGGTATTCTTGTATTCTAACCTGCAGAAATGTTTAGTAAGTGATATAATTTAAATCTGTTTCATCTCTTCAGTCCCAGGAGTCTTTCTGACATAGATTCCTTCGATGTTGTTGACATGTTTCAAGAGTCCTCAGAGAAGGCTGCTTATGTAAAGGACAAGGTATCTTGCTGAAACAGCTCAAAGATGGTTCAGTATCATTACTCTCACTTCACTAGTGGGTGAAAATTATTAGCTCTATCTTCCCCTACTCAGGCAAGTGAACTGATAATGGGCAGTGTTCTCTTTTTTTGCTTTGCACAAGGGTGGATCTCCACAACCTGCTTTTGTGCATGACTTTAAGTGTTCATGCTGAGCTATCCTTCATAGCCACAGTAAATAAGAAAACTTGTATCGTCTGCCTAGGAAATTTCCACTAAAATATTCTACTCTCATTTTTCTCCTCCAAATGTAGTACAGACCTCTGTCGAGTTAACCAAAAAAAAAAAAAAAACCAACCCCAAACTCATGAGCAATTACCATCTGCTTGCCTATTATTTTGAATGTGTTGTGGGCATTTTTTCCCCCTCTTGTCATAGCCTGTTAAGCTATTCTGGCTCATGTCCATACTAAAAAATGCTGCAATACCACAAGAAAAGGAATGATTTTATTTTTTAGGTAATAATATGAGATCATTAGGTGCTTCCTAACACTATACTATAACAAAATGTGAAAAATTTCCAAATGCCTTACATCTCATTTCCATTTAGCACAGTGAAACCAAATTATTTTTTTAATCATCTAAATAAGAAGGGCTTTCAATCTGTGACTTGATTGTCAGTTGGCAATACGTGTGTTGGAATTTCTTCAAATATTACTTCGAAAGAGATAATAATGGGTTTTGTCCCCAAGTGTCCCAGATGAGTTTCACTAGCAAGATATTTTTTCAGAGAATCAATCTCTATTAATCTATTTATTTCTAAGTGCATTCACTTTAAAAGGTTCAGATTTAGTCTGAGATTCCCACAGCATTCTCCTGGCAAAATGGTGTTTCTATGGTGCACTGTTCACTTAGTAAAAAACTGTCAGGATGGCCAGAGAGTGGTGGTGAATGCAGTTACATCCAGCTGGGACCACTTGCAAGTAGGGTTCCTCAGGGTTCAGTTTTGGGGCTGGTCCTTTTCACTGATACCTGGATGAGTGTGTCCAGAGAAGGGCAATGGAGCTGATGAAGGGTCTGGAGCACAAGTCCTGTGAGGAGCAGCTGAGGGAGCTGGGGTTGTTGAGCCTGGAGTAAAGGAGACTCAGGGGAGACCTTATGGCCCTCTACAGCTGCCTGAAAGGAGGGTGTACCCAGGTAGGGGCGGGTCTCTTCCCCAGGTAGCAAGTGAAGGGTGAGTGGAAATAATCTCTAATTCCTCCAGTAAGATCTAGACTAGATATTAGGATTTTTTTTAATTTTTTTCCCCAGAAAGAATTGTAGAACATTGAAACAGACTGGAACGGGGAACTAATGGGTGGAGTCAACATTCCTGGAAGTATTCTAAAAACACTTGAATATGGCCCTCAAGGACATGGTTTAATGGTAAGCATAGGGGGGAGCTACATCGATGGCTGGGCTTGAGGATCTTAAAAGTCTTTTCCTTCCACGATTCTATGATTTGTCATGATCAGTCTCCACAAAAAAGAGGTTTCTTTGTGGCTGAGGGGTGAATGTCTGATGAGTGTCTGCTCAGGTCTTGATAAGATATGGAAACCTGAAAATGTGTCTCAATTTCAATAATTTAAAAGCAAGCTGCTAGATATTGGGTTTGTATATGCAGAAAATTCACAGCTTATCCAGCTATGAAACTGATAGTCCCATATCAGCCATACACTGGCTTCAGGTTGATGATACACATAAACAAATTAGAAATGATCATACACATACTTTGGCTATCTTCAGCAAAAGTAAAGTGAAAATTTAAACAGATTATGAAGTATGATTACCTTAATTACATTTCAGTACACATTATCCCTTTTTGTGCAGACTGGCTTTTCTTGGGTTTGGCTTTTTTTGACCAGCAGCTGAAAAAATTATGTTCTATTATCTGTAAATTTAAAGATTTTTTTTATTAAAAATTTAATAGAAATGAACTATACTTTCAGTCACACAGTTGTTGCTTCTGATGGTCTAAACATCTCATAGCCCAGCTGAAATGTTCACCACACAGGTTTTAAATAAGTCTTTTTCTAATTCATAATATGCTCAGCTGCTGCAGCTTGAGTTCCCAAATACATTGTTATATCTGACCCTCTCATACAAAAATAGTTTTTTCTGAGAAAAGCAAATCTCAAATGAAAAAATTGTTTCCATCTCATAGCACGAGCAGAATTCAGCTTCTCAGTACCAAGGGCTCAGGAAAGCATGGGTGTTTGACATCACACGTTCCAGCCATTTGTCTTTTTCAGAAATACTTTTACCACCTATCTCAAACTGTCCGTAAAATCACAGGTGACAGGCTGTAGCAGAGTTATCTTCAACAAGGAAGACTCCAGTGCAGTTACATTCTTGATGTGGGGTTTTTTGGTGGTGGTGGTGGGTTTTTTGGGTTTTTTTTTACTGAAAAGGGGAGGGTCAGTTACAGAAGAAATAAAAATCTCAGTTGGGATTTTTTAACTGGGGATGTTTATGGTTGCCACAAACTGCCGGGGATCCCAATATACAGAATAGCCTCATGCCAGCATTGTTCAGTAGCCTTCATTTAAAACAAATTTTCAGAGAGAGCTTTATGGACCCTAGATCATCCGTGGCACTTCAGGAAGAAAATGAAGTTAACAAATTAAAATGGACTTAATCAGGACCATGATGAGTATCTTTCCATCCAGACTTTCATTTGGAAATTAAATATTTGCCCCAAATATGTAGTCCATGCCACCCCTGCTGACAGTGAAGAGAAGGATCTTGCAGAAGGGCTAATCATTTCATTCTTTCATCCCAGGATCAGTGTCTGAGAAATAAATCACTAATGCCTCTTCATAACTGGAGAATTTTTTAACTCCAAAGACCCTCATGATGATTTCTTTTTTTGTTTTTCTCTGGAGAGGATTTTACCTGACAAAATGTACTTTTTAAATGGGAAAAGGTAGATTGCACCAGCCTAACCACTGGATTTTTTTTTTTTTTAAATAAGAAAGCAGAAGCTGTTTAAAAATAATCACTTACCTCCATTGCAAAATGAAGCCTTTCAAAATCCCTTGCTTTCATTCTCCAGTATCTGGATCTTATCCCCAACACTTGTCTGATATGATAGCTCTGATTCCCTTAAGCTGTCTGTTTCTTGGGGAAACCAGTGAATGGTATTTTCTTGCCCTGTTACCTTTGTCAAACACAGACCTGTCCTGGAACCTGAAGCACATGGAGAGCCTGCCACTGAACTCATAGGCTGCAGCAGCATTAGCATGTGTCAGTTTTAGCAGTGTTGGGCTCAAATTCTGAGTAGGTGTTCTGGCACATAAATAATATGGCCTGATTCTCCATGACAGTCCTGTGGCTGCTTCTGTTAGTAAAACACCCCAAAAAAACTGAATGATCAAATAATGGTCCTAAGGAAAGGTAGGTAAATGGGTATTGGGTTTTCCTATGAGATGTATGGTAATATCTCTTTCTAACGTGATGCAACACTCATGCTGAACACAACAGCTCATGATTTGTGCCTAAGCAAGTAAAATGAGGCTTAGCTGTGTGGAACTTGCCATTCAAAGTGTTTTGTTGTATATATTACAAATTCTGGATCCTGAGATAGATTTCATGTCATTGCAAATCAGTGTTTCACATTTTTTGTCTTATGATCCAAACATATTCTCACTACACCATAGCTAAATGTCCATGTTTCTTTCAAAGGAGTGTTGTTCTGCTCTTCTTAAGGAAAATTAATTCCTAGCAGCAAAACTTGTTTAAAATTTGACAATCACCTGTACACATCAAAAGTCATCAGTGTTTCTGATAAATGAAACAATGAGCATATTTATTTAATAACATCCATGTTGCTCCTCAATTCTGTTACCATTCTATTTGTATATGAGCTACCATGCTTTGATTTCCAAATGTAGCCTGATAGAATTTCACAGGAAAGCATTGCAAACAATTTATGAAATCACTGGGGTTTTTTATTGGCTGTGATTCCATTTTAAAAGAACATCATACCATTTACCCACATCATGCAGGAAAAATACCAGTAAAATAACAAATTAAAATCACATTCACAATGTCTCTACTTTAAATCATCTTCAAGTACTGCATGCATCTGAAAGAAAGCTGGGGAGCGTTTCTACTAGAAAATGCATGATTAAGTTAAATTTTTCTCTGTGTGTATGAAAGAGTGAAACAGGCAATTTTTTAATGACAGTACTGAAACATTTTACTAACTCAGTGCATGAAGAAACAGTTATCTTGATAACATATATTCAGAACAAATACAGACAACTTTCAGATACAGAAGACATTACATTTAGATCACAACAACTAATCTCTAACAATGCTTGTTCTAGCACAAAAAGCTTGGCAAAAAGATGTATTCAGCAGCACTAGTATGGTCTTTCTTGATGAAGGAGAGAGGCTGGGAGAGATCTGAGCCAATGTATGATACTAGAAACATAGACAGAGGAACTCCATAGTGATTAAGCACATGGTCTTATGTTTTGTTTTATTCATTTTAAACACAAGAGTAGCATTGATAATTAATATTGCAGTCTGATTTCATATGGCTTTCTCTACATATAAATGTGAGTTCTCAAGGTCAATGGCAAACTAAATCATTTACCCTCCAAATGAGAAGGCCCTTTGACTATTTTTTTACTAACCTGTAAGGTCTTGGAGTTGTGAGGGAAAATGACTGCAGTGTCTAGCCAACAACCTTTCTGTGTAAATAAAAACTAGCTATAAAATTAAAATACCTCATTTACCTGAGATTGAACAGACCAGTGATGCAAATAAAACAATGCCATGAAAGACAAAAAGATATTCAGAATCCAAACAATGAACCATGCTTCTCTTTGGTCTCTTGTTTAAGTGCTTCATCACCTGCTTGAGTGCCAAGGGGAAAAGTGTGTGAGACAATGTTTCTGACTTCCACACATGAGCCAAAGGTGTCTGTGTCCCTTGTAACCAGTTCTGAGTGGGAAGGGAAATAGATGGGCAGAAGAGAAGGGAGAGTGCCTTGCTCTCGAGTCTGTTCAGCATGGCTTAGGCACTTCAGGACTGTGGAATGACTTGAGGAGAGGTCCACTCTCATGCAACGTGCCAAAGTTATATGAGGCAAAACCAAGCAAAACCTATCCAGTACCTGTGGCAGATCTTCTTTCATGTTTCTTATGGCAAGAAAAGGAAAATGGGAACTAGAAGCTCACACCTGGATGAACTCTCTCCTGTCAGTGGAGGAAGGGCTGGTGCGGGTGTGGCTAGTTGAGATGCAGAAGTGATGAAATGGCTGAGCTGGGAAGCCCCCACAATGAAAAAGACTCAGTAAACACTGTTTAATAAACCACCTTTCCTTTCCCTCCTACTCTGTGAACCTGGAATGAGGCCTATATGACTCAGTATAGTGATTCTATGGCCCTCATCAGGTGTTTAATCCAGATGTTCACACACCTCAGGAGCTCAGCTCACAAGCTCCCTGTTCTGAGCCCAGGGATAGCACTACCTGCTTAAGAAATTTTACTGCAGTCTATACAAGATCCTGACTTAGACCAGTCATTCAATGTTACAGCTGCTGAGGCACAATTACCTAAAATGATACCAAACACTCTTCCTTTCTCTCTCTCTTCTCCCCATTTTCTCCCATTTCCCCACCTTCCACAGATGTGTGCACAAACATGCACAATCAAGTTGACAGAGAGACTGTGAAAGCAATCAGCACTAAAATTCTGCAAGGAGAATGCTAGGCAGAAAATTCTGATCCTACATCAGGAACAGTATTTTGTTGGATGAGGAAGGGAATGGGTAATGGGGGCTAGGGAAAGGTCAGCAGGCAAGTGGTAGAGAAAAACCAAAGTGAAGTGGAATAAGCTTATCTTCTTATTTGTTTGTTTGTTTGCAGAGTTCTCCAGCACAAGGCCAAGGGAATATATGAATAGACATGTTCATTTTAGCACAGGCACATTTCTGCTGGTTTTACTTATGTGTTAGAGGATGCGTGCCACAGA
This sequence comes from Molothrus ater, assembly GCF_012460135.2. Classification (NCBI taxonomy): domain Eukaryota; kingdom Metazoa; phylum Chordata; class Aves; order Passeriformes; family Icteridae; genus Molothrus; species Molothrus ater. The sequence continues at coordinate 45,895,809 of NC_050511.2, forward strand.
GATTAATCAAGGCATTTCAAAAGTATTGATTTCTGTATGTCAGTGATCTATGTTGGGAGATCTAGTGACCAGTGAGTGGCTGAAACGAAGAGCCAGGCTCTGCTTTTTAGCTTTTGGGGATGTTGGATACTCTGCAGCAGAGCATTAAAATGAGCTGCTGTCCCTGTGACAGAAATAGAGTTTCCAATTTTGTGAGATTTACTTAAACAGCCTCAAATTACTAGTTGCAGAATTTGCATGGGGTGAGTAGGACACTCTTCCTAGAAAATGGTAAATTGTTAAACACTACCATGCTGTACCCAAGCACAGATTCATAAAGTGTTCTGGGTCTATTGAAAGTCTCCAGAGGGAAGCAGTCATCTTGCTTTAAATGAAAGTTAGGAGGAAAAAAGTCCCACTGACATTATCCAAATGAGGAAAACTTGCCTTCTGGATAGCCCTTGGCAGCTTGTACTTGAACAAACAAGTCTTTTTCATAGATACAGCCTGAAACAAGTTGCATCTTTATCAACTTGTTCTGACTTATATATCAGTCAAACTTCTTCAGCCTCTGCCTTGGATTCAATAGAAAGTTATGTTTGAAATTATTTGAGAAGAAGCAAGGACTGTAACACCTGAATAAAAATTGTATGAGGAGGGCATATTATATTATTCTCTTCCAAAATACTCTTTTCCTATTGCAACAGATGCTACTGGAAGGTACAGAGCTCTCATGCTCAATTCCTTAACCAGGGTACAGATTTCTTCTGCTTACCTGGAATGGTGATACATGTCTTCTAAAAGATCTTATTCAGGATAATACTGAGATTTTTGCCTAAACTCAGTTGCACTGAATGAGTGGATAGAAAATCCATTGAAGTAAAATGTTAAATTTAGGTACATAATGAAGTGTCTGATATTATCCTCCTTTTTGTTGCCAGCAAGAAAGAGTGTATTTGCTTTCAAATCTCATCCATGTACTTAGGAAATTTTTGTTGTTCCCAGGACAGGGACAAGCAATGTTAGTTCTGCCAGCCAAACCCTGATTCTCCTGACAAGACTATGAGACTGAGATGGTAAGTCTACAGCATCAACTACAGAGACCTAGCCAGATGCAAAATTTCAGGATTAGCTCTTCAGATGACAAGCCAGATACCTGATCACGAGGACTTGTGTTCAAAACAGGTCAAAATATCTATGTATTGAATCTATGTAGGTATTACCAAGTCAACATCTCCCATAGAATTTGGATTTTCTTATGCAATTATGTGATATCTGCAGTGTTTCATTGAGGAGACCTCTGTACCTGTGTCTGCAAAAGGCCACAAAGATAATGGTGAGAAAAAATCTTCTCCCACCCTGCTAGCATCAAGGGATACCACATACTTCTGTAATATTAATTAGCTCCTGCAGAGCACTAAGAAGCATCCTCACTTTACGCTTTTACAGTAGGTAGAGACTGAAACCTGCATTTTACAGGTGAAGAATCTCAGTGGGGCAGAAAATGTGACCTCCCCAAGGCAATGCAGTAATTTAGCACAATAAACGTAATGGATATTTATAGGTCTGCCATGACTAACATTCAGACCACCACACACTCCTACACACTGCAGGAAAGGGTGGGCAGTACACAGCCATGGCAATGTGCTGGGACCCAAATGTCCAACCTGCAAGCACTGCTGGAAACAGGATGGTTGAATATGGCAGAAAGAGAAAGATTGGTTAAACAGAGCAGCAAATACACTTGTCATTGGCTTCAGAGGGGTTGGGGAGGTCCTCTATCAGAGCACAGTGCCCTCCTCTATGGTTTCAGCTCTCTGTACAGCAAGTGCCTGACCAATTTGTTCATTCAAGGTAAATGTATGGCTAATTCCCAAAGTAACATGACTCTTGCTTAGATTCTGAGGCATTTAACTTCTACAGCATCTGAGGGCAGATGATTCACTTCTTCCACAATTCTGAGTGATGTCAGCTGTGTAAGTCATGCATGATTTACTTTCCAAAAGATCTTTTATTTATGTCACAGATGGAATTTAAACAGAAAAGCTCTGCTTCCATGGGAGAACTGAGATATCCCTTCTGAGAGCAGATGTGCTCAACAAAAAATGGCTAATGTGACCCAATCAATAGGAACATTATAATAATGATTAATTATTATCAATAATAAAAATAAGATAATTTAAAAAAATTAAAGAGGCCACTGTTCATACTTAGTGAACACTCGTTCTTGCATTGGATGGAAATGAGATTGTTCCTTTTCTATGCTTGATGTGCTGTATTTAACATACACAGTACTATGGCTTATAATAAAAGTTGTGTAGTCTGCAGCTTTTTAATCTTTACATCCATTCAGAGGCATCTACTGGATGTGACTATGTACAAAATCAAGGAATGGATGGGCAGAGGAAAGGGAAAGAGGCAGTTGGAAGGGAATGGGAAGCAAAGGGACTCCTAGTGAGCAGTAGAGGGCAGAGGTGGGGAGGACTGCGGGATGAATGGCAAGTTTTAAATCCCCATTGGGCAAAAGAGAAATCCTTTGCAGTACTGTTTATGCCCATCTAACAGTCTGCAGCTATTACTTCTTGAACATGTCCTGCAGGGGCCCTGGTAAGTATTTGATGACTGTGTCTAGGATGCTCTCTTCTTCCTCCTCCTCCTCATCCCCACAGCCAGGAGGGATCGCCTTCTTTGGGCGTGTCAGACTCCCTTCAGCATTAGCTTCCAGAGCAGCCTGGGCCTCTGCTTCCTTTTCTTCCTTCTTCTTTATCCCATACTGCAGGGGAGAGATAACACATTGTCTGAATCATAATATGAGAAATAACACATCTGCAGAACAGGAAGCCAGCCATTGCATGTGGTGCATCATATTCTGCAGTAAGAACATCACATATTCTCATTTTGCTCTTTTACACAAAATATCCATACTAACAACCCTCCACTAAGTATAGCCTAGTGGATAGACAGCCTTCACAAGACAAGATGCTGAGATCCCTCAGAAGCAAGCACAGCGGAAAAACGGGGACTATGCAGCCATGGGTCGCTAGTAAAGAGAATATAAGCTCTGTGTTAGTGAAGTGTTAGGGAGGCCTTCTACTGATGTTGATCCTCCTCTTTTCTGTTAACAAGTCTGATGCTTAGGTCGATCATCTGCAATAACTTCGAAAGTCCATCTGCAGCATTTTATGGTTTATAGATGTGGCAAAACTTCAGGGAGAAATTAGTTACCCACAAAAGAAAGCAAACAGGTCAAGACAGATAGTGAAGACAACAATATTTAGATATTCTCATGTGGGACATATCCTATAACATTCATTCATGTTCTCTTTTTATAAGTGGGACAGAAAGTCCTCTGTGAAAATAAACGATCATGAGAAAATCAGCTGACTCATACCATTTGAGGAGAAACACTCTGAACCCTGTGAGTAGAATGAGTACTTGAAGTTTGCTACTTCCACTAAGAACTAGCAGCATGCCACTAAGACATTAGATAAGTAACCAGAATCCTATTTTATGATATTAGATTCAAGAGGCTAGATTTAATACAGGACTAAACATATGCATATGCTGCTCTTTCCATAAGTGTTTTTTGCACTGCTTCAGAGATTAAGGTTATAGACAAGGAAAAAAAAATCAACTCCAACTGCCATATGCAAATCTAGAGCAAAACATCTACCTGCAAGCTATCTTCTGTACTATCGAATCATAGAATGGGTTGGGCTGGGAGGTGACTTTCAAGGCCATCCAGTCCAAGCAGTGAGTAGGAACATTTTCAGCTAGGTCAGGTTGCTCAGAGACCTGCTCTCTTTATTCAGATCAATTCAAATTTCCCAGACTGCTTCCACTTTTTCTGATGACAACTGGAGGTTAAACTTTCTTGGTACCATGATTGTGATGCAAACACAGGGAGTGTCCCATTTCTCAGTGCCCAGCTGAGCTTTAAAGAGACCAGCTGTACATTTCAAGGATGCTTGCAGTCCCCAAGCTCACAGCTCCCTGTCTGGCAGCAGTATTCTTCTGCTTATCCTTTTTACATTTTGAAAAACTACCTTAATGGCTGCTCACTATCAGCTCCTGAGCCACCACCAGTCACCTCACACACACCTGCTCAACTGCTTACAATCCATGTTGCATGAATACACTTGAAAACAACATCGAAAAGAAAATTATATATGATTTCAAAAACATCAAAGAACTAACTTGGTACCATGCACTCAGTATTTTCAAGTACCAATAAAACCTTACTTTTGAATAGACATGAATTAGATGCTATTTTCATTATTTTTTCTTTTCATTTTTTTCCTACTTCTAAAATTAGTACAAACTGTTAACCAGTAAAACCAAAATTGCACTGCTGCATTCATGACTTTCTGATTTCTGAGGCCTGTTGGGTGTGACCTTTCCTCCTTTCTGAGCAAAGGCATTATTTTTTATTCCTTTCTCTGCCGTAATTTATATTTAAGATGACAGCCTGCAAAGTTGAAAGCAGTGGCTCTGACACACTCTAGCTCTCTAAATCAATTCTCTCATGCCAAAATGTTCATTAAGGACATTTGTCTTATAATTTTTATACCTACTGGGTGCTGGTCACACCTGATTTCACGGGAAAGATATTAAAGACAAATGATAAATCCATTCTCATGTGAGACAAAGAAAGAATTTGACCAACTTGTAGTAACAGGTCTGTACGCCACAAAGGAGCTTCAACACAGGACCAGCTACCCGCAGATGGAATGATATGCAGTGCTAGATTGCAGCCAGACTGCCCCATTCTCCCTCTCAGGCCACAGGTAGATGTTTCTAGGTGATTCCCAGTGTAATTTATATGCAGATTCTGTCTTCCTTCACCAGCTAGAGGGGAACAGTAATGGAGACATCATAAATCACAGTAACACACAGGTACCCTGCATGCTTTCAAATCCTCCATCACAAAACAAGTACCAGCTCAAGATGCATTGATCCTCTAGCTCAGGAACAAATATTCAGCTCACAGGAAGGAGTGAGTGGAACAAAACCAACCAGTTATGAGAATCTAGTATTATCATTTAAATTTTATAATATTTTGTAATGCTTTGCATTAACAAAAATGTAAGCTGTGAAGATTCATAGGTAAATGACATACTTTAGGTTTAAAATTGTTTCAGAGGAAATAAAATTATAGAAATGAAAGTCTTAATATAAGAAAAATTTTTAAAAAGTGTCTTTACTTGGAAGAAAATTATTTCTTCCATGAAATCATTTGTGTGAAGTCAACAAATTATTTTTAAAAACATGACTAAAAATAATCTTCCTGGTGCTCTGGTTTCCCTGAGGATAGGAAATATTTCATAACTTTCAAAAAATTTGAGGGATGAGAATAGTTTCATTTTTATTCAGGGTTCAATCCCACAAAATTTAATATCAAAAGCTGTATCATTACCTGCTTGGCCTTAGTCACATATTCATGTCTTCTACTATAAGCAGAATTATGGACCTAACCCAGGAAGATACTGGGTTTTTAGTAAGTCTACCCTCCTGCCACTCATAAAGTTATTACTCTGTGGCCGCATGGGGATTGGATTGTTGTCACTGGGTTATGTTAGAGAAATACTGTCAGCCTGGAGTCCTCAGTCATCAGCTGGGAAGAGTAGGGAAAAAACACCCACGCCCTCACTGACTGGATGTCAGGAAAAGACCAGACTAACATACTAACATACAACATCAGCCTCCTCCCCGTCTCTTTTCTTTCTTATTCATCCGTTTTTCACAAGGCAAAGTAGGTGCATGAACTGGGAACCTTCTGGAAATTTGATATAATGACGGTAAGATTGTAAGGGAGTAGAGGGCTGTTGAGCCAATGGGATCTGAAGCCCAAAATGTGAACCTATCATAAATACAGTTACAATTTCTTAAGATGAGCCAACAATTCCTACTAAAAATGAACATGTTTATCTAGCAAATATCTAGGCCATGGAATGAATAAACAGTAATATCCTAGTCAAGAGACTTGCAGAAGTAATAGCTTGTCTTTGGGTCAGGAGTGGAACTGACTCTGCAGGAAGACAGCGGCAATCAACGTGCAAAGGAGCAGTTTTCCTTGGATGAGATTTGGAACTGCCTACTTAGAAACAAGTAATTTATCTGAAAAAGCTAAAGAACTAAAAAAGGAGGTTTATGGGGGATACAAAGACTACTTTAAGACTGTATGGTGGGACAAGAGAAGTCAGGAGACAACTCTTCCCTCCATGTGCTCTGAGAGCTTGAAACTGGACCTCAGTACAAATATTACTGCATAGGAAATAATATTGTGTGAAATAATACTATGTATCACATAACACTGAGCTTTGTCTTCTGGGAAAAGGTTGGCATGTGAATTGTAGTGGTTTCATCTCTCTTCATGGAATTGAACTTTGCAGTGGTTTTGCACAGCTGCAGGTAGAGCACTGCTGAAACTATGTCCAAACAACTGTGGCAGATACAGCCATCTTTGGAATTACTATTTTATTTACTAGCTAAGGTTTGGAAAGCTACTGAGAGATTTAAATGCTTATTCCTTATCTTGCTTCCTATAAATATTATGGGATATAAACTATACTAACAGCTCTGTATAGTTTCTGTCTGTTAAGTTTCATTCATATTCTGAACCTCAATACAAAAAAAGAAAAAAAAAATAGCCAGACTTCAAAGCATATGGTTAGAAAAGACACTGGAAGGGCAACATGCACATCATTTTATCTCAAGAGTTAACCTGACCTGAATAAATCTTTTTCTTAGACTCCAACTACTGAAAACCTCTCACCTATTCTGGAACTTAAATACCCTTTGCAAATAAAATATTTCTCCTCATGTCTAATGTGATTTGTCATGAAATGTCTTAAAAAAAATCTGGAAAATATGCAGCTCCTGCAAAAAGACTTATCTTTCACATGTCCTTTTGGATATTATTTATCAATTGTGCAAAGTTCTTATTTTTCTCTTCCATTAGCAAAGAGAAAATCAGGCCAATTTAGATATTTCCAACATTAATGCATGGAATTTCCTGCCAGGAATAAATGATATATGTAGGACTGAAACAAACCAAGAGCAATGGGTAGAGTTCAGCACTGACCTTTAGTTCCACAACTGTGAGAGTCTAGGGTACAGAAAAAGACTCCCCTTTTATTTGATTTCTACAAACTTGGAAGTCTTTCTTTGGTCTCTCTGTGAGTGAACAGGCTGTCAAATACAGGAGGTGAGGGTGCTGAAACCCAGAGTCCCAAGTACACTGTTCTCACGACTGTTTAAAGCACAGAGCCTACTTTGATGTAGATCTGCCCAAAAATGTGCCCTGGCTTTTCTTTCACCTCAAATCTGATTTCATTTTGAGCTAAATTTGGCTCCTTTTGCTTGTTTGTTTTTGTTGGTCTACTTGTCTTTCTAATCAGTTCATTCATCCTGAGCTTGATAGTGAGGATTAGTCCACAGAAAACTTGTGGGGGAGCCTTTTAACACATATTAAAGGAGGACACTCTCTTGGTCTCTCAAGTAACCCATTTAAGTGCAAGGTCTGCCATGCAGTGTTAGAATTACACTGACTGTTTCAGGCAACTCAGACACGCTGACCCTAGATAATCTCTTTGCTTTCTGAGGAGTAATGAACAACGAATCACAGCCTGCCATGTGGGCAATCATGCCAATTTCAAGTTGTGGCAAGGAATGAAAGGCATGAGAGAGAATGCAGGGTGTCTCAGTCCATGACACACCAGCAGGGTGTGTGGGGGGTGTGCGTGGGGGCTCTGTGTGGAATGAGTGTAGGTGTGGGCATTTTCTTGTCTCTACATGCTGCTGCACAGCTCTGCTGACCCTGTCAATGTGTTAGCAGAAGACAGCTGATTAATAATGGAAAAGAACAAGGCAAAGTCTGGCAACCCAAACTACATTGTTCAATTGTGTGTGAGCCAAACAGGAGCACAGCTCAGGAGGGAGGTGGCAGAGAGAAAGCAAGGAAGACAATTAAACTTCAGGTAGGGGACACTTGAGATGCAAAGCCAGAGCCTCCTCTCTCCTGGAAAAGATGCTCCAAAACCATCTCCTTGGGGGCTGTCAGAGTTTTCCAGGCAGTTTTCCAGCAGTGATTATTTGTAAACCTCACTCATGTCCTTTGAATCCTTTACCTCAATCAAGGTTCTACTTCCCCTGTGGCTACACATGCCTTGCTACTCTGTGGTAGCTCAGGCTTTCAGCTCTGTCAAAATCACAGCAATTCTTCTTGCATGACCTGTCTTGTTTTAGGTCTTCCAGTATGTTCTTCAGTCTCATCCCCCTGTTTCTCTCAGAGGGCTGTCACAGCAAACACAGAGGCCTGCATGTTTTCTCTTGCACCACAAACATAAATCAGATGCCAATACAGATTTCAAAGGGCTCATCTGATCTTCATTGGCCTCCCATCAGCATCTTCTTCTGGTGACACTGGGTGAATCTAGCAGTCCTTCCTTCTCCCCCCTGGCAATATTGCTGCCTGAGAACCATGCCCCTGGTTTCCGTTTCAATTAGCTGTGGAACTGCAGAACAGTCCTACGGGAATATCCAGTGCCCCAAGCATCCAAGAGTAATGCTACACTAAACAATAGATATGAAATTTGCTTTTCTGCTGCCCCACAACAGATGGAGTGCAAGATAAAGCACTCCATCTGGAGGAGATCAGATCTGTACTCAACAAGTCTTGTTTGTTTACTTTGATTGAAAACAACATCATATCTGTCCACTGTTGCTGTTTAAGTGAAAACCAGAACTACATCAGGTTCCTGATTGCAGAAGCCATCTCTGTATTTTCTGCAAACTCATATCAAGGGGAATTGTTTCACTGGTTTCCATAGAGACCAGTCCAGACAAACCTAGTGAAAAGAAGGGGATCATAGGATTATAGAATGGCTTGGGCTGGAAGGGATCTTACAAATATTACGAAATCATCCCAAACTCCCTACAGGCAGGGACACCCCCCACTAGAATAGTTTGCTTAGAGTGCCATCCAGCCATGGGAGAGAGGAGAGGTGCACCAGGCCGCTAATCATCTTTGTGACCCTCCTCTGGACTTGCTCCAACAGGTCCCTGTCCTTCTTATGTTGAGGAACCCAGATCTGGACACAGAGCTCCAGATAGGTCTCATGAAAGCACAATAGAGGGATAGAATCACTTCACTAGATCTGGTGGCCAAGCTGCTTTTAATGCAAGCTGCTTTTAATGCACAGTGATTTTCTGGACTGCAAGTGCACATTGCCAAGCCATGTCAAAGATCTCATCCACCCTCAAGTCCTTCTCCTCAGGGCTGCTCTCAATCCATTCACTGCCCAGTCTGTATCTGTGCTTGGGATTGTTCTGCCTCAGATACAGGACCTTGCACTTGGCTTTTCTGACCTTCATTGGGTTTGCACAGCCCCCCCTCTCCAGCCTGTCCAGGCACTTCTGGATGCATCCCTTCTCTGCAGCATGTGGCTGCCCCACACAGCATGGTGTCTGTGGCAAACCTGCTGAGGATGCCCTCGATCCCACTGTCTGTGTCACTGACAAAGATGCTAAATAGTGCCAGTTCAACTCCGAACCCTGAGGACACCACTCATCTCTGTCCACTTGGACATTGAGCCTTTAACCGCATGTAGAATCCTAGAAGATGATGCTAAATGTGTATGTCTCAAACACTGATAGCCCAATAGCTGTGGAGCCAACCATGCTGGTAATAACAGCCAAGAATTGTTGGTAGTAACAAGCCATGGGAAAGAACATGACATGGCTGGGAGATGGGGGACATACAGAGGTAAGTGCAGAAGTTTTCCAGGACAAAAATCCTATTCTGGCGCCTGTAGATAAGCCCAACACAGCACAACACAAATGAGGTAAAGAAGTGGGCATGGACTGTAAAGGAGGAAACAAGAACACCCACGACCCCTGACAACCTGTCCTTCATTACCCTTTCCTTTCCTTTCCTTTCCTTTCCTTTCCTTTCCTTTCCTTTCCTTTCCTTTCCTTTCCTTTCCTTTCCTTTCCTTTCCTTTCCTTTCCTTTCCTTTCCTTTCCTTTCCTTTCCTTTCCTTTCCTCTCCTCTCCTCTCCTCTCCTCTCCTCTCCTCTCCTCTCCTCTCCTCTCCTCTCCTCTCCTCTCCTCTCCTCTCCTCTCCTCTCCTCTCCTCTCCTCTCCTCTCCTCTCCTCTCCTCTCCTCTCCTCTCCTCTCCTCTCCTCTCCTCTCCTCTCCTCTCCTCTCCTCTCCTCTCCTCTCCTCTCCTCTCCTCTCCTCTCCTCTCCTCTCCTCTCCTCTCCTCTCCTCTCCTCTCCTCTCCTCTCCTTCCCAGAACCTTCCCTTCCCAGAACTTTCCCAGAACCTTCCCTTCCCGGAACCTTCCTGGAACCTTCCTGGAACCTTCCTGGAACCTTCCCTTCCCTTCCCGAAACCTTCCCACCTTCCTTCTGCCATTTCCTCCCCTCTCTTGCTGCCTCTCTAATTCATCTCTTCCCTTCTCTCTTCCTTTTCATCTTAACCCTTTGCCCAAAATCCACTACCATCTGCTTATATGGTAGGTCGGGGACTAGCTAATACCAATTTCCATGCCAAGTGTGTAATTTACTAATAAAATGTTGTGAGTTTTTGTGGACCCTCTGACTTTTGTTGTTACTTTTGACCACAAGGGTTTTTGAATTTTGCATGTTCCCTCCCCAGTAAGGATGGGATGTTACATCACAGCTCTTGTGTCGATCCAACCAATTCCTTAACCACCAAGTGGTCCAGCCATCAAATCCGTGTCTCTCTAGCTTAGAGGATCTGCTCCATGATCTTGCTGGGCATCTTTGTTGGGATTCTTTGTTCCTGAGTTTGGAGGTGGAGATCCATGTATATTGAGCATTTTGGACTCCTATTCACTTCAAACTTTATCCCATGGTATTCTGCCAAGCAGATCTCTGAAGAGCCTAAGGTCTGCTCTCCTGACAGCTAGTAACAGGAGCCATCCACCATACCCCTGTGGTGCCAATAAGGTCCTGGCCCTGCAGGCACACGTGTGTCTCTAGCTCCTCCTGTTTTGCCCCCTTGCTGGATGTGATTGCATAGAGGCAGATGGGAAACACATTCTGGCTTAATCTACTATGCGCGCTGACTCTGCAAAAGCAAACTGGCCATTCTGCTCACTACTCAAGTTGCAGGACTGAGCTAAGTTTTCCCAGACAAATGCCTTTTTTTCCCATTACTACACATAGGCAGTGTGAACTGCAATTTGTGAACAAATTTACTACTCTTTGGAAACCAAGACTCCGAGAAACAACAGATATAGGTATCATATACCATTAATTTTTCTGAATACTCAGCAGAAAGCATGTTTTCATTTTCTCTGTGTTTGCAAATATGTTTATTTTGTTCTGTTTGTGTGTAGCATCCATATTAAAACAATGCCTTTCTGCAATATGGTCAGCTGCAGTGAGAGGGAATGAGGTCTTGAAAGCTTCAGGAATGGAGATAATTAAATTACTGATGACTAGCAAAGTTCTCCCTTTTTGTAATCAGAGAAGAAATCTCCAGAGTAAGCAGAGAGTATCTGACTCATGAAGAAGAGCATAGGATCAGAGGCTCCAAAATACTGATTTTAGGTACCTGGAGGGTGGACTGAAAGCAGTGCACTAACTCATGACCACAGGGCCCAAGATACAGTACATACTGAAATCCTAAACCTGTTGGGTCCAGTGGAAAAATTTCTCCCCCAGAATCCAACTTGCAGCTTCAGTTAAAAAAATCTGGGTCAATTTTATTCTTCAAAGCAGTTAAGCAGGATAAGAAGAAAGAAAATTTACATATTCCACAGTAACAACTGCAGTTTAATTGCTCATAGGTTACTCATAGGAAAGTTTAGATTAGCTCCATGATCACCAAGATGGGGTCAAGCTGCAGAAGGTTCCCATGAGAACAGAGGCATGTTCCAGAGATGCAGAGCAGGTGTGCTCCTAGCCAAAGCAGGTTTTGATTTCTTGTGTTTCAAAGTCTACATTTAGTTTTCCACAAGAAAATCTTCCCAAAAGCCAATGGCAGGATCCTGGTAATGGATAAATGCAGTTGCTTGTATGAGTTCAGAAGAATTTACGTTATACCTACATATCTGATAGCATTAAAAAAATCCATAGGATAAATCTTTCTTTATGTGTGTGCTGTGTAAGATCAGAACATAGAGTATAAGCTGCTCATCCTTCTTCCTGCCTCCTGCATGTATTTCCTTTGCCAAATGAAAGCCTTTATTTTAGTACAAACTGGTATAATTATTTCCCCAGGATACTGAAGCAATTTAGATTAGACACAACTATTTCTTTTCTATAGCCTGTGTTTACCACGTGTGACAGCTCTTTTTTGTTTTGTTTCTTGTTTGTTTTAGGTTTTCTGGGTTTGTTTTTATTTTTGCATTACTAAATTTCATTTTGAAAGCTCTAGTCCAGTCAGTATGTTTTTTAAAAGAATCTAATAATACAAGTGCTCCAGAGGATAAGGAGTGGTTCACCACAGGATAAAGAGTAATATTTTTTTTTGGAGTGCAAAGCATGATGAAGATCCAGATAACTGCCAAAAGAAATATAGTTTGTACTCTACAGGCAATAGGGAATTCATTGTTAGCTCACAAGGCTTAAAAATTAATTATTATCCTGCCTTGTTACATGTGGTCTTGGTGGGGTTCAGCATTTCGTTGCCTTATTGATCACAAGCAATTTCACAGATTGGAGCTTGAAGCCAACTGAAAATTCAGAGGTTGACCCCTAAGTGGCTGATTCATTTTAAGTTCAGCTTTCAGTAGGTAAATTGTGTGAGCTCTCTGCGTCTCATGTCTGCAAATCTTTGGGAAGGCATGAAAGCAAGATTTTTTAAAAAACAGTTTCTTACTATCAGTTTTGTTTCTAGTATATTGCTAGAACATTCCTCTGTGCACACATCAGCGATAGATATAATGAAACTTCAGGTAATCCTTGGTGTTTTGTAGTACACTAAAAAGAGCTCATGAACATGTAGGATGGAGTTATCAGCAAAGTAATAGGTTAACAGAGCTCATCACAGCAAAGCAAGAAGGAACTTGGAAAGGATTCTGGAAGTGGTACCCTTGTACATGACTGAAAGTATGCTCCAGGTAAATTTGTGTTCCCTAGTTCAGCACTATAGTGAGGGATATTTGCATTTAATTGTAGTCTTCTAGTCTTCTGTTAGGCAGTAGTTTTGAGGGAAATTAAAAGGATAATTTTCCAACTAAAAATATTCAACAGATCATAGATTATTACACAAAAAAAAAAAAATTGAAGAAAGCCAACTAACAGGCCCAGGTATAAAAGTAGCACTCATATATCACTACTGCTAAGTATTCTGGGAACTAACCTGGGAGGAAAAGAGGTCCTTAGACCAACATTTAGGTATGCATCTGCAATTTTTCTGTGCTTTCTGTGTGACCACATGGGAGACAATTAATTTCTTCTTGGTGAACAGAGAATTTAAGATTTACCCTTCTAAAGGGGCTACACTGTAAGCTCTGAAACATAGTTATTGCTTACAATGATGCCACACTGAAATATTAGAAGTTGTTTCTCTGCCATTTTCATATGTTATACTGTCCTCAGTAACTTCCCTGGGTTGATAGGATGAATTTGAGAGGACAATAAACTGCCTCAAACTTTTCAAGAAGAACTTTATTTTAAGTAACCTACACCAAAGTTGTAAATGCTGACTTTGTTGACAGCACAAGGTAATGTAATTCAGCAATAGTGAGAGATCAGGAAATATTAGTTAGGTGATTATCTTTAGTCCTTGCTTTGAGACTATTTAATTGTTGTCATCAATTCCTTGGGGATTCTTCTGTGTGGAATAAATCCTGTCATTGCACCTAGGATCTAATTAGCACAGCCACCCTGCCAGTACCTTTGTGGAGACCAAGGCATTGTCACAAACTCTGAGCCAAGACTCAGTAAAATCAAAGGTAGTAAATCAATTAGTTTCAAACCTTTGACACACTCTTGCCTCTGAAGTACAAAGAGTATTTCTCAATCCCATTAACTGGCAACAGAAGTGAGAACTCTGACATCAAAATGCTTTAAAAATAGGAAGAAAACTTCTGGCATCCAAAAGAGCAAGTAAGAAATTAAGAGTGCTAATTCATATGCTGCTTTTCAGAAGGACATGACAAAATGAAGGGCAAGTCACTTCTTTTTCTCTAGCCCTTTTTGAACAGGCACGCCAGCCTCTTCCTTACATAATTCGAGGTAGTTTTCTTGCTTCCCAAGAGACTAGAGAAGACATGTTTGTAGTGAAAGCTAGTCAGGGAAAATACCTGGTTCATCTTAACAACCCAACCAAACAGCAATAATGGTGTTGAAGTGGGAGACCCACTCAGTCTATATAGTGTTGCTATAGTTGGGTTGCTATGACAAACCTCAAGAACTATTTTCAACTGTAAACAGCCATGGCATTAAAAAAAAAAACTCAGACCATTGGAACAGCAAGCAACTAGCTGGGCTGATAACTCAAAATCCATTCTAGAGATGAGGTGCATGTTTATTTCCTCTCTGTGGAATCAGCTGTTGAGCTTTGCTCATCCTTTCTCTTGACTGGACATGGTCAGAGAACAAATGTTTTGTATTGTCAGGGATTTGTGACCAGGGGCAGAGTCCATGGAGCTCACAGACCACATCAAGCTAAGAGCTGTACAGCAGAAGGGGGAGACAAACCTTATGCTGAGGAACTTGCTGACTCTACTGTACATTTCTTCCAGGCATACCTTTGTCCTATGGCAACAAGACAAAGGCATTTCATCTCCTACTGGCATCCATTCACTAAAATACCAAAAGGAGCCTTTTCAAAGGCTCTTTAATAATTTCAATAAATTTCAAAGTTTCTCAAGGTCTTGGTTGGGGTCTCCAGCTTTTCTTGCCCTCTCCATATATGCAGGACCTCACAGCAATTCAGACAGATGGGTATGGAACAGCTGAAGTGTTTAACCTCTCAATGCATGGAAGTATTCATCTTCCAGACAGTGAGTCAAGATAGAGTAACAAGCCTATTTTCTTTCTCTTTCTTGATCTAACTGGGTGGGGATTTTCTGCCACAGTAGTGGATGGAATTCATGCAGCATGTTGGATTTTTGTCATGCCCATGTCAAAAAGCAGCAGTTCAAAGAACTTACTTATGGGATAACTGATACCCAGCGATGCTCATCTTATTCTCTGCAAGCTAAGCAAAGGGAAGCTGGCTGTCTATTTTATTTTCATATGCCTGAGCACTTTAATGTCATTAATGAAACTTCCAGTACCTGGGTGTGGGGTGTGGGAAGCAGAGCAAGAGGGCAGAGAGACCTTAAATCACACCTTGGATGACCTCAGGGGGCAAGGACTGTTGGAAGGGAGCACATTGGTAACTGAACCTGCACATAAATGTGACCATCCACACCACCAACATGCTCAGCTGATTATGCTGCCCTGTATCCCAACATCATGAGCCACTAGGAATCCTATTACTTAAGAAAATTATATTGCTTCAGGCCATTAATGAACAATTGTTCTTCAAATGCAAAAAAAAAGGAGTAATTAAAAAGGTCTAGAAAGAATACACTTGACTAGCTTTTTTGGGATCACATGAGCTTTTTTGCATCAGCTCCTTGGGGTTTTTGGCCAAAGCCTCAGCCTTTTTGGTAATGGCCCCAGTTATCCAAATTCCCAGGCTAAAACCTGGAATCTTTTCACATAACAGTTTTTGTTGAGAAACTGGAGAAAAGCAGTTTCAAATCTCAGTCTTTGCTGCCATAAGAGAAGTCCTGTGTTAGTGGAAGCATGCCTTTGACTAACAGTAAAGTTCTTTAAAAATTACTACCATGAAAGTACATGCAGAAGTTAGCACAAACTCAGTGACAAATCTAGGAACTCTGATACTGAGAGAAGGAACACTGTGACTTCGAGATGCACCTGAAAAAAAGGGCTCTATGTATGCAGAAGAGTGAAGCCACCAATAAGCTCAGCCCACACTAGAGCCTGGGCAGAACAAAGAAAAAGTAGAAATACTTCCCTGTGTCTGAGCTGTCTGGGCTGCAGGAGTGAAAAGAGGTGTTGTTTCATGCCCGCTGATGGACAGGTCCTGGCATCATGACAACAGGTCAAGTAAGTATAAACCCTGCGATTACCTTTCAGATCTTGCTTAGCAGATGCTGATGTTTCTGAGTTCAGGTACTTATTGTTCTTGACCTTATGTGCTTCATGGGTGGAAATCTGCAGGATTTTTTGTCAGAGAGATTTGTAGAATGTGGGAGGGTAGGAAGTTTGCACATTGGCAAAAAAATAGTGTGCAGATTTTTAAGCTGGGCACAAGCTTCTAATTCTGGAGTATTTTCAGGAAGAGTGGGAAACATGGTGTGCATCTCTTTGCTGATAGAAAATCTCCCTTTTATTTATATGTTCATGCATTCTCAGCATCCTTACTGGTAACAGCTTGCCTGTCACTTTCTCAGTGTGGCAGGTTCCTTAGCCCCAGTTCCTGCTCTTGTTTGACTTCCTTCTCACCACAGAAAGAAACTAGCCCCTCCCACTCATGTGTCAGGTGGAAAAAAGCATAAGTCTTAGACAAACACAGCCTCTGATTGTCTGAAAACAAGCACAACTCAAAGACATAGCATGATCATAGCTGGCTCTAAAAGCACCTGCTTGCTCTCTAGACTGCCCCTCAATATTCCATCTCTCACCTGCTTCCCAGTGCAGCCACTACAAGCCTGAGGACTCTGTGCTATTATTCAGTAATGCTGTGTGAAAATATTATTTGTTTGGTTATTTGGCCTTGTGTTTGGAAAATAACTTTTCTGGGGCACTAACTTCATCAAACTTTATCAGAGCAAGTATATGGCTCCCAGGAGAAGAAGGAGCCAACTCATGATGGAGGAGACACAGAAACACTGCAGACAATGGAGAGCATAGGAAGCAGAAAGATGATTTGCTTCAATGAATTTAATTAGGAGACATTAACAATATTTTTCCACTTTGCCCTGTGGCTCTTCCTGCTTTGATATAATCTGAAAAGAATATTTAAAACAAAAAGCAAAACTCCAGACACTAGAACAATTAACCTCTGAACCATACCTTAGAAATGCAGGCCATTTTACAGCAAAAGAGATAAAGTCTGGGAAGCTACACAGCACTGGGTTCATATGTCCAGGTGCTGACAGCAGGGGTCTTACAAGGGTGGCCTCTGTGACAAGAATTCAGGGGCTGCCCTTTGCCAGACACAGCCATCTCCAGCTCCAGAGAGAGAAACAGACTGCAAACTGGTTTAAGGTCATGACTAAGATTACCTAAGCTGCCTCTTTAGCATAATGTTCTCCCATTTTGGGCACTCCTCTACACCTGGCAATAGAAGACAAGGAGTGAGCACTTGCTCAATAGTTTGACAGCTACAAGTTAATCATCTGTTCAAAGCCCTTCTGGTCAGTGGGGAGAGGCATACACTGTGGGCAGCAGTACACTCCACTCCAAGGTGTGCATCTGGAACACCATGCTCTCAGGTACGCACTTCTCCCTACTGAGTACCAAGGAAGAAATGACTGCCAGCTCAGGTGGAGACAATGAACAGCTTGATTGCTAAAGGTTGGTAAGGCAAACTCATTGGTGAACCTGGTTATCCCTATAATGATCCCAAATATTCCCAAACCTTTCTCATCACTTGAATTCATCTCACACTCTGATCTCTGCAGGTGCCCATTGTGAAGTCCTTCAATTTTTTAAAAAACAGGTACATAATTACTCATTCTCATTCGGACTGATTCACTAAAACTAGAAAGAATTGAGATTCTTCTTCCATTTTCTCCCTTCCTCTTTCTCTCTTCCTCCCCACCCCACCTCATCTTAGGCATAATCCATTCCTTCAACAGAAATGGAAACAACCATAAATTTGGGTTCAGCTAATGAAAGCTGGTAATAGCAGTGAGATAGACTTCCTGCAATTCTCGTTTCCCTACAAGGCCTTTTTTGTTGCTTACCAGACACTTAGCTCTTTTTAAATGTGCTGCCTATCATTTTGAGCAGACCAAAGATAAGTGTCACTATCTCTGATGACTAATACGAAAGACCTTCCACAGAGTTAATGGATTTCCAGTCAGGATGATAATATTCACTACCTGCCCAAAATTATAATTTCAGCAGAGGAATGTACAGTAGGAACAGATGAAGTCCAGCAATGTCAAAGCTTGATGCTCCACCTCACTAACCCTTTTTCCCTCTGTAATCTGTGGACCTTTTTTAGTGTTGCGGCTAAGCTGGATAAATAATACTTCCAGGAAAAGGTCAAGGAATGAGGCTGGAATGTTTTTTTCTGCGCATCCTGAGCTACAGTAAGAGCCATCTTCCAGCAGCTCTTCTCTTTGGGTTCTGGCCTGCCACCACTGCTCTCCAACAATCTGAGGCCCTCGAAGATTGTCTCCTTCAAAGGAGCGAGTGGGTCTTAAGCTTTGCACGGCTGCAGGGTATTTCAATCTAAATCTCATTGGCTAGTCAGGCTTTTGGAGAAAATTTACTGTTTCTGGTGAGAATTAAGATATTGTTCCAAGAATGAGGTTTCATCAGATACCCCCTTACAACAATCTGAAGAAATTATGCCAGTAGCTGTGTGTTGGGACAATCTGTGAAATTGAACACCATGTATGTTTCTTGCAGCAGGAGAGGAATAAGACTGAAATGGAAAGGAATCTTGGGCAGAGTGTGTGAAGGTCCATAGTTGTCAGAGTCAAGTGCAGAAAGACAGAGCATAATGCTGTGTAAAAATATTATCTGGTAAGTACTATCTAGAAGACTACAGTGCTTTGTCTTCCAGCCATTACATTAAAATTTTATAGCCTTGTTTCAGCATCCCAAGTTCTTTCCAGTCCTGGCACTCCCCTAGCAACTGTTTCCTTCACTGCAGAAGATTAAAATCATAGCAAGGTCTTCTGCTGGGCTTCAAGCAGAGCAGTTGTGCTGTGGTTTGAACAAAGGATCCCATTCAGGTTCCTTCCTTTCTACATTACAGTACTCAGATACATTCCTTAGGTTCAGGATGAATAAGGAGGAAATTTGAAGTAGAAAATATGGATTTGTGATAGAGTGATTTCTGTGCTCACCAAAAGGGGAGGGGAGGGGAGGGGAGGGGAGGGGAGGGGAGGGGAGGGGAGACACAGTCACCAGTGTTAACAGACCAGACTTACTTGTTTCTTTATATGCAGTAGGGATAAATCACTGTCTGGACTTAGAAGGAAAAGAAAGGAGAAAAAACCCACCACAGCTGAAAATGCGTAGCAAGAATACAGTGGCACAGGAAAATTGTAAATACTATGTTACAAAAAGAAGTTGCTGCTCAGAGGAGGATTGCAAGAATTAGGGTAATATTAAATGATTCTGCTCTGGCAGCAACTACTTTCAACCATCAGCAGTTTGGGGTCATCATGAAACCAGCTTGCATTTGGGTTGTCATTTATCTCTTCTCCATGAATGGATGTAATTTTTTTTTTTTAATCTTGTTATATTTCTCATTTTCAATTCTATTTAAAGACTTCAGAAATTATGCTTGAAAGCTGTGTGCAGGCTGCAACTGCAACCTGCACACAGTACCACTGCAACACACCTGAAACTGTGGCAAGGATTTCATACAATCT
Organism: Molothrus ater; assembly: GCF_012460135.2. Classification (NCBI taxonomy): domain Eukaryota; kingdom Metazoa; phylum Chordata; class Aves; order Passeriformes; family Icteridae; genus Molothrus; species Molothrus ater. The sequence continues at coordinate 45,915,404 of NC_050511.2, forward strand.
TCAAAGCCTTACATCCCTCCTCCTCTGATGAGCTGCTAGGGTGACTTGCCAAATCCCAATCTTACTGGGCATCTCTGAGATTTGGCTGAGATGGGTGCAATTGTCATACATTCTTCTGAGCTTTCATTTTGCAGCATCATCCATCAGGTGCTCTTTAAACAACAGCTAGAACTGCATTACTGCATTAAGATTAAATTTCAGAGAGCAGGAAAGAGATTGAGTGTTGTGGGTGGATGTGAGCACTCTTTAATTTGAATGAGTACTTGGTCAATAAAAAGGTTATTATTCAACCAAACGTTAATAGTTCATTATTCAAAGATATATGCATAGGGCTAACTCTACAGCCACATGGAAATCTGAGTTCTAGCAAAGACTGAGTCCTGGAGAACATGCCTTACAACTGGTTTCTCTTGCTCAAAGCTTTAGTGCAGAGTTGGAACATATGCTTAGAGAAACACTTTGGTGCATAAACCTCCCATTCTGTGTGTTTTAAGTTTTTAAAGCTTTTTAAAAAGTCAAATTAAACTTAAATATTTAGTGAAATCAGTTCTTTCCTATTCCTTATTTGTCTTCTCTGTCTCTTTTCTAGGCAGAACTGAAATAGTTTTCCAGTGTGTGCATGTCACAAATACTGGTAATTCACAATTGGCTAAAAAAAGCTCAGAAACACATCACCTCTTTTCTATGTTTTGGAAGTGTATAATTAAATAATTAAGTGTATATTTAAATTATATAAGAAAGTAAAAAAAAAGCTTTCGACATTTCACTAAATACATCTCAAATAATCATAAAATCTATCCTATAGATTTACCACACTGTTCTTTATAATTAAGTGTTATAGTAAGACTTTACTGAACTCACTTAATACTGGTCTGAAGACACAGACACAGGTCAGAAATTGCTTCCTAATTTTCCAGATGTACTAATTTCTAATTGCTATGCTAACTCTTTTCTGAGGTAACCCCATCCATATCCTTTACCAATTTACATTTTATGAATATTAAAGACACTGGGGCCATATTTTATTTATTACTTTGTATCCTCTGATCTTCATACAAACTTTCACTTCTTAATATATTTCTTAATATAAGATTGCATTTTCAGCTGTGGTTTCAAGCTAACTTAATGTTCAAAAAAGATCAATTAATTCCAATTAACATTAATTAAAGTCTCTCAGTGATTTCTCCAAGCAGGGACCAGTCTTGGGACTCTCCTATTTCTTCTCATCTCTGCTCAGCTGAATAATTTTTACAACTATTACTCTGCTAATTTCTTCAGAGCACTTGCACATGGCAGTCTGTTTTGCCTCGTCTGCCAAGATCCGATGTACATGAGTGCTTTGCCTTTCTCCATGCCACATGAATTGTGTCTCAATCAGACTCCTTCTCTTCTTACACTATTGGAAATCAGTGGGATTACAGACTCATGCTGTAAAGCCATACAGTTAAGCAGGCATGGGTGTTCAAGGAACATGCAGTTTTTCCAGCTTTGCACTAAATTGCTAGGTCATTCTGATGATATCACTTAACTCATTTTGCCTCCATGTTTTTTGTCTTTTCTCAGCTATTCTGAGCTCCTTATAAGCATTTTTTGACATTCCCTAACACCACTGAAGTCAATGGTACTTTTGCTTTACTTTAGGCTTTAAAAAAATCCTCGAAATTTTGCAGTTTTGATAAACAGCTTTCCATGTTTGATTTTTTCCTTCCTCAGAGCCTGAATTGATCTGTTTTGTAAAATCAAGACATTCCACTTACACTGATCTTTTTACTCGCTGTCAACAAGTCCTTTTTTGAAGAGCTACTCCAGTGTTACATAAAACAAGTTTCCTGAGACAGGGATGCATCATCAGGCCACAAGCATTTGGTTCTTCTCTTGCTAGATCAAATCTCTTTCAAACTGATTTATTTTCTTCAAGGATCTTCAACATCAGTGTTTTCAGCAACATTTTCTGCTCTGACAAGGGGTTGATGAAACTTTCAGAGCCACCCACTGCATACATTCTTTTTGCTGAACAGTGGTTTTTCTTTAGGTCTCTAATGGTCCTTTGACCAGAGTGGAGATACGCTTTCAGCAGTCAGCTCAAATTTGTCTGAAATTCATCCTGCACCTCTCTGTTCCTCTGGGACAGGCAGAGAATTTGAGCCAATGAAGCTGCAAGTATTCCTACCAGGAAAGGGAAAAAGCAACCTGAAACCCATTCATATTTCAGAAAGGTGATTCAGTTCTGGCTGAAAGCATCAATGGCTTGGGGGTAGCTAAGTGAAGCAAAGTCATCAGTAAGCAGAGCTGGTCTCCTATCCTAGCATCATTCAAAATGTAATTAAGTGTTTAATTCTTTCCTTTATTTTTCCGAAAGAATGCAAAGCAATTTCCAACTGTAGGAAGCAGTTTTATCATTCAATGCCTTTTTCTCCTTTTTCTTTCTTTCAAAAATAATACATAATTTTAATAAGAATCAATAATGGCTCTCAGTAAAGCTGCAACTTTTGAAAGAATTGGATCTGCCTTTATTTCCACCACTGAACCACAGGCTTAATTGCTGAAATGAAATCCACAGCCATTGTTATGTCACATGATGATTCAGATGAATTTTTCATGGGACATAATAGCTCTTAATCTGTCCTGCACCTAATCTGTCCTGCAGAAAAGAAAACAGATTTTCTCTTCTTTCTATACACAACTGCCTCTCTCCTTAATAAAAGCATTCATTAGGTCTAGAGCCAAGGACTAATTATCCATAAGACTTAAAAGCTACCTATTTGACAAGGGTTCTGTTGGGAAAATCTTTATTTCTTTAGTAAGTATTTCAGGCTAACAATTTGGAAGAGATAATACACCATGTCTAAGAATGTCCTATTATAGTGCAAACCAAACTTCTAACCTCACACAAGAATCAATTCTTCCAACCTCATATCATCAAATGCAGTCTTACTGGCTCTATGTATTTTTATTTCTGTTCCTGATGTACCCACCCTGCCAGCCTCATATCTTGTACCTACAATCTTAGTCATCCAAGTTTCCTCTTTTCACTTCAGTGCTGTTAGCTTGCATCATCTTTGGCCATGAATAACTTTTTAAAATTTTCATCTCACACATATTGTTTGCATCTTCTGTTCCTGGAAAAAAACTTCCAGCATTATTAACAGTTGTGCAAAATTTATTTAATAATCAATTAATATTATTGGAACTATTCTTTTGGGGGACTAGGGTTTTTCTGAAATAAACATCTTATTGTCTTTAATTCTGCCAGTTGTAGAGTTCTGCTTCTGCTCTTATACTTCCATTACAAATTCTGGTACATTTTAATAACAATCTTGATGGTACTATTCTTTCACATTTTCTTCATTCCAGTGTATTTTCTATTTTTAATGCTGATTTTTTTTCCCCTCCAAGACTGCCAGGTTTTTTGTATAATGTGGGCATGCACATGAAAAGATTTTTTCAACAGTTTCAAATTATTAATTATGTTCTCCTAGTTAAATATGATGTTCTAGCTCATTTAGCCCATTATTGTTTTGAACTTTGTAAAGCCACCCACCAGAATACTTAAACTTAGCCTTGCAAACATATTCAGGCCATAATCACTTGAATATGAGACTAATCCACCCTCAAGTATTGAGATGGATTCCTACTTTCTGTCAAGATGAGGCCTTAAGATAGAATTTCCCTGGGACTGTCCAATCGGCTTCTGTAACAAGTGGCAGAGATCTACCACCATTTGCACACACATTGAAGTTTCTTGCATGAGTTATTGACACAAGTAAAGCAAAATTCATCAGGACTTAAAGAGTTGAAAAAATACTGGGAACTCATCTTAATACGTAGATATCATCATGTAAGAGGATAGTACATATAATATCAAGTTATGACATTTTATTATCAGTTGACATTTATTGTTTCCAAAACGTGAAATTTCACATTTCAAAAATGTGAAATGACCTACAGACTGTGTGAAAACAATCATGGAGCAGAAAGACGTACCTTGTGTCAGATAAACCATAAAAAGCTATCCCATGGCCACATACACCAACAAAACGTGTTTAACTCTCCACACAGAAAGCATTGCAAAGCTTCTTCCTTCACAGAGCGTGCAATGTACATGCAAAACAATCCTGCCCTTTTTCCCAAAGAATATGCTGGTTCAGAACAAAGAATCAGAATATAGGCAGTTCTTATTCAACAGACAGGAAAAAAAAGCCTTCAAGGGGAAAAGACAAAAAATATTTGGATTAGCATAACAATAAAAATATTCATGTATTGATCTATAAATTTGCTTTTGAACAAGTTAAATAATGTCGGATATTTCTCTGCAGTTTCTAAATAAAATTATAAATAAAATTGTCAGTTACTTTGAATTGTAGATAACATTTTGGGCTGGTTTTTCTAAGTGGAAAAATATCCATGCATTTATTATCCTGTTTAAGCTTCTAATCAGCAACCTACTGTGACTCTGAATTAATTGGCATTCTTTATTTTTTTTCCTGCTCTGGGGGTGGTGTGGAATCCAAATGTGATAAGAGTCATAGACTGAAAAGAAGCTTGTACCTGCTCTCGCTATACTCTGTGATGGTCTCCACAGTGGGATGTCTTCTTAAATGAATGGTGTAGCACAAGGGATAGGAAGCATGACAGATTTAAGTTCTGCTGTCATTATTAGGATAACACTCTATAGTACAATGATTAATAACTCTTCTCTATCATGGTATTATTCTCTTAGCTGCGGTATTATGTTCTTAAAATGTTCCGCCTCCCAGCTCAAGGCAACCAGCTAAATAAAGGAGCCAGAGAAGGACCTGCAGCACCATAAACCAGTGGTTCAAGTAGGATGGAAGAAATCACTGATGACTAGCAAAAGCCCTGTCATGTAGCTAGACCACACCACACCTTGTCTCTGCATCTGCTTTCCTGTCACTCTTCCCAGCTCTCTAGGAATGCCCACAAGACAGTGGGAACCTTGTGGGCATACATAAAGCATATGTTGCCCTTCCCCTGAAGGACTGAGGAGACCACATCAACCATCTCACAACTTATCTCAGACAAGAGGTGGAAACAAGAAGCTAGTCTGAGATCACAGAATCATGGAGTCATTAAGAAAAAGACCTTCCAGATCAACAATCCAATCATTAACCTAGTGCCACTGTGCTCACTTCTAAACCACATGCCCAGCTGCCACATCCACACATTTGTTTAACATTTCCAGGGATCCTCTTCTCCAAGCCATGCTGGAGGTGAATGTGACATAAATGTTACTTCAACTTTCACTCTGTCACAGTCACCATAACTTCTATTTTGGAAAGCCTGAGGCTGCTTACTGGGGTAGAATTTACTGCAATTCCCAGATTATAAAGCTGCTGCAATTCCTGAAATATCACAAGCATTACCCATAACTACAAATGAGGATGTTCTTTACTTTAAATTTCTACTTTTGTAAATCAGAAAGTTTTAGCCACTGTGACTAGGATCATATTGCATGCGAGACTGGAGGTTTTTAAAGGAGCTGAGCTGCATTAAATAGCATAATTGCTAGAAAATGCATAGATTACCCTTTTAATTAGACTTTTGATAACAGTTTTGTGTTCTGTTATCAAAACCATGATAAGACAGTCCAACATAGCCTTTTGTTAGTTCTGCACCAACTTATAAATTAGTCTATTTCACAGGCATCAAATTGTGCAGCTTCCAGTTTGATTTTTCATTCATATTGTAATGTTGTTCACTGTGTCCTTGAGAACAGTAAAGCCAGGGAGACCTGGCGTCTCCTAGTGAGACCCAGGTGCTTTAATAACTTATATTCCACTTAGCCAACACTTCAGAGCTTTCAGGTTTGATTTTAATTAGAGGAGCTGTGATATTTTTAGTATCTTTTAAGCAACTTCCTAACTGCACAATCATGATGCTCTGATTACAGAAGACTCGGCAAACAGGCACTGTGTAATGCTGTTGTAAGATAACTGTACTAGAAAGAGCCACAGTTTTGTCCTATGGGGCTTTAACCAAACTCCTCCAAAGCTGTAGTTACCTAGAGTTAAACTTTGAACTTGTTATTTTGGATTCCTTTGTCAGAACTGTGTACTAAGTTATATGTGCACAGCAGTGCAGAGCTTACCACATTGCTTCTGAGTCATCACTGAGCAAATGTCAAGAAATTCTCCTAAAACCAGCAGAATTACATTTGTTGCTGAAACTTGAAGGGTGTACAGATGAGGTAACAGAATGGATTTCCTGCTTTTTAGTGCTATCAGGACAGACAAAACACCTGCAGTGGTTTCTCTGCATCTCAACTACCTCCATCCTCTGTAAATCAATAGCTGATTCCTCAACTCCATATTACATCAGGTTTGGGTGAAATTGAGGAATTTTTACATTTAGATTTTGAACCAAAGATTTAAATTCATTTCTGAACTACTTTCCACAACTAGAGGTAAACAGTTCATGTCAGCCAAATAAATAACTTCACTAACCTTGAGGTATACTTTTTTCTTTTCTGGACATCCTTACTAAAAGCAGATGACAAATCAGAGACAGTCTTTCATAGAGCTATTGTGGTTATGCCAGTGCTCTTATTTACACTGATCTGCGGTTAAGACACTTGCCAAGATACACATTGTAGAATTAGACAAGGAGGAGCTTCACACTATCATCTCCTACCAGGACTTCAAATATTGGTTTTGTCTGCCTCAATAATATAGGAAAAAATACAAGAGGTGCCCAAAGCACCAGAACTGGAAAAAAATTGTCTCAAAACTGTCCAAGTGGTGAGACTTCTTAAAAAACATAATATCACTGAGCTCAAAACCTTTTATGAAGAAGTTTTATCAAAGGTATGGTTTCATAATTGTCTTAAGTAGATTTAATTTATTTTAGGGAGTTCAAAATCTGTGTTACAGTCAGGTATTTGCTCTTGTTACCGGTTATGTGGCACCTCTAACATGCATGCATTCATGTATGGATCATTAAACTGAACAAAAGTGACAAAGAGTTTAGACAGGTCAGTTCCCAGTTACTCAGTGTGGGAGTGCAGAATCTGAGGCCTGCCTTCTGTCCCTTTCCTGATGCCCCTGTAAGTGCTCTCAGTATTTCAAAGTCCCAGGACTACCCTTGAGAAATAGCTGTATTTTGCAGAGAGAAGCTGCCTGTTGGAAACCCAGAACCAGCCAGGAGAAGGAAAGGAACACAATCTTGTTTGTTTTGAAATCTGATTTTGCATTAGTGAGCCAAGAAAAGATCAGAAGCAGAGCTGGAAACATGAACTGACCGTTTTATTTGAGCCACACAAGTGAACAGCCAGAAGGCAGAAGAGAAAAATCAATACAAATGTTGGTCTCCTGAGTTCTCTCATAATCTGTGATTTCTTTTGCCCTATCACTGTGATGGCTTCTGCCAATGAAATTCACTCACAAATTTTTGTAAAAAATATTGCTGATCAGACCTGTGACTCCTGTTTCTGGAAGGGCCCAGAGGATACAAAATGCCTTTTACACAGGCTCCAGTGTGACATGTCAGAATGAGAGGCAGATTATGAGTAGTGTGACAGGCCTTTCTCCTTGACACTCACTGAGCCTGTCAAACAAGGTCGAGTGCTACATCTCAGAGAAAATTGAAGCTTAAACAAGGGACTGCACACACTTGTCAGGGGAAAGAGCCTTCAGAGTAGTCCTGAACCAGTTAGATTCCTATTCCTTCCCTCACGGTCTCAGATGCCCTGCAGAAACAGGCATAGCTTGCCAGCTTCTTATTTGACATTCTCACACTAGCTTCAAAGGGAAGACCTGAAGTACCCCCTACCTCTCTCCACCTCCAAATCTACACCACAAAGCTGCCTTAAACCACTTGCCAGACACAACCTGAATGACAAAGAGTGGACATTCATCCAAAGATGGATCAGTGCTTTTCCATTTGTTTCTGTTTGCACATCACTCTTCTCTAGCAAACACCTTAGAAGTGGAAAGAGTACTTTCACCATGCCCAGAAATTTGACAACAGCTCATTGCTTTCCTTTGCAAAAACCTGTAAAAAACATAACATATATTCTTACACTAAACCTGTTGAAACTATTGTTTTGGGATAGTATGATCACTTTTCAAACATCTGTAGAAAGACATACAGCATTCCCACTGTCCAAATCACACTCCTCAGGCAAGAGCTTAACATAATGCCCCTTTGCAGCTCTCAGCTCAATCTGTGGTTCTCAATTCCTCCTCTGGAATCCATCTTCTTTCTTAAGGCAAGGGAGAAAGGCAGATGAAGAGCAAAAACACATTTCAAGACTGAGAGACTTTCAGAACTGCATACAGCTTATTGACTTTTTATTGAAAGCTATTTTACAAAGCCCCATCAAATTTTCAGGACTTAACTAAAATGCTTTTATTAAACAGCATCAGACTGATCCTGTGAGAATTCAGGGAACTAACTGTTCATTCATATTTCCAGAAGGCTCTGTGTCATGTCCAAGGCTTTGCTGAGATGCAAGCAGGCCTCAAAAATATCTCTCTCTGTTTGTTCTTTATAACTTTCCATTCATCTCTCATATCAGAGCTGATCAGAAGAACAAGCATTGCAGAGAAGAGCTGTAGTATTAGCAATGAGATATGGATAGAGACTGTCTTAGAAGATCTAGTCTTCTAGAACTTGTAGCCTTACTTCTGGATTAAAAATCAGCTAAATTTAAGCCACACATTTGAATTCTCAACTTGAGCTAAACCCCCATGTTATTGGAAAATAACTCAAAGTGGACAGGGACAGAAATGTCTCCCTTGTCATTCAAACAAAGACTGTCTGCAGAAATTGGTGGTGCTGCCCTTACTTCATTGAAGGCAGCTTACTAGATCCTTCCCTTCTAAACAAAACTAATCATCCCTGCAAATTACAGTGTATGGAAAACTATGATTACAACACCAGAATGTAGGAAGCAAGAATTTTCTGGCCAGGTAAACAGCTGTATCAAGCACACAGACATGATGAAGCTGATCCTCTGCTTCTCTGCAACACTGTTTTTCCACGTCCACCTTTGCAGGCCAGGTTTATAATTTAAATCAGTAGGTTCTGCCTAAAATATCTTAGTCACTCATTAAATAAAAGAAAGAAATGCTTTCAGCACCATCCACTAGTCAACATCCAGGGATTCATCAGAAAGCTCTGAATATAAGAGAACAGTTGAGGGATTTTCAAGAAAGGTACACTGGGATGCCTCTATCCCCAAAACAGCTTGGCAGCAGCTGGAATAAACTTTCAATCAGGCATGCAAGTCCTGATTAAAAAACACCTAGAAACTCCACTGCGCTTTCTGTATTATCCAAGGGGCAATTTATCAGCTGCTTTTCTCACATCAGGCCTTGGACTATTTCTATCTCTGGCTGAAGAATCCTTCCTCTAAATTACAGTCAGCCTGTTAAACAAGAAGACAGAATTTACATCCCTATAACTGAGCATGACAGAAATAATCCAGCAGCTATAAAATTAATAGTGAAATCCTACAAAAGTATGTGGTGTCAGTTTCAAAAGTAAGCTCAGCCCTGTTATGACCCTAAGGGGCTGCTGGGAGGTCTGGCTTGGGACCCACAGCATAAAAGCAGTGTACATCCTCCACAGTACTTGGTTTAGACTGATACTCTTGTGAAGACCATGTCAACAGTTTCAGGAAATGATGGGAAAATTGAACGTGGTGGCCTGGATTTGAAAGGCTGCATTCTTCCTCCCTCCATCCTAGCCAAGCAAAATAAATTCCTCCATGAAGCCTTCAAATTAATAACCTGAGTCTGTGCTTCCAAGCAGGAGCGGACATAGAAAGATTCAAGGCTGTACCAGAAAGGAAAGGAGAGAACCCTAGAAAACCGTAGACAACAGAAATTATGAAAAAGCAAATATTTCCCAGAAAATTCCCTGCTTCCCTCCCAGCAGCAGCCAGCCTGTCTTCTCCAAACTCTCACAGTCCGAGGAATGTCACAGCCATTTTTCCGCATCAGCAAGACGATTATCCTGGCCTGGAAACCCAGGGAGGGCACTTTGCACTGGAGCCTGGTAAGATTAAGTTGGGCCTATTTATGGCTGCCTAAAAACTGGCCAGTGAGGGAGAGAACTCTTGAGACCCTCAGGAAGGCCATATGAATTGCCAATCACTATGAACAGGGCATGCAAACTGTCCTTTTCTTTCCCAGCTGAATCATAATCAATAAGAGTCTACGGGGAAATGAAGACACAGAGCAGGCAAGGCTACACAACTATGACAAGGAAAGCATGGTCAAAACTTTATCACCCTGTCCCATGCATGAACTCAGACCTTGCCTTGGATTAGCCCTTCTTCTTTCAGGCATGGGCTGACTAATTCCCTCTGACAGTCTTAAATCCCAGGCTGATGTAACTGAGAGCACTGCCAGAACAGATGCAGAACTTCATGCTGATGCCAGGATAAAGTCACATCTTGCTCTAAGGAAGCACCAGCATTTCAAAAGCTCAGCCTGGCTCTGATGACTTTCATCAGAAAAGAATGATGCATCCATTAGCTGAGCCATGAAGGTGCCAGGCTGCAGTCTCAAGCAGACATAACTCCACTGGTCTCATTAACTCCTGGTGAGTTATCTGATCATTCAGGACTCATAACAAACTGCCAAACGAAGAAACATAATGTGGCTATTGCCTGATTTGAAGCACTAATGGGAGCTCTTTGGCTGCAGCAAAAATGGAACAGACCTTTTAATCTTGTTTGGTGACCTTCACAGTCCATGAATTTGTTTGTCATAAAAGAGAATCAACAAAACGTACAAGCCCTTCCCCTTGCATCTGATTTGTAAGCTAGGAAAAGAAAAGTTACATGAGAAACAATGGTGCAGCTGTACTTAATAGAGGCAATGGTATTGATCAAATTACTCTCTTGTAATTGTCTGCATTTTTTGAGGCTGACAGAGCTAGTATGGCAATATGATCCAGAAGGATCCAAAGGACAGAGCTGTCTACCTTTAAAGTTAAGATGAATGAAAGATTTAAAGTGGCTGTGTTTGAAAAAACTCAGAGCTCCTGCAGCCACTTAGTCAAATTTTATACCACCCTGACTGAGTTTTTTTTTTTTCACCAAGGAAACAGTATTTTATTCCCCAAAGCAGCAGAGCAGCAAATAAGCTGCTCTGGTTTTTGATGTTTCCCTTTTTGGGTTTTAACCAAGAAAAGATTCCATGTAGTTTTAGCTCTACTGGCTAAAGGAATTCCAAGTGGACAGGAGAGGGCATGGCAACCAATTCTAGAGACCAGTGGTGATGGGAACATGTGTCATACAGACTCTGGGATGGCCTTCATTTTTAAGTTCTTCTGCTCCCTGTGGAGGTGTCCATGTTTTCAGGAGGAGAAGAACCCTATTTACGTATGGGTTAGACTATATCCCTAGTCCATCAACACAGAAATGTGATTTCCACCTCAACTACTGCATGATTTTGGGGAGACTGCCCAATTACCCATCTGTAAATCACACACACAAAAAATTAATATTAATCACATTATTAATTAAATTAATAAATAATATTTAATATGGTATGTGTTGTATTATACATTATATAATTTACATATACAGAATAGAAATAATTAAACTAACTAATAATCACTTAAAAATTAGATTTTGGGGATCTCTTGGGAAAAACCCCTTCCTCTGTGCTGCTGGGTCTTACTGAGTGATATGAGTAAGATTCAGCCACATTTACAATCACAAAGATGCATCAAAAAGCCAGAAACTGAGCTGAATGGTATTTCAGAGGTGAATGTAGAGTTGTACTGGTACTGGAAAAGAGCTTGCAAATGACCATTTGTTGAGGCATATATTCTGTGTCTTTCCAAGTACATGAGCCAAATGCTTGGAGTTTCAACAAGTCACACCCAGGAAGGTTCAAGACACCACTCAGATACCCCTCCTAGTTGAATCCCAGCGCTTCCAGCTGTATGTCATATGTTTGGGATTATTTTGCACCCAGACCTGAGTGACTGAACTTCTCAGTGCCATGTCAGCAATGTGCACAGGTTCTGTCAGCCAACAAGACAAAGGTTGTTTAAGTGAGGATTTCAGCTGCATCACTGTAAAGGACACCCTAGTCAGTGAGTAACAGTTAAATAGACAGCATTTCAAGAGACATTTCAGTAACTTCAGAAGCATCACCCAGTGGGATTTTGTTAGCAAGTATCCAAAGTGACATCTACTGGTGCAGATTTGGACTAGCGCAAAACACAAAAATCGAGTTAAGAGTAAGGCAGAGCTGCACAAAGAAGCAGACTAATGAGCCCCAAATGAACTAGTGAGGTAGTCAGCACCTGGTTCTGCTGGATAATTGAACCTCTGACTATTATGGAAGCAGATGAAAATTATGCCAATTTTCTTCCGAGCTCCAATGGTTTGCTAAAGATGCCTTCCCACTATGAATTTTAAACAGTAAAATGGCCTACAGCTACAGCACAGGAAGGAATGCATGCAGGTTTTCCCATAAGGGAAGTTCTGTTAGTTTAATGCCAGGAGATAAGGCCTGGAACACACATTTTCGTTCAGACCACCTATGGAATTCTATAGATCTACCTGGTTGGATTCACCAAGACCAAGACATGGTGCATATCCTGGGATTCTAAAGAAATATAAAGATGAAACTTCTCAGTTCAGGTAAGAACAGATTCTCTAAAATAGCCCTGAAGATAGCTTTGTCTAATAATGGACTTGGAGGTCCTTGGCAGGAACATCAATCCCTGTTCTGTGTTGAAAAGTGTATCAGGGAAGGCACCACTTTCCCTCTCAATTTGCAAGAGAGACTGCTAAACTTGGGCATACCCAGATAACTTTATCAATTTTTTTGAATTTGTTATTGTATTTCCTCCTACTGGAGTAGGCTAGTTGGTTCACCCTTTCGCCAAAAACAGTCACTGCCTTACAGACAAGGGGATGTTTTTGGAGATACAAACCAGAAAATTAAATTTTGTCTGGTATTTCCAAAGGTATAACATCCTAAAGAAGTGGGTGATTTAGTAAAATTGCAAAGGGCTGCAGTTTGGAAACAAGTTTGATGGTAAAAATCTGTACTCAAGTCTATGTAAAAAACTGATAACAGAAACTCCAGAATCTGACTCAGAGGCAACATAGGCCAGTCAGGACATCCTTGCATACAACTGGTTGGGGGTACAAGTCCTGGCAGAAGGGCAGAAGTCTTGTCCAGGTCAAATCACTGTATCCCCTTGGAAGCCTCTGAACACCAATATGAAAATGATCTGCAGGGTTATAATGCTCTTGAATCACAGTGCAAAAGTGTTTCTTTCTTCCAAATCTGCCTGTGCTTCCTACAGCCTGTCCTCAATAACCAGTGTATCAAATGTGGGCAGAACACCAAAGGATGCTGTCCTTGCAATGTTCTTCTTCCAGAACAGCCTGTGACTTAATGCTGCAAAGAGTGCAATTGTTATCAGTTTTCACCGTTAGTGCTGTTATGACTGTTCCCAATCATCCCACTCAGCCACTTCACTTCATGGAAGGCACAGCATAGTCCCTGCCTTGCAAAGTATCCCACCGGGAGTGTCACAGACAAGTCTTTTGCTTCCTCATAGCCAGAGGACCTGTGACCCAGTTGTAAACACTTCTGTCTCTACCACAAAGAGAATCTGTACTGAACTAAAATAAGCAGGGTAATTTTTACTTAGCCACTGTAGAAGCAGAAGAGTCTGGTTCATGATACCTCTCGATCTGCACAATACATATAGATCTCTGAAATCTATTTTAAGGCCCCAATACTGATCAGTAGACTCATCTTCATTAGATCACAAGGCTGGATAAAAATTTACATCATTGGTTTAGTATCAATGATTTAAAAGGGAAGAGATCAGACAGAATCTTCATGTTCATAGTAAGATTTTTATCTCTGGAATTAAAGAAAGTGATTCATTGCTGAGGAAAATATTTTCTTTGATTTTTGGCATGCAAATAACGCAACTTCTACACTTTTTTCAGTTGCCAAAGATCTCCAATGACAGATATACTATTATATTTCTTGCTCAAAAAGCAAAACTACACTATCAAAATTACATTTTCTGGCAGTGAAATTTCACTCCTTTATACAGGGATTTTTAAAGCCCTTGGCAATATCTGCATCTGAAATTATACAAGAATGAAACACCAAATAACATTGAAGAGTTTAGCTAACAGTGTGAAGCTATTTTATATCAACAAAATTCTATCAAATTTAAGTTTGTGCTTCTGAGCTGGGAGTTTAGTTTCAAAGCTCTATTGTTGCTGAAGAACAGACCCAATTCACATTCTGCTATTTTTCCTCCCATAAACGGGATTTTAGGAGCTATGCACCAGTTACATAAGGAAATATGCTAATGAAATATTAAAATTAAATAATTATATGATATTGCATCTTGATTATCTGACATAAAAATCTAGGACTGCAGCTGTAAACCCTGATTGCCTTGTTGTCTGAGTGATTTAGTGCAAAAAGTAAGTTCAGCAATCAGATTTAAAAAAAAAGAGAGAGAAAAATGTTCCTATATTCCTAAAAAAAAGTAAATTCCAATATCAACTACCTTGAGCCATGAAAGACCAGGAAATTACATGAGTTAAATATCCACAATGAACGGAATACTTTTCATGGTTTTCCTAGGACACAGAGTGCTGTGTCCAGCTCTGGGACCTCCAACATGAGAAGGACATGGACCTGCTGAAGAGAGTCCAGAGAGTCACAAAGAGGAGAAACAAAGCCTAAAGAACCTCTCCTGTGAAGACAGGCTGGGTTGGCTGGGGTCTCTTCAGCCTAGAAAAAAAAAGAAGGCTTCAGGGACACTTAGAGCATCCTTCCAGTGTGGAAAGGGACATGGACAAGGCCTTGGAATGACAGGGCAAGGGGGAATGTCTTTGAATGGAAAGAGGGCAGGTTTGTATTACAGAACAGGTAGAAATTCTGTACTGTGAGGGTGGCGAGGCACTGACGCAGGTTGTCCAGAGAAGTTGTGGATGCCCCATCCCTGGCAGTGCACACTGTCAGGTTAGATGGGGCCTTGAGCAACCTGGTCTAGTGGCAGGTGCCCCTGACCACAAGAGGGAGGGGCTGGAACTCGATGATCTCTAACTCAAACCCTTCAATGATTCTTTGGAAAATTCCAAATATTGCAGAGAATCTTACTGCCTAACCACCAAAAGCACATTAAATGGGCCAGTAAGAAATATGGGAAGAATTAGTGGCACACACCCAGAGACAGAAGAGACTCAAACAGAGCAAGGACACACATTCTCCTGCTGTGTGATATGTTGCCTGTAGGAACAAACCTCAAACACAGATTTTGCCATTCCTCTATTGCCTGCAAAGGCACAAGCAGTTTTGAGCATTTCTTGCTTTTCCATGGAGGCTCACTGATGGAACAAGTTGTTAACATTCTTGTGCCACCAAAGCTTAGACCACATAACAACCCTTCTGCATTCATACCTCGCAAACAGAAAAATCTAAAAAAAATTCTGTCCCCCCACCCTGATAAATATCAGAATAAACCCTGCTTAAGATGAACATAGCTATGTTAGTGAAAGCATAGTAATAATAGCAATAGAGAATTTAACCCTCAGATGAGGAAATTCATTATACTGCCATCAGAATTTTGATATTGCATTGTAAATGATCTTGAGAACATACATTGTAAGACACATCAGAGATTAAATACTGAACATCTGTTTATTAAGAAAACAATTAACTTTGTCTTATGTGGTGGGAAAGTTGAGGTTCCTAGAAGTATAAAAAACAATCATGCACTTTGTCACACCTTTACACAGCATTCAACAAGGACAATTACAATTGTAGAGACAACTTTAAATCTTCCACATTACAATTTTCTATTTGACACTTTTCCATACTTTTCATGCAGATTTCATGCTCCATTGAAAGGGCAGAAATCCTTATTAATATAATTAAACTTCTGCTTATTGGACATAGGCTATGTGCTCTGTAGGACATGAATCCTTAATAATGACAGCACAGGAATCCTTATTAATGTGCTATAAACCATGGCTGTATAGCATATGACTAGCATATAAGGCTGGTTAAAGACAAGCTGGGCCAGAGACACTTCCCCCTTTCACTCAGAGACCTGAGTATATAAAAAAACTACTGAAGCAGCTCATGCTCCAACTCCAGTATGGACCTAAACCTAAATTCTGTCCTGCAGTCAAGCCATTTGGACCATGCTTCCATCCCTTTTGGTTTAAACCCACTATTGTAAGGATATCTCTGAGCTTCTGCTACCTTTCAACAGGATTTGCAATGCTGACTGTCTAAAACATGTCTGAGATTTTCAGGAAGCCAAACTGTGGACACTGTCTCACTAAGACAGGTAGAGTGTTAACTACCGAGCATGGACTAGGGGCTCCTCAGGACTGGTCTCTACCACAGTGGTAGAAATAATTAATTATGTAAATAACTAATAATGACAAAAAGAAAAAAAGAAAGTAATTCACTTTCACTGCTGAGGTGTGCACATACACAAACAATTAATTTATAGAAGGCAGTACTCCACCCAAGAGCACCGGAAAGAAAGCTGCTGCAGAATGGCAAGCTGATAGTACTTGCTATTAGCAAGGGAGCAGGGATATTAGCTATCCATAGCCTCACCTGCCAGACAAAGGGGCACTGGAGACCTCTCAGTAGTCATGCCTGAGCTGGTCAGGTGTGGTAACTCTCCACAGAGGCAGCTGGGATAGGGCCTAGAAGATCTGTGAGGCATTAGTGTCAAGACCAAAACCAGATCAGATCAGAATGTTAGCTGCATGCACCCCTCCTGAGGTAGGAGGAAGCTGGAGTGTACCCCAGTTATGCTCTTTACATTCTTTCAATCCACTTTCAGTATCAGATGCTGGACTTTGATATTGGGTAGTAGCTCAGACTAGTAGCATTGGGTAGATATTGGGTAGTAGCTGAGGTGGTCCAGTTATTTCAAAATGTCATGTTCAAATGTTATTCCTAAAATTTTATTTCCAAATGAAAATGCATCATATTTTTAATGGGGGGGCGGGGGGGGGGGGGGGGGCGGGGGAACCCAAACAACTCATTTCTGTATAATTTGTACTACCTCTCCATAAGTAATTTCCATACCCAGCTGCCATGCTGGGTTGAGGGCATACATGTCTCAATTTCTCAATTTAATAGGTTGGATTTAAAAGTTAACACAGGCTGGAATGTATCTGTGGAATTTGTCATCATTCCTTTTAAGCCCTGCCATAGCTCCCATATTTCCTGAAGCCCTAAACAAGAGAGTGCATTCATAACACTAATTGGAAAGCCAAGGCAAAAAGTCAAAAGCAACAAACATGATGAGTCCATCCTTTCTGTCAGCCTTACCTAGAGCCATATGAGCTCACTGGTGAAGCTGTGATTCCCTGGATTGCTCCCCTAACATCCTGCAGCTGCACTAAGGAATAATTGTAACTGTGGGTTCATAACCTATGACACACACTTAACAACTTTTACTCTGCATAAATAATCTGTTCCTATTCAGTCACTCAAACTAATTGCTCATTTTTCACTCTCTCACATGAGAAATGAGCAAATGTTATAATGGAGATTTTAACTTAAAATGTCTTTGATTTTATTCATACCTGCTAAAAGCAACTTGTGCTTGTGTACATACCAGACAGAACATGTGTTTCAGTTTTCTTCTTTTCTGCATTTTTGTTTTTAGTGGAGTTATAGAAGAAATGAAGGCAACTGCTAAATAATTAAGTAATGAAGGAAATAATCCACCTCTTTTTTAATTCTTTCAACATTTGCTTCATATTTCCAACCACCAATCATCACTACTAGAAGACAGTCTTGTATATAATCAAAACCATTTCTCTGTCAGGACAAGGTGAGAAGAAAAGAGGAAGAGATACAGCTCCTTTCTACAGCTTTATCCATCTTTTCTGATTCTGCAGAAAACACCTTCATCTTTCAAATGCATGCTACTTAGGATTATTCCTAGGAAAAAGAAAACCACAGGAAAGTGAGCTCACAATCCAGATGCCCTGTCCAAAGCAGGACTTCCTGATGCTAATCTCAAAGGTACTCCACCACACCAGTGCAGAGCCTTGACTGAGGTCAGATAATGTTCCTTCAAGTATTCCCGTTCTCCTTTTCTTCAGACCCAACTCCTTGAAAAATTTTTAGTGCATTTTTAAGAGATTTTGCCCCTCAGTGCTCAGCCAGCTCAGCAAAGTCCAGATAGTTGCCAGTATCACAGGGAAATCCCCTCCGGCTGTAGTTCAGGATGTATGCATCCTACTCATGAATGAGATCACCTTGAAATTACAACACAGGACATCTCAGACTTTTTTAATGGTTTTACAGCAGTTTTCCCAACAGCAAGAAAAAGGCAACCCCTATCTACATCTGGGAAAAATTCAGCAGTCCAGAAGAGACAGTCACTAGTGAAAACTGGGCATTAGCTCATTTGCCTGCAACTGAGAAATTTCCTGCTCTTTTTTTCCCCCTCATGACCTTTGTCAGTGCTTAAAAACAGTTCTGCTGTAAACACACCTTTAATATATTATGCACACATTGGTATGCTTATATGAATATACTAGATTCTCTAGATATATATTCATTAAATACATTATTGCTGGGGTTGTTCAGCCTGGAGACGAGAAGGCTCCAGGAGACTTCACTGCAAACTTCCACACCTTGAGGGGGTTTATAAAAAGGAGGGAGAGGAATGTAGTGACAGGACTAGGGAAATGTTTTTAAACTAGAAGAGGATTGGTTTAGATTAGATTTTAGGAAGAAATTATTTCTTCAGATGTGATGAAGCCCTGGAACAGGTTTCCCAGAGAAGCCATGGCTGTCCCATCCCTGGAAGTGTTAAAGGCCAAGTGGGATGAGGTCTGAGCAGCCTGATTAGTGAAAAATGTCCCTACCCACGGTAGAGGGTTGTAACTAGATGATCTTTAAGGTCCTTCCAATCAAAACCATTTAATAATTCTATGATCCCATGATTATAAAACAATTTTGACCAGGTAGAGGTTCTGCATTTCTGTCATTCTGTCAGTATCCTTTTTTAAATGATCATATTGATAGCTTTTTCTGGCAGTGGCAAAGGTAGACAATTCCCTCTAAGTCTTTTCTTTTCTTAGAAGCATTATCTCAAATTTCTTTATTTGCAGAACAATTTGCAGTAACTCTTTGCAAGCTGCACTGTGTCTCCGGAGAAATTTACCCTCATTCATGCTTCCATCATGAATCATAAGAAATGGGTCAGAAGTTTGGTCTAATGCAGATATAGTTTTGTTTATGTCTGTTCCAAGACATGTTCTTAGAGCACAGAGGGGACTGCAAAAGGGAACACCTCTTATACTAAACAAGACTTTCTTGTTTTATCTACAGGTATTTTCTTTGGCATGTCCTGTAAATCACCTGACAGGCCCTCATCCTTAGAAACCTCTTGTCCAACCATTGCCCACATTTCTTTCCAAGATATCTGAACACCAGGAGATCTTCTTACAAACATAACTTATTCTAAAGAGACAGTTTTGTCCTGGCCTTGAGGGTGAGGCATCAAAACATAAACACACATCAATCCCTAATAGTTAATGTATAAAAACTTTCTTTCAGATGAATCCCATGTGAGTGGTAGAAACCTAAATATTAACAATAGAGTAGATTTGTCCCATATCACCTGGTCAACACAATAAAGCTTTGGAATCAATACATAAGATAACTGCAACAGAAACTCACTCTCAGAAACTCACTGAATTATGACTCTTCTCACAAACCACAAATGCAAGCTTGGAAAGCATCCTCAAAGGGACAAGGAAGCCTCTAATACTTAATTTAATGTGAGTGCTTAATAGATGATGAGAAAAATAGATGGGTTTCTCCCCTCACCTTCACTTTCTATTTCAGCTTTGCAGGGCTTTGCTTTGTGGCAGGTGTGTTTAAACAGGAACAGGACTTGAGGAAGAGTGCACAAAGTTAGAAAGTTCTGTGTGGCAGAGTAAATACCTGGTTCTATCCAGGTGCCTAGGGAAGGGAACTAGTCACAAATCAGCTGAAAACAGGTGTTCTTTACTGGGCATTACAAGCTGACCAGTGTATGTTGAAAGCCAGTTACCTACCTTGTCTCGAATTCCTTGTCTCATAACTTCTCTTTCAGCCTCCATCTTGGCATATTTGGCTTTCCTCTCTTCCTCTTGTTGCCGAAGGGCTTCCTGTCGTTCCTCTTCTTTCTTAGCAGCATCTGGGTCTTTCTCCTCATCCCCACCCAGCATCTTTCCCATGTCTTTGGTAGCCCCTAGAGAAAGCAAAAGAGAAAATCAGCCCTGTAAGGATGTGGTAAGACCCCCAGGATGACAGCTCTCTCCTTCCCCATGCTCAGGGCCATCTGTCATTCCCTCTGCATCTGGAAAGGTTTCTCCTTTCACTGGGGAGGCAGTACACTCTTCCCAAGCAGGAGGTGGGCAAAGCACTTAACCTGATCAAATAATTTACCTGGAACTGGCAGGAGAAGCACAGCAGCAAAAGGAAGAGACCAAATTTGTAGATCTGCATGAAGGCAGCACAGTTTGTTTGCAGTCCTGAAAAGGACAAGCTGCCATCCACACTATGTTTTCACTTTATCAGCTCAGCCAAGTGACTGAAGATTGATTTTGAAGGGTCTTTAATGTAATAGGCAAGTGATACATGCAGAACAAAATGACAACAGGGCTGGGAAAGGAGTTTGAAATCTTGATTGCAGAGATGAGTAATCACACTCTTAATTGCTCTCAGAAATTACACTTACCATGACAGGTAGGACCACATAGCAAACAGTTGGAGTTGATGAATTCTAGGCTCCTACCATGGATCAGAAAGAAGAAGCAACTCTGCATGTCTCTTATCAGTTCTTGGACACAACCACCTCTAAGGCTTAGTACCTAGGTGAGATCATGGCTTTGTCTTGTTCCACTGCTGAATACACATTGTTCCCAAATTTTCATTCCCTGTGTGCTCCTGAGGCAGTTTTTTGTTGTTGTGCAAAGCCCTTGCACAACTATGAGGTGGAGGTTTCCTGCATGCCCTTTTATCCCCGAAGTTCTGCATAAATCCATTTATCATTTATTTATCCTGACATTTTTATTAGCAATGGCTGTCAATAATCTAGTCAGGAAGAAAAACAATGGCTGAGGAAAGGGGAAGAGCATGTACTGTGATGCAGCGTCATCAGGGCACTGGAGGGCAGCAGCAGGATCAAGCCTGGTTACACGGATGAAGAGAAGACCCTTTGGAAGAAGTGTTGGACCTTTCCTGCAGCAGGAAAACACTCTGCATCTTTTACTAAAAGAGGTTCCTTCTTCCTAGAAAAATGCTGCAGGTCCTTAGATGCTGAGTCACAACACCTCTATATTGGCTAATTGCTGAGATTTAACTGATTTAATCTGAGATCGCCTTGTTCTTACACATAGTCACAATTACACAAATTCAACATCTCTTGTTTTCCATAAAGCAAAGATTTCTGGCCTTTACAAAGGCTTGGGCTGGAAGGAGACACTATCAAAGACCTGCCAAGTAATTGTTGGTTTCATGAAAGGCTTAGTGAAGGAAAGAAGTTCTCACAATCCTTTATAAATTACCCTTATAAATTACTCTTTGTTTGTCAACACTGCTGGAGGACTGTGATTGCTCTTGCTTTCCACATCAGTTCTTGGGATACTGATTGTGAAACCTGGATCCTTAAGGGAAAAAACATCTGCAACCTGTCACAATGATTCCTCCTGAATTGCTGTAGTGATGGCACTTACCAGATCAACTGGTATTGCTTCTAATAACCACTAAGGAAGTTGTAAAGAGGTAAGCAGATCCCTTTTTTCTCCACACTTCTTTTCCAGGTTAAATGTTTTCCCAGAACCCTAATCTGAAAGCAACCCTGAATCAAAATTAATCCTCCAATCCCCCAAAATGTGACAGAGAAATGTCCCCTTTATATCTCCCTCAGAGAAGCATGGCAAAACTGGTAATTTTAAGCCCTACAAGACCTGGTTGTAACACACAGGGTTGGGGTTTTTTGCCAGGTGGGAAATAACAACAGTAAACATGAATGTCTGTATTCAGCTGCCTAACCACAAACATCTTGATGCTTCCATTGCTAGGAAATCTGTGGCTTAAAACAAAAAGACACCTAGGGACCCCAGACAAATCCCACCTGGAATATTCATGGTCCCTGTCTACTGTCAGCCTTCCTCTACCACCATTGTGCATCCTTCATTGCAGGATCAGAGTAATACAGAAAATCTTGCATATTGATGGAAAATTTACCCAGACCGTCTGGCAATTTCTTTTCTTTAGTGCAAGGAAGGCTAGCTCAAATTGAAAGTAAGTTAAACTTCACAGCAAGCAAAAAGGAAATATAGCCTAGTTGTGTCACATATCCCTACTGCAGGAATCTCTCTAAGCAGCCTTTTTGTGCAAACACCAGTGATTACAAATCTCACTAACATCTTTAACTTCTGGGTTCCCCTCAAAAGATTTCTCCACTGATGTTCAAACTGATTTGGGCTCAATAATCTATGGAGTTTATCCCTTTTTAGCTTCCCTCCAGTTAGAGCTACCCAGACAGCATAAAACTCCAGTTACTTAGGAAACAGAATTCAGCAACAGAGATTTTTTTTCCATTCTAAGTGCTACTTCTAGACTATCATTAAGCTGTAATGTCAGCTCAGCTCATCACATAAGTGAAATTGCATAACTATTTTTTATTTCTTAGACAAGACCAATCTTTTAAATACATAAGGCATTTTGCTCTGCAGCCATTCAGCATACAAGACACTTAGAAGAACAAGAATGGATTAGGATCCTCATAGATTCTCTTAATTCACCTCTGATTTCAAAGTCACCTTCTAAATGTTCAAAATGCTACACTGTGGTATCACTGTTAACTAATTGGAAGGAAATGTATTATGAGAACCAAAACGTTACACTACATTTTAACTAAGGACTCTTGTGTTACTTTTAGAAAAGCTTTTTTTCCATCTCCTTTGTTCTTCATCCTAAACTGTAGATTTTGTTGTTAACACTCCCTAGATAATAGCTTATGTTTTTAGCAGTTCAGCAGCAAAGATTCCAGAGAATTCATCTACGTGCAACTGAGATACATCAGTTATGGGCACAAGCAAAAGGAAGGAGCAATTGTTCTGTCCACTTTTGAAGCTTCCAAGGAAACAGAGGATGGACACACTGAATCTGTTCATATGATAAACCTGGGAGTTTTTGTCTTTATTTTTTCTTTTTGTCTTTCTGTATTGGTTTGACAGGAAATGTGTTTTTTGGAATGCTGTGTTTTTGGCCAATGGATATTCAGACTTTAATATTGGCATTTAACCTGGCCATTGGGACATGGACACGCCTCTGAGAACACGGGGTTAAAAGCAGAGCTCTCCCCTGGGAGGGTTCTCTTGGGTTTCCGGCGGGAAAGAGTTCGGGTCTCTGCCCCGGCCCAGCTGCTGGCTGGGCAGGGGGAGGGGAAAGCCATGTGGCCGGGAGAGGTAGGGCTGAGCCCGGGGGTGGAAGGGTGGAAGAGAGAGAGAGAGAGACACCGGGAGCCATCGGGCAGCCCCCCCTGAGAGACACAGAGAGAGAGAGAGAAAGAGAGCTGCTGCCTGAGACTGTAACCTTGAACCTGGATAAACATGGGCCTGTGCCAGCAGCACGGCTGGGACGGAGAAGAAGAGGGGGGTTCAGCCGGCTGCTTGTAGGAGCTTTTAACCCCTTTTTGGAGAATGAGAACTTTACAGAACATTGACCTTTCCTAGAAGATAGAGTGGAAGAGGAGGAAGGAAATGGGCCAGTGTGAGAGAGGTCTGGGCGAGTGAGAGATAGTAGAAGAATAGAGAAGAATCCTAGTGGGAAGAGATGATGGAGTGGCTTTTGCTGGACTCTTTTTGTACAGCCATGGACAGACCCATGTTCCTTGTGATACAGAGACTGCATTCTAGGGGGAGGCAATGGCCTCAGAACCAAGAGGGTTCAGTGTTGATGCCCCTCGGCCCCAGGGGGTGAAAATATGGGGGGGACAGGTGTCCCAAAGGAGAGATTGTGGGGACAGGTGTCCCAAAGAGAGATGGACAGACCCATGTTCCTTGTGATACAGAGACTGCTCAGTGTTGATGCCCCTCGGCCCCAGGGGGTGAAAAAATATGGGGGGGACAGGTGTCCCAAAGGAGAGATTGTGGGGACAGGTGTCCCAAAGGAGAGACTGTGCCTTTTTTGGATCGGGACAGAGCATCCTTAAAAGACAACCCTAGAAGCAGTTCTGGTCCGTGTTCAGTGGTGAGAGCACTGGACATGAAAAGGAAGAGGTCACGACGGCAGATGTACTCCAGGCGGTGCCACGAGTGACACAGAAACACACGAGGCTTCAGCTGTGTTTCCAGGGGAAGCCCATGGCACAAGAAGGACTCCTCTCCTCTTGATGAACTGAGGATTGATTGTCTAAAAGGTGGTGCTGGACCGAGAGTTGGTGATTTGAGGAACCAAATGTATTGTGTTGGAAATTTGGTGGGGGGAGGAGGAAATGCACTTGTGAAGTTTTCATTTTCCCTGTGTGTGTGTTCCTTTTTATCTGTAGTTGTAGAGTAGTTAATAAAGTTCTGGTTCTTTTTCCTAAGTAGGAGCCTGCTTTGCTTATTCCTGGTCACATCTCACAGCAGAAACCAGGGAGAAGGTATCTTCATGGGGGCACTGGCATTGTGCCAGTGTCAAACCATGACACTTTCCCACCCCACTCATGACATATACCTTGACACAAAGAGAAATTGTGTCAAAGAGAGACTGCTACACTATTCATCAATCAGTATGGTGTTTCAATTATTTCTAACATCTTTAGACAAGACTATGGAAAGGAAACAGAAACGGCTAAAGCTGCAGGACAACGTTTGCCAACTGTCAACTTTCTGGTTACAAACACGGACCTGCCCTCAAAGAACAAAAAACTTCAATATGGAAAAAAATCCCAGAAGCAATGTGAAAACAAGTGGCATGGCAGTTCTTTTGAAGTCATAGTAATTCCCTTAGTCCATATAGGCTAAGTAGCTAAACAAACAGGTGTTAAACCAAATACTACAGGTGCACTCAGATATGATGTGCTGGTTTTGGCCAAGGTGGAGTTAATTTTCTTCACAGAAAACTACTTATGGGTTGCATTTTGGATTTGTGCTGAATACAGTGATGATAGACACATTTTTGTTACTGCCAAGCAGGGCTTACATAGAGACAAGGCCTCCTCTGATTTTTGTACTGCCATACTGGTGAGGAAGCTGGGGGTGAATGAAAAATTGGGAGGGGACAGGTCACCCAAACTGACCAAAGGGATATTCCAGAACAGTATTTAAAGTTGGGTGCAAGAAGGAGGGAGGAGGGAACATTTGAGTGATGTCATTTGTCTTCCCAAGTCGCTGTGAGGCATGAGGGGGCCCTGCTGTCCTGGAGATGCAAAACACCTGCCTGCTCATAGGAACCAGTGAATTAATTCCTTGTTTTGCATTACTTGCATGCATGGCTTTTGCTTTCCCTGTTGCCTTTATCTCAAACCTACAAGTTTCTAGCTGGTGGGGAGGTGAGTGAGCAGTTGCATGGCGCTTGGTTGCTGGCTTGGGTTAAAAGATGACGTACGCATTCATGTGAGTTGTGCTGGGTTAAATCATCATTATGCGTCTGAAAAAGATTAATATGGTTGATCAGGTGCCTGTGGGAGACATTCCCCAGCAAAACAGCAGAAAGCAAATAATCTGTCTGGAAAGCAGTTTTACAGTGAAAGCTTTGGGGTTATGGTGGACAACACAAGCTCACAATATGTCCTTGCAGCAGAGAAGGTTAACAGTCTTCTGGGGTGCATTACGAGCACTGTTGACAAGAGGTTGAAAGATTCTTCCCATCTACTCAGCCCTGTTGTGACCAAATTTGGAGTGATACGCCCAGTTCTGGGCTTCAAGATACAAAAGAGAGATGGAGCCACTGGAATGAGAAAGCAAAGAAATGAGACAGCCATGAAGACATTTAGGATGCTCAAGGACCTTTGATACAAGAAGAGCCTGAGAGAGCAGGGACTGCTTAGCCTGGAGAATAGAAGGTTCAAGGGGTTGCAGTAGTATGTGTAAACAACCAATGAAGCAGAATTAATATGAAGAAGACAGACAGGTACCCAGTGACAGGAGAAGAGATAATGTGTACAAACTCAAGTACAGGAAATACAATTTAAATATTAAAAAAAAAAAAATTAGTTGCAGAAAGTCACCGTGGAGTCTCCATCTGTGGAGATATTTAAAAATTCATGAGCCACAGCCTTGAGCAACCTGCTGTAGGTAAACCTGTATAAGAATGAGGTTGGACTAGACAACCCTTGTAGATGGAGCAACAGCTTCAGTGTGTGACTCTGTGACACCTCGTAAGTAAGTGTTTTGAATTACATCTGGAGGGCAGCAGCAGGATCAAGCCTGGTTACATGGACAAAGAGAAGACACATACCCTAAATGGTGAAGGTGTACATGCCCAAACATGTGAAGAGTACATGCCCAAACATATCCAGTATCTGAAGAAAAGTAAATTCTTAACTGCAGACCTCTGTTCCTCTATTACAGAAGCACCACCAACCATGAGCTAACCCCTCAATAGCTGACTGACATCAATCCAGCTTTCATGAAGAAAATGTAAACTCACAAATCAACTTGCAAGAGTGAAGTTGAATTTGCCACTTGGTAAAAAAATAAAATGTCCTAAATATGGCAGGCAAAGTTGTGTGCTGGGAAAACGACAGGATTAGGATTACTAAGGATGACTTCCAGAGAAATAGGAACATCTTAGGCCTCCTTAATTAATTAAAGAATGATGGAAATTTGCACACAGCATTGTTTCAGATAAGATAATTACGTGAAATCAAAAGCTTTTCCTCTGCAAAAATCTCATTTCATATTGTAGACAAGTAGTACCCAAACCTGTGTTTCAAAATGTATGCATGTGTGTATGCTTAGATCAGAGAATGGTGCAAAAGTTCTACCTCTCAAACACAGGTTTCACAGGAAACAGCAAGAGATTTACCTGAAACAGGCATGCGCTGAGAGAATTTTACAGGGTTGTTTTTTTTTTTTTGGAAGTACTATTTGTGGCTGAGCCATATTTAAATTGAACAGATAGGACAACAGATTCCTCAGAGTCTCTAAATCACAGCATGGCTCTTTATCACATCATCCAAACATAAGGAGCTAATCACAGAGTACCGTTCTGGGGCTCTGGAGCAGGAATGGGTCACTCATTTTTGCAGAATCACTTCAGAATCAGAACTAAGTACGTTTTATTGATATCAGGGAAAATCATCAAGGCTATGATACAAAGCTTATGTCTGGAAAAAACAACCAAAACATCTGACTTCCTCATGCTACCATTTCAATAAAAGTGAAACAAGCCCTCCAGGAAGTATTGTGTAACAGTCAAAAGTGGTACTTCCATGAACAAAAAACCCATGTTTAAATATTAATACTGAATAGCTCTAAAGAAACCATCATAATTTCTCAATTAACTAAAACTAATACACCTAACAAAATGGATTAGTGATTCCTTATGTAAACAAAGAATTGATGCCAAGTTCAGTTGAGGAACTCATTTGAGAAATCATAGTATCTTGGAGAATGCTGTTTTCTGGTCTTTTTGGTAATGTGGGGATCTCTGATAAGGACCATTGGCATTTTATTAAATTAAGAAATTCTCTATGAAATTCAAAGTTCAGAGTAGATAGAGATATCTCTATCTCCTTACTTTTCCTGATCCACTCATCACAAATCTTAACATAACTGAGATAGGATGCATTTGTATGCATTTGTGCTTCCTGGGACAAGCTATGAGTTGATGCTTACTTCTAAGTCAGTGAGAAGCCTATCTTTGTCAGCATTACCTTTTCTTTGATATCATGGGAAAGACACTAGGAGGATTACAAGAGGTTCATTTAGACATGTCAAGTGATGAGCCATGGGTCGCGTGTCCTGCACAAGTTAGGTAGTGGCAGAAACAAAAATGGGTAAGAGGAAGGAGTAGAAAAGGAGCACCCAAGGCTTCAGTTCACTTTGTTTATAAATTAACACTACTGCAAAATAGATGCCTACTGGGGACTTTTACTTCAGCCATTCCCATTCCCCTTCTCCAGACTCAACATTCTCTCTCTCTGGTATTTCACTTCAATCTTTCTCCCTCTACTCCCTAGACAAAATGTATTGCAAAACAAAACTGTTTTTTCTTACAGGGAAACAAACAGGTAAACTGAACAAATTCTCTCTAAAGGTACATGAGATATTTAAGGATATTTGGAGATATTTAGAACACCAACTATTTTGAAACATCATCACTATGGTAATGTGTCATTTCCCTTGCAGACACAGAGTCAAACTTTAAAGGCTGATGTTGAAGGGCCTTTTGCCAGCTTGGTACAAAGCCAAATGGAGACAGTTTGAATTTTCTAGAAATTTTTTTCCGCATTATCTGAGGCCTATATTATTATATATAGGTTATAACATGTGCAAGACCTATAATTCACTCAGCAGATGGGTATTGAAGACAAAAAGTGAATGAGGTAGATAACCACTTTAACAGAAGGCAGTTTTTCTTACCTTACAAGCTGCTGAACAGTCTTCTTTGGTAGATAATGGAAAGTAAGTTTTTAAAGCAAGACCCTGTAAGCTTCATTAAAATATTTTTTTAGCTAAAATTTTAGTCCCTACATTTTTATTTCTGCAATCTCCATCTCTGCACGGTGACAGCACCTCTCTAGCTACATAGGAGAGTACAGTACTTGCACACAAATCAACCTCAATCTCCTTGTACCTGCACATTTGTGCAACAAATGGATAAATTCCTTTCCTATTGTCTCCTTCTAGCTTACAAATAGCAATTCATATTTGTAAGTTAATTCTTCACTTAGTATATTA
The DNA here is from genome assembly GCF_012460135.2 of Molothrus ater. Lineage (NCBI taxonomy): Eukaryota > Metazoa > Chordata > Aves > Passeriformes > Icteridae > Molothrus > Molothrus ater. The sequence continues at coordinate 45,944,313 of NC_050511.2, forward strand.
TTTATTTCTTTGCACTGGTTATATGTCCTTTTAATACAACTTTAACTAAAACAATAAAGTTCCCCATGAAATTTATATGGAGACATAATTTTCAGGTGACATTCATTTCATCTGATATTAGACCTGTAGTTCAATATCCTGGACCTTTGGAGCTTTCTTATTTTTCATGGAATCATAGAATCATGTAGATTGGAAAAGACCTTTAAGATCACCAACTCCAACTTCTAACCTAAGACTGTGAAGTCCATGACCAACCATGTCCGTAAATGCCACATCCATGTGGCAAAATGTATTTCATGTATTTTAAATCCATGTATTTTACATGCCTCCAGAGATGCTGACTCTACCATATCATTGTTACAGTCCGTTTCAATGTTTGAGAACCATTCTGCTGGTAAAATTTTTCCACATATCCAAGCTAAACCTCCACTGGAACAACTTGAGGCCATTTCCTCTTGTCCTGTCCCTTGCTACCTGGGAGAAGACCAACACCCAGGTGGCTAAAACCTCCTTTCAGGCAGTTGTAGAGAGTGATAAGTCAGTCTCCTTTTCTCCAGGCTGAACACTCTCACCATCCTCAGCTTCTTCTCACAGGACTTGTGCTCCTGACCCTTCACCACCTCCCTTGCCATTCCCTGGACATGCTTCAGCACGTCAGTGTCATTCCAGTAGTGAGAGGCCCAGAACTGGACACAGCACTCAAGGTGTGGCCTCACCAGTGCCAAGCACAGGGGAACAATCCCTGTCCTGGTCCTGCTGTCCCCACTACTGCTGATAGAGGCCAGGATGGCATTGGCCACCTGGGCACACTGCTGGCTCATGTTCAGCTGCCGTCAATCAGCAGCCCCAGGTCCTTCTCTGCTGGGCAGCTTTCCAGACACTCTGCCCCAACCTGTAGGACTGCACGGGGCTGTTGTGACTGAATAGCAGGACCTAGCACTTTTCTTGTCATTTGTTGTTGAGGTTTTTATTTACCAATCACAATTTCCATTTCATGACAAACAAGAAGCCAGCACTGGACTAATACATATCTGTAATTGAAAATGATCCTATAGGTGTTTTTCCAGGCTGAAGCAGGTACTGCATTTTATAATCAGTTTCTGAAAGATGTCAAACACTCTTGATGGCCTGTCAGTTGTATCTGATTTGTACAGATCAGAGTTAGCGTTCCTCTTATCTCATACTGTGCCATGCACTTTTGATTCAGTATAGTTAATATCTCTGAGGAATAAGATATTCACTTCAGTTAATTCATTAGCTTGTGAAACTCCTCTGCTGTAAAAAAAAAAAAAAAAACAAAAAACCAAAACAAACAAAACAAACAAAACAAACAAACAGACAAAAAGCCCAAAAAACCACACACTCCCTAGCTGAAATACATTCTTCTGATATTCTCTGATGGACTCTTTCATTCTCCTTCTGCTCTGTGACCTTTCATGAAGCCTACCAGGCAGCATGAACAATTATTTTCTGATACATGAGTGTGTGCCAAATACCCATAAATATCATAAGATGACACAATTTCATGCTGATAACTACAAGATGGTGTACATTATGAGGTGATTGACACAAACATACAACACAAATGTGCAAAGACAGAAACTGTGGGAAGGTTATCAGCTACCTCTGATAACCTTGGGTAGGGTGAGGCTTTGCAGAAGAAAGAAACTTAGTTTCATTTGTAAACCCATTTCACATTCTGCATGGGGTTTATTTTCATCTGACTGCATTATTCTGCAACTGAAAGAAGCACTTTTGCCACTTCCTTTGAAGACACACCGGCTGTTGGGATAAGCTATTGCTTCAGTCAGTCATGAAAGTAATAATTGCATTGATTGGAAACAGATTGGAAATGTCATGAGTTCACATAAGCAAGTCCTGTTGAAGATGAAAACAGACAACTGGATCAAAGAATAGAATTTTAAAACATCATTTATATTCCAGTTTTGTTATACAAGGTGTTACTTCAGTGTGGATATGTGTTTAAGTAGCACACCCATAACTACAAACTTGCCATACAAGGAAACACCTGATGACGCACATGCAAAGGTCAGTGTTAGCAGTGTTAATGTGTCTGGGTCAGCCTGACCCAAAAAAATGCCTTGGGCTGGGGACACATCATCAGAAAAACACAGCTCATCACGTTGCTGTCTCAGATGCCTCCACAGATAGAACTTAGGCTTTCTCTCACACATACTTCACACAGATATTTTAATAAACAGGCACTGTGATGGAGCACTCTCCCTTCCCCATTCCACACTGTTGCCTGTGCCCACTGCAGAAGAGCACTAGGTTGTGAGTCTTCAAAATCCTGCAGCTGTGCACAGAGGGCCTGGAGGAGCTATCTCTGTTCCTGAGACCAACGCACACAGCAGGCAGGTTCCTGAGACTCCTTTTACCACCTCCTGCCAGTCAAATCCTGCTACAAGGCAGCAAGAGGAAAAAGCAAAAAGCTGGAAACAAAAGCAATCATCAGTCTTCAGCATCAAGCACTAAGAGAATATTCAACCACTGTGCCCCCACTGGCTACAGGCTGCTTGCACAGGAAGAGAAATGAAAATGATGCAGACATAATGGGGAGTGATTCTGGGGTAACAGACTGAGCAGCCAGCTGAAGAGTGCAAAGGTGACTCTGCTTTTGGAGGAATCATTACTGCTCCAGGATACCTGGAGGGCCACAGTCTTCTACTTCTGCTGCAAAGTGTGTGCAACCCTAGCTAAAACACACTCTGCCTTGCTTCCAGGCACATTGTATAAGTACATTTCCAGATGCACTACACAAAAATAGCAATCCACGCACTGTTCTTTTGGACTACGACACAAATCTTTTCCCTAAAAGACAAAGTGATGCCTTTTATTACTTGGTAAGGGATTAAGAAACATCTTAAGATTAAGAAGATTTACAGCAATTAAGATTATATAAGTTTCTGTTACTGCCTCTGCTCCAGAGCTGCTGCATGTACCTTTGGGAGGTTCTCCCATTTCTCCTTCCCAGGAATTGCATTCATCTTCATTGTTTGCATTGTAAAGCTGCTGGATGCAGGCAATTTTGAGCCAGATCTACACCTGAAAGGGTGCAACCCCTTTTTCAGGGGAACACTCCATGTAACCCCACCACCGTAAAGCAGGAACAGCTCCCTCTATAACATAAATTCAGTGCCTTCTGCTCCGGTATTGATCAATAATCCCTAGAAAATGCTTGGCTTGTCCTCCTGACTGCTATGACCCAGCTAGGATGTAGCTGTAAATAATCTCTGAACAGGTTCCCCTTCTACTTCATGGAGGTCTACTCCAGCTAGTCACGGATTCTTCAAGCCAAATGGAAGAACCCACCTCAGCAGGAGAATTCTCCTCTGGACTTGCTTGCCTGATATCTACTGATGGAGAAATTAATGTAGGCATCTTGCTCACAGGAGTCCACCTGCACTGCAGCATTCTGGCATTAGTCACATACAGCTTGTAGTTCCAGCAGAAAAAAAAAAAAAAAAGAAAAGCAGATCTGCTTACCACAATATGTATTGCCTGTGATTTATGATTGTTTCAGTCCTGCTTACCTGCTTCAGAGAAATTATTCACTTTGGCACAGAAAGAACAGCTGAATAAAAAAGAAAATTGCTAACTGTGTAAATCTCTGCTGCTCTAACAGATTTCCTAAATTCATCCTGGTGACAGATTCCAGACCTTCTCTGTTGCCTTGGAAAATGATGGTCTTCTCCAGTTTCTGACTGACAAGGATGATGAGTCTATTCAGAAACATCAGTCTGTAAGATAATCCTGCTGACTGGAATCTTCCTGTTCCTTTAAAGAAAGGCTAAGAGAGATTGAAGCAATGCCATAACAGTAGATTTGGTGACATGTTTAGTACATATACATAGAATGTTTCTCAATTGGCACCCAGCACAAACCTATCTGAAAACAGCTGTGACACCTAGGAATTCAGAAGAACATGACACCCCTCTCTGGTAGGAAGCAAGTCACCTATCTCTGTTGCCATGCAGGGGCAAATGCTGCTCCTATATGGATTTCCAAGTTCCAGATTAGTCATGTTATACCTGGGGCAGGGATAGAGGAGGATGTGAACTAGATGACCTTTTAAAGGTACCTTCCAACAAACTATTTCATGATTTCTTACCAGATGCCTTAAAATAATATGTTAGCATCAAAGCCAGATAAATTTTTAAAGTAGAACTAAGAGCAAAAAACCGTTTTTTTAATTAAAAAACAAAAACCACAAAATCAAACAAACAAGCTAAACAATATAAAATAAACCAGAAAACCAGACACCTTAGCAAGATATTGTGTCTGCCTCATTTGCTTCCTCAGGGACTTGGGTGGGAGATTGCAAACCGTTCCCCTGTGTCCCTGAAGATTTTCTAAGACAGCTTGTCTCCTTGAAATATTGACAGAAAGAAATAACACTGCATAAGGGCACTGGGATGAGCCATAAGCTAAACCATCACCGAAACACAACATCTTCATACAAGAAGTCAAATTTTCAAGAATCTTTACGAGCTTTTACCATGCAGTTGAGTTCTTATGGTGAGATGTCCTTGGGAATTTCTACATAGCAGCAAGTGAAGTTTAAATAGCTCTAATGAGCTCAGCTGGTAAAAATATTACATAACAGGAAAGATAGGAACTCCTTAGAAATAATTACTTCACCTTCACTTATTTTCTTAATACACTTCTTGGTAACAGCAGTGTAGCAATACACTGGTGGTGTGGTGCTTCTTGGTAGCTACAGTGATTTCAGTGGGATGATACCATACCAGAGAAAAACATTCTTTGGAATGCGCCTTTAGTCAAGTCAGGAGCTTGTAAGTCCCATCTTACTGAATAGAATAAAGTTTTCTTTGAAAAAATGTTCACATAATTTCTGTCAGTGATCTGTCATGTTTTCTCAAGCCTGAGGGCCAGTAGGCAGGCTGAGAGTGGAGGAGACAAGGTTTTCATAAGAAGCTGTGGAACTTTCATAGTGAAGCAACACCAGTGATTGCAGACACATTGTGACCAGGAAGAACTCTTTAAATTTAGGTTGCTCTCAGTGGTTTCTTCATACACCCACAGACAGAAACATAACATACACACTCACACACACGCAAGCATTGTATCTGCTAGCCAGAGTAGCTCTCTCTCCTCTCCCTGCAGCTTGGGTTATTTCAGTTCTATGTGGGAGTTCCATCTAGGATGCAGCACCGATGGAACAGACCAATCTATCCAGAAGAAAAAATTAAAGACTAAATGTCTAAGTGTGCCTCCAGGACTTTAAGAACAAAAACTATCCCAAAAGTCATTACCTTCCCCTAATTTAAAAAAAAAATAATTTCAGAGATGTGGCTTATCAAATCACTTGCGTTGTAACCACCACAGGCTTATTAACAGATTTGACGTCACCTAACATCATTGAGGATTCTTTTTTAATACCATTTAGTGGACTATTTTTAGAAATATGCAAAAAATGAATATAAGTAACCAAAAACAGGAGAAGAAGCACTGCTAGAGTACTTGGTCCCTTTTAAGTTGAAAGCTTTCAAGAGATATAAGATGCCAAAACTGACATGAGAAGAAAATAACTGAAATCACTTTCAGTCTAAGATTTAGGGGTTTACTTGAAACATAGTAATAGGAAAAATCAATGGCAAGGAAGTAATTAATGTATTACATTGTTTTATATTCTAACAGACAAAGTTGAAAATGTGGGGTTTTTTTAAACAAAAGATAAAAATAAAACAAGAAAAATAACTTAAAGGTAAGGTCTGCTGAACTGTTGTTCATACTTCAAGTATAATAATTAGGTAAGATGTGTGAGGTTCTTTTCAAACCTGTCATTGTTTAGCTACTATGTGGTGGCTATTTCTCACTTACAAACCTGAAAATCTTTGTCCTGGCAAGATGCAGATTCAGTATGAAACCTTTGCTCTGCATAAACTTCCATAAATAAGTTGCCTTCACAAGCATGTAGCTAAAGAATGTCAGAATGTAAACCCCTATGTCTCTGGACTCAGGAAATACAGCTCCCATATTTGCCCTGAGGCTATTGTCTCTTTTCATGCACACCACACTCTGGTTTAGCCTTTAGTGTTGATTAACACAACTCTGAACTCCACATCATTATCTTCCCCTCTGTGAAGGTGACTTCACACTCTTTTCACTGCCTGAAAATGTTTTTCAAGGGTCTCAATATGCAGTTTGCAACTCAGGCCTTTGAACACCTCAACAGAAAAATGGCCTCATAGACTGTGAGCAGTGAATCTAATCTGACACCCAGAAAAATCATTTCTCAACTAAGAAAGTCCATTTCCTTAAAATATCTGGAAAGAGAAACATCTAATCCCAAACTGAGGCATGTATCTTTCTGTTGAACAGGTTCCTACCTTGTAGGTAAGCCTTCTCTCCCACTCCATTTGTGCTTCTGGGTCCTGAAAACCCCTATGGGTCCCACTCTCAAAACAAAGGCTGCTCTTTCTTTTTACTTGGGCAGAAACAGATTTGTGAGACAGTTCCCCCGGTAGGCTTCATCATTTATTGACAAGCCTAAGGCCACTCCAGCTATCTAACTTCATATCTACTGAAGCCTGTACTTCAGCTTTTCTCTTGGTGCCTCTTTCATGTCCTGGTGTTTTGTTCAGTTTTGTGCAGTTTTGTGGGAACTGCACAACCCATTTTGAATACGCAGATGTCAATACAAATGTTCCTAAAGGAAGTTAGGTAAATTTTCTTGCAGAATTTCATAGTGATTTGCTTCAGGAGACAAAACCCCACAGGGCTGATGAACACTCAAGAAGCAAAGACCTCCTGTAAGTCACCTTGTAGCCTTGACTGAAGAAGATGTGCTTGTTCTATTTCCAGTCTTCCATCAGTAGCACTTTCTTTCACCCTTTTTAATATATAGGCCATGCCTGCTATTGATCCACACATTTTTCAGCATAGTATAGAGTTACCTCAGTCTATAGAATTACTCAGAAAAGCTCAAGGGAACAGTAGATAATTGAGCAAGAAAAATAATTGATGTAATTTCAGTACTTTTTACTTCAGGAGAGTGAAAAGAAAATTGAAGGGCATGAAACAGTTTTGAACCACAAGAAAATGGTTTTTGAAAACTTTTCTATGAAAGACTTTAAACTGTTGCCTAATTTGAGATTTCGCATCCTCATTTAAGGACAAAAGATGACAAAGACAAGATTTCGAGAGTTCGCAACTCTATATTAACCTCAACTCAGAGAAATATTACATAAATGAAAAGGTAACAATACAGTACTAAAGCAAAAAATATTTTTATGTATGCCTATCTAGTGAAAAGGACAAGGGAAGAGTTATTCTGACTATTCCTCTCACTCTTTGAATTCATCCTGATTTACATGGAGAAAGCTTACTATGTAAGCAACACAGCTGCATTCACCCTGCATTCATTACTTGTATGAGTATCACCTTCTCCCTTGCTCCAGAGGAAATATTCCAGATGATGGTCAGGGCTGCTCAGACAGCTATAGCTCAAGCAAGCACGTCTTTTTCCTTTGGGCAATGTTGTCAATTGGTTTAAGTCTACTAAGCCTGTTCTCCAGACACACTCTATCCCTCTTCTTTCCTGAATGGAAGGTACAGCAGGAGTGTAAAAACAGCCTTCCACGAGGCTCTCTTTACAAGCCACAGCCACACCTGCTGCCTTATCTGAGCAATAGAAAAGTCAGAGATTGAAAGAGCCTCTGAAGGGACAGCCCAAAACTTGATACTACACTGTGGTATAGGTAGGGCAGGAAGTAACATATATAGTTCTAAATACCCAAACATCAAATCCAACACAATCAAGGACTATATCATGCTCTCTCTAAGCATTTTAAGGTAGGGGCAGCAGAATCCCTCAGAGCCATGAAGAAAGGACAACCATACTCTTTTGGTGTATAAAATGATTGCTTCCCATACCATGCTAAAAAGTAGTTTTTGTCTTGTGGCAAATAGATATTTTATTCAGCCACACTGGTCCTTTGTATTCATAGATTCACATCTGAATTACTACCAAACCAGTTGTTTTACAAATGTGCAGTATTCAGTGGTTTGTCAGGTAGCTTAATTGTGTTACAGAGGCATCACAGCAGGGTCTCTACTGTAGAGAAAGTTGACTATCAAATTATCTTTTTCCTTTTTTTTCCACAGTATATCCTCTGTGTATTATATTGAATGTAAATATGACTTAATATGTCATTACTGCCAAAATGGAACCAGAAATAGCATCATTCAGACTTAAGAATGGACTAACTGGAAGACAACATGAGACTTTGGCAATAGCTGACCTTGAATAGAAAATTCTGCAGCTCTGAATTTGGTCCTGTTTGATGTTTCTGTCACCTGTCCTCTAGACTCAGGAATTATCCACACATATGTGCATTGATTGCACTGACCTCTCCTTGCTGTGATTCTGAGCACTGCAGTATTAGCAGTTGGTAGGAGGAGAGAAAACTGTGGTCAAATGTCAGGACAGTATTTCTGGCAGCTGCAGAGCTCCTCCTGTACCTGCTCTAGATGTATGCTCACAGTAGTAGCTAATGTAGTTGAATTAACCCAGAGGACACATATTCAAGGCAGGTCCTTTCCAAGCTCTCGCTAGCAGTGCTGCTCAGTCCAGGCATTCCCAGACAGCTGGGAGCCCACTGGGTTCCAAAGATTTCCAAGAGACAGCAGGGAAATACCAGAGCATTTCAACACATTTGTGATTATCTACAGAGTCATCAGATCCAGAACCAGAGTGTTCACTGTACAGTACTAGTGATTTCCTTCCCTAGCCCAGGTCAAGAGAAAAAAAGCCCTGGATTTTTAATACCTACTTACTATGGCAGGATGTGGAATTACCATGTCATAAAACCCCTTCATCCTTGAAGGATGTCCATCTATATCCACTAGCCTCGAGACCCAAGGAACCACAAGGACCAAATATAAAGTTTTCATTACCAAACAGAGACCCCAGGCCCTTATGCTTCAACTGGAAGAGACTGGTACGAACTCCACTGTCAGCAATGCAGTAAACCCATGCTTCCACAGTGAAACTCAGCGATGACAAACAGAATGCATCATTTGCTACGAAGAGACTTGTTCAGGTTTAATTTTTTTCTGTACCCTTAGTACTTGCTCTGGAATCAAAGGTCACTGGAGCAAGGCTGACATGACAGCACAATCAAAATCCTTTCACAGCTATAGCTTGTTTGCTGTTTGAAACATAATCCAACATGTAGCCTGCTGTACTAGCTGACATGTAATGCTGTAGTCATACACACAGACACGTGCAGAGGAAAGGAGGGAAAAGCACAATTACAAGCTTTGCATAGAGAAACAAGTACTGGTCACTCCAATAGCCAATTAAATATATTTAGGATCCTCACTTACAACCAAGAACTGCAACCATAAGGAGGGATATCAAAAGGACAGTTTCAGCATTGAGATATTTAATAAATGCTCTCCCAGAAGGATCAGGAGGAGGGACTGTTATTTTCAATCCGTCTGTGATTACAACTGTAATTGGATTCAACCTCATTTTTGCAGACAGATGGGCTGCAATACTGAAAAGCCACCCATTTTTTCCTGTGAAAAGCCAAGAGCTTGCCATTCACTCTATGCTTGGGGGAAAAAATGAATAAAAAAATATTTAAAGTTTCTATATCCTCAGCTATAGGAAGTGAACATATTTTAAATGGAATCAAAAAATGCATCCTAGTCAAAGATCTTTGGAAAGATCTTCTAGCAGTGGAATAAAGTTTATGAATTCACCTACAGCAATAGTAGTCAGAAGGAGTAACCTAAGAGAAGAACAGTGGATTTTGTGGGGTGTGTAAGCAGATAGCACCTGTCATGAATAGGTACCCATTCATGTTTATATGTGATTTAGACTCCTTTTGCACTATAGGAAAGGTCTGTGAAGTTTGTCAAGGTAAGTGAGATGCCATGAAAGTAGGGCATCAAGAATGACGGGAATGTGACAGCCTGGCTACAAGAAACTATTAATGGAACTTTCCAGTCAGGGAAACAGACACCTTGCTGGAGCTCCTCAGAATTGGGAGTGACTGGGAGAAGGAATGGCTTCTCACTGTCTTTTTAAACAAAAGACCTACACAGAACCTAAGGAGAAAGCAAGTTTCATAGAGTTTCAAACAGTCTGAGAAAAACTCTGAAGAAACAGAAGAATGTGTTTGTTCTTCAAGCAAGTAACTGCCCTGTGAAGCTCCTTGCCACACGATGTTGCAAATCCAATGCACTATCATGGCATGGAGAGAACAGAGAAGCTCTGGATGAGAAAAAGAGGGCTGCTAAATATAAAGAAACTGTTTTCTGACAAAGAAGTTCCTGAACCAGAATGGCTGGAAACTGGAAAAATATCTTGGGAAACAGCATTCTAAGCTTCCTCTATTCATATAGCCTTCACTATGAGTAGCCACAAGGAGAAATAACATGTGGAGTTCAAATGACCTGTGCTTTGATCCTCCTGGACTGCTGTTCCAGCCAGGCATGATGTTGAGCCTATAATAGAAATAATGTAAAATTGAGAATTATATCTGTGGGTTATTAGGTTTCAGGACTGGACTGGGAGTGGAAGAATGGATGGGAATTAAGGCCTTTGTGAGGAAGAAGGCAAGGAAGGAGGGAAGGAAGGAGGGAATTTCTCAATATCCTAGTAAGACATTACTTTTTTTTGTTGCCATTTATTTCCCAAAGTGAAAACAGCCTGTGGGTATTTGTGTGAGTATTTTACAATGTTTCTTTTTGACATGGATATTTTCTTTGGTGTTTGGAAGTTTCAGAAGGGCTGTTACCATCCGAACACTTTGACATACCAAGTCTGCTCTACCAGAAAGATCCTTCAGTAAGTAAAATACTTGCTACCATTTCTCCCCCAGATGGTGAAACAATTCCTTCAGGCCACAGGAATGGACTCTTGTCAAGGGAAAGATCATGCTGACATCACTTTCATAGATGAACTGAGTGCTGCAACAGAAGCCTCTTGCTAAAAACTGAACTAGTCCTTTCTGTCCCTCAAATACACTCACTTCTAATGGGATTATTTTGTCCTTCTTGTTCAGGAAGAAGCTGTATCCAACACTAAGGACGTAAAATGCAAGGAAGATATAATGACAGCCTGACATTACATAGCTAAAATGGACCTCTTCAGGGCAACTAAAAATAACCTTCTAGCATTCTTATTTCTACCTCACATATTTGAACTGCATTTGTGGATGACTAAGCAGATAAATGAGGTCTAAACCATGTAATAGTCAAGTAATTGTTAGTGAAGGTGAAAAATAGAGCTAGACTGAAGAGTATATTTTATCCTTTAGCATGTGGAGCATGTTACATACTGGCTTATGAGTTTAAGAAGATAAGCATGCTGTCCAATGTAATCAGCTCTTTGGTTACAGACATTCAAATTAAGCATCTGGATATTTATTTCTGCTAGTAATTTAAGTGCACAAGCAACTAAGTCACTCAGAAAAAGTGTCTGGAAGATAGCATCCCCAAAATCAAATAAAGCCATTTCTGTCATAATTTTGTTTTGCCTTGAAAGTTAATACTGTCTCTGTTACATGTGGAACATGCTTCTACCAAACAAGGAGTTTTGAAATAACTAGAGCAACAAGATAGTGAAGAATAATTTTGAATTTTGATGTAAATTGTTAAGTCTACATATTGAAATCCAAGGTTTTTGGAATTCAATATGTAGACTAACATACTTAAATGTAAAACTGAAGGTCACAACAGAAATTAACATGAAGTTAAGAACACCATCAGAATTTGTAGCAGGACAAGGAGATAATTCCAAGCCCATCATAAAACATTTTATTTATCCATAAAAAGATTTTGTCATTTAACAGAAAAAAGATAAGTTGCTTCTTTTTCATACAACTTCATTCTTTTGCAAGAACATAGATGTATGTTCTTTAATCTTGCAAAGTCCAGAAGTTTGAAAATAGTTCAATTCTTTAAAAAAAAAATCCCATTATATAAGCCTACCATTTCAACTGGCTGCATTTTACCTCATCAGTATTTTTCCATCAGCAGTAGTCAAACTTCAGCTGGGAGGGTTCATCTGTGATGTACAGTGTGCTGTCTATATGGAATACAACATGCAAGATTCCTTCATCTCCCCATCTGCTCAGTGACAGAATTACAGGGCACCCCACTGGTCATGCTTTGTCAAACACTGACACGAGTACTTCTGAATTGAATTGCAAATTTTGGAGAGCTATTTATCTAATACAAACTCTCCTCAAATAAGCATTTACAGTTAGTGGATTGTTCCCCGAAGAGGGAAGAAAGGAAATATATCTCTTCAGGATTTTTCTATTCTGTACTTTATTTTGGCATCTCCTTACATTCCAGGTTCTAACTTTGTGCCTGTGTTTGATGTTTGCCTGTGATCATACTGTTATGCTAAATGCTGCTCCACAGTGTAGCTGAGATATATGGATGCAGAAAAACTTGCCATGAAGGAGTCTGGTGCCCAAAATCTCCTTTGCTTTTTTCTAGAAGGAGGTAAAGAGTCTAGTAATTTCTGCAGTTACTCATCAAATTATACACACTGGTTGATATTTTTCCCTCAGTCACAAAAAATTATGAATTCCCAATTCATTCCTCTTACTCCATCCTTGCATTGTAATCCCAAATGTTCCTGTGTAAATCGTTCCAGGGCTCCACTGAAGATTGGGATCCACTACAGGCCACCTGATCAGGGGGAGGTACCAACAATGCCTTCTTGCTTCAGACACAGGGAGCATTATGCTTGCAAGCTCTCATTCTGATGAAAAATTTCAACCACCTGGACCTGTGCTGGGAAAGCAGCTCAGCTGGCTTCAAGAAACACAGGAGAGATTTGTGGAGTATACCTGGTGCAGGTATCAGGCAAGGTGATACCAAGGTGCGACATTCCTGGGCCGGGCACTCACCAGTGCAGAGGGGCTCGAGGGGCTCACTGAAGAGGTTATAGCTGGAAGCAGCAGGCACAGCCTGGTTGAGTTCAGGATCTCAAGGAATATGAGGCAGCAAAGAGAAACTCCAGACCCTAAAATTTGGAAGAGTGACTTTCCAGATGTTTAAAGGGTTAGTGGATGAGATTGCCTGGGAAACTCCTTAAAAGACAGAGGGGTTGATTAGAGCTGGCAATTCTTTAAAGACACTTTTCTTAGAGCACAAGAGCTCTTTATTCCTGTGTATAGGAAACAGAGCATGGCAAGGTGGAAACTGGCATAGCTGAGCTCAGCTTTCTCCTCAAAATGAGGAGTAAGATGGTGGAACTAGATGCAGATGACATAAGGAGAGTAAATGGATACTGTTTAAATGTGTAGAAATAGGCTCAGGAAAGCCAAGGCAACACCAGAACAGGATTTGGTAAGGGATAAGTATACAGGTCAGAAAAGAAAGGCCAAGGAGAGTGTACTGCCACTGATATACAGCAAGGGTGAACTGGTGACAACCGATATGGAGAAGGCTGAGGTAATCAATGAGTTCTTCCCCTTTTCTTCACAGGTAGTCAGGCTTCCCACTTCTCTCAAATCCCTGATCCTCTGAGGGGGGGGGGGGGAGGGGGGGGGGAGGGGGGGGGGGGGCGGGGGAAATCCATCCCAGTATAAGCAAAGAGCAGGTTCAGGATCAATTCAGTAAGCTACATAGCTACAAGTCTATAGAACTTGGTGGCATACATGAGGAAATTGGCTGATGTTGTTGCCAAGCCATTATACCTCAAATATGACAAGTCATGTTGGTCAGGGTAAGTCCCTAATTACTGGGAAAAGGAATACATCTCCCATTTTTTAAAAGGGGAGACAGGAAAATTCAGGGAATTACAGATGGATGAGCATCACCTTTGTGCCAAGTAAGATGACAGAGCAGCACATCTACCTCCTTGCACATATACCAAGACACATAAAAGACACAAAAGTGACCTGAGACAGTAGACTTACCTTACTGTAGGCAAATTGTGCCTGACCAATCTGGTGGCCTTCTATGACAGAGTGATGGCAAAGACTGACGAATGTCACCTACCTAGACTTCTGTAAGAACATCAGTACAGTCCCATATCACAGCCTTATATGTAGGTGAGAGAGACATGGATTTAATGGATGGACTCTTCAGTGGATAAGGAATTGGCAGGATGGATGCCACCAGGAGTTGTGCTCTCTGTCCAGGTGGAAGCCGTGACAAGTGATGTCTGTCAGGGCTCTCTGCTGGGACTGGTGCTCTTCAGTGTCCTCATCAATGGCACAGACAGTGGGATTGAGGGCATCCCCAGCAGGTTTGGAGATGACACAAAGCTGAGCAGCACAGCTGACACAACACAAGGATGGGATGCCAACCAAATGGATCCAGTCAAACTTGAGAACTGAGCCTATGAACTTCATGAAATTCCACAAGTCCAGGTGCTGCACCTGGATCAGCAGTCCCAGACATAAATACAGACTGGGAGATTAACTCACTCACTGAGTGCAGCCCTGGGAAGAAGGACTTGTGGGTTCTCACGCATGAGAAGCCAGACACAAGACACCCATATAGCTCAAAGAGCCAACTGCATCCTGGGATGCATCAAAAGTAGTGTGGCCAGCTGGTCAAGGGAGGTGATTTTCCCCCTCTACTTTGCCCTCATGAAGACCCACCTGGAGTACTGTTTGAGTTCTTCAACACAAGACATGAACCTGATGGAGTGGGTCCAGAGAAAGGTCACAAAGATGATCAGAGGGATGGAGCACATCTCCTATGAAGACAAACCAAGAAAGCTGAGGTTGTTCAGCCTGGAGAAGAGGCTGAGGTGAAGGAGACCACATTACAGCCTATCAGTACCTTTAGGAGGCTCATAAAAAAGTAGGGAGAGGGACATTTTTATATGGGTAGACAAGAGGCAATAAACTAAAAATTTTAAACTGACATAGAACAGCCTTAGATTAGATGTTAGGAGGAAATTCTTTACTGTGAGGGTAATGAGGCACTGGCACAGGTTAGTTACAGTGAGGAGATGTGAATGCCCCACCTCTGGCTGCAATCCAGTTCAGGTTGAATGGGGTCCTAAACAACCTGACTTAGTGAATGGTGTCCCTGCACAGGGCAGGGAGTCGGAACTCAAGGATCTTCAGGGTCCCTTCCCAACCTAAATATTCTAAGTTTCTATGGATGGGAACCTGTGACAGAAGAAATTGCTGTACTGAGGACATCGACATCCATGGAAGCACATCTTGCACTATTTGCTTCACAGCATGTGAGGCTGAACATAAAACCAGACCATTTTTCAAAAGCCTCAAGAATCCCATAGCAATTCAGCTCTTTTCAAAAAGCAATTCCTCTTTGCTGTGTACAGACCACATCTATATAGCTGGGATTCATTATGTTCAGGCATTAATTCCCATCCCTTCTTTTTTCTACCAGAAATTATCTTCCCAAAGTCTTCAATTCCAACCATATGGCTGTGATACAGGATGACTATGAAACCAAACTGGCCAATTTGATTGGTTTGTGAGCCCCCCAGTGTCAGTGAAGCAGATGAATGACACTTTTCTGACCCTTCAATATATTCAGCTGTAAAAGGAATTTTGCTATGAAATACACACTAATATAAAGGTGCTTCCAATCCACTGTTAATTAATTCCAGGCCAGGAAAAAAAACATGTTAAAGGAGTAAAAGGTACTTTGATACAAAGCCTGACTGTCTTTGAGTGTAGTCATATTATCAGCATAATTATGTAAATATATAATTAGGTAATTATACTGGTATATTTTCATATTCATCTAGTAATTTTTCTTTGAGACCGCACTGCCTAGTACAAGAGTACTAGGACTATACAAAATACAGTTTCCTAATAAAAGACTCTGAGTTACCCAATGTACAGTTCAGGCTACTATAATAAGAGACTCCAGCTTAGTATTAAGTGACTACTCTCAAAAGCAGTTACTGTTGCTAGTTATAATGAGTTCCTGCTGGCCCAGGCCCCACAAACACCACTAACAGCCAAAAAAGGAAGTCAAATTATTCCACAAGACTGCTCCATAATAGAGCATCCAGTCTCAGTGTCAGTAGCACCACAGACCATTCCTGGCAGTATATCTTTTCCAGCTCCACCTAGATCATTAAGGACTATCAAGTCAAGATTTTTCACAACTAGCTTCGTTCTTATCCCCACCAGGCTAACCAAGGAGAAAACATTTAGTATGCTCCAAAGTGGAAATATCACAAGCAAAACATTTAAATCTCTCCATACAATGCTAGGGTTTGTAGAGACAGTCTCTCACAGAGGGCCTGTGTTTAAAGGAACTCGGGAAACATCAGAAGGACCAAGATCCTTGTGATGTACTGGGACAATCTTTTGAAGAAGCAGTGAACTTGCTAACCTATTCAGGCCAGAGTGAGTATTCCAGCTAGAGAAAGTCTGACTCATGCTGAAGCAATAGTTGCAACAAAAACAGTGAAGAGACACTTACTGACTTCAGTACACAGTGGAACATATTACGTCTCTGAGCACTAATAAATCTACAGATCTCCTAATAACAGGAAGCCTGGTGCTTACAATGTCTTATCAGCTGAACAAGATTCTGAGGAAACAAAAGTAGTAACTTCTGACACAATTTAGACTAAAGTTGCCAGTATTGAACTTTTCCTCTAATCCTTCAGAAACCTCAGTGCTTCCTGCCTTGGGAGCAATTATCCCTTCACAGGTTCCCCTGACCACAAATTAGTCATCAGAAGACAAGATAACCTTCAAACTAGCACATACACAGAACTTAGATAAAGAGTTTCTTTTAATTAGTTTCTAGGTTACCACAGCATACATGCCCTGTACTCTTCTGCCTTTTGCTTTTCAGAGAACATAGAACATCAGGTTGAAAGTAACCTCAAATATTATTTGGTTCAAAATTTTCTTGACAAAAGCACAGGCTAGACAAGATGGACCAGAAGCCCATCCAGATGACTATTAAAAGTCACCAACTCTGGAGCATTCACAACTGTCCTGGGGAAACTACTGCAATTGCTGATTTTTCCCATTGTGAAAAATGTTCCTCCCATGGCAAATTCACCAGGATCTCACCAGGACTACCCTGTACCCTTCTTCATCTTTTCCATGTGATTCACTGTAGAAAGGGAGTCTTCATCTTCCTTGTAGTCCCACTTTAAATACTGGAACACAGTGATAAGGTCTTCCCTAAACCTCCTTTCCTCAAGGATGAACAAACCCAGCCCACTCAGCTGCTCCTTATACAACGGGTTCCTCTGTCCTTTGATCCTCTTTGTTATCCTTCTCTGGACCCTCCCCAGTCCATTCGTAATTTTTTTCTTAGAGTCACAGTATCATTTAGGTTGGAAAAGACCTTTAAGATTATCAACTCCAACTACCAACCCAACACTGTGAAGTCCACCACCAACCATGTCCCTAAATGCCATATCCACACGTCTTTTAAATGCCTCTGACTGAGGATGATGACTTCACCTTTCACTGGTCTGATGCCTGGGAAAATTTTTCTACATATCCAAGCTAAACCTCCATGGGAACAACTTGAGGCCATTTCCTCTCACCCTGTCCACTGGGAGAAGAGACCAACATGCACCTGGCTAAAACCTCCTTATCTCTCCTGTAGAGAGATAAGGTCACCTCTGAGGCTTCTTTTCTCCAGGCTAAACAATCCAAGTTCCCTTAGCCATTCTTGATCAGACTTGTGCTCCAGACTCTTCAACAGCTCCATTGCTCTTCTCTGGATCTGCTCCAGTCCTTCAATGTCATTCCAGTAGTGAGGGGCTCAGAACTGGACACAGCACTCAAGGTGTGCCCTCACCAGGGCCATGTACAGGGGGAAGATCCCAGCCCTGGTCCTTCTGGCCCCACTACTGCTGATAGAGGCCAGGATGGCATTGGCCTTCTTGGCCACCTGGGCATTGGATGGTTCATGTTTAGCCAGCTGTCAATCAGCAGCCCCAGGTCCTCCTCAGCTGGGTCACTTTCAGCCCCAGCCTGTGTTGCTGCTGGGGGTTGCTGTGACCCAAGAGTAGGATCCTCAAACCAACGGCCTCAGCACTGCCCAGAACTCCCTGCAGAGTCTTCCTACTCTCAAGCAGATCAGCACTGTGCTTATGTTCCATCACATTTGCTGCTAGCAAAACACACCAAGCCTTGAACATCTTCTGGGCTTTACATACTGACTCTATTTGTCATTTAGTGACACATCTTGAAATGTAGCTGTCCTTAACAAATTCAGGAAAAATCACAACCTTTGTTCTCGCCCAAACTGTGAAATGAAGGGATTTTCCCTGACTTGCCCAAGTTAGTTTTTGGGGTTTTTTTAACTAATCATCAGTTCTGAAATACTACATTTAGCTGGCAAGTTCCATCAGGCTTTCTGCTGATCTCCCTGCAATGTCAGCTTGCTTTTTCTCCCTCTGTCATTTTTCTTGTCTGTAATACAAAACATAAACAAGCTCTAAGAGAGAACTGGCAAGAGCTTTATTTGCAGTGTAGGTAATGTTAGATTTGTATGCAGCCATCAAAGAAATCTACTCTGAATAATAATCTGATAGTGCTAAAAAATTATTGCTAAAAAACAATATATCGGTACAGTAGCTTACATATTAAGATCAAAAATCCATGCAATGAAATTTTCAACATTTATAACTAAAGTAACTATCATAATAACTCTAAATACAATCTTGTTTCTGAGTTTCAGGCTGCATTTAAGGCATCAGTCAACAAACTGCAATGGTGTAGTCTGATCTACCACCAGCTGGGCTGCAGCTCACCAGATGTAAAGCTCAGCTTCTTTGACAGAGCCTCTTGCTTCCATCAATATTTCTAGCCTTTCTTGAGTACTTCTTCAGGTACCTTGAAAAATGTCTGGTCTCAGTCTAATTTGGATTGTCATGTAGAATAAAGGATAAGCAAGGAAAGATCTCTTCTCACACATTTGCATGGACTCTCCCATATTACTGCTAGCTCAAAGCATAGAAAACTGTTAATATTTACTGTCATGCTGGTCAAGAACACATTTTCATTATAATGTTGCACAGAGGTGAATAAGAAAATAAAGAGAGGATGGGGAATGCTTATCTGCTGTCCTATTCTGACCATGCTGGAAGTATAGTTTCATTTTTAATGAGGCTTGTGTTTTTACACCTTAAATTTGAATACAGAATTCAGTTATTTCCACCAGACAGCACAGGCAGGCCCTTGAGTACAGGAGTGTTACCCTTGGGAAGAATGCTAGGCCTGATTAAGTTGTCATTATAGAGTACATAGTGAATCCTATCCCATCACTAGAGAATGATCATTTTGATGCTTCCCCCAAATCTCCAAGGAGCCATTGGGAGGGAGAGTCCAGGTTCCCTTCAGAGAACAAGCTGGGCAGTCTGTTCAACAGCAAGATGAACATGTCAATATGGAACACAGAGTCTAAACCTTCTATTACAGACTTTGCTATGCACCTCTCCCAAGTTATGTGTCTGCAAAACCTTTCCTGGCTAATTCACTTATTGGAAGCACTAGCTAAAAAGCAATTGGGCACCCTACACCTGGAAAGAATATTGCAGATAATATGGGCAGTTTTGGCAAATCTGTGTATAAGCAGCCTTAACTCTCTGAAAACCATTAAGCCATCACTTAGCACTTGGCATCAGTGTGCCATCCAAACAGTGCATATTTTTTGTGCCACTTGGGAGGGTCATGATACCAGCTGAACAAACAGCAGCATGGTGATTTAAATCTACTTTTGTCTACTCAGAATAGGCTCCCCAGCCCTTCCCTTGCCAGTCACCTAACAGTACACAAAACTCATGCCTTCCGTTAAAAATGACATTCTGAGACAGACCAAGGATTCAGCTTTAGTCTTTCAGAACATGTCCTAATGTATTCAATAATAATTTATATGCTTATATAAGGATAATACCATGCAGTGCCTACCTTCCTGTGTTCCAGAACCTAAGGCAATTGGGTTGCAACAATACTGCAACTCTGTCTTGCATCCTTTTCCAAATGGATTTGGTTTAGTATGACACGATACAATTTTAAGAAAACTTATGTTGACTGGCATTGATTCAGTCACACACATTGTAGTATGCACTTACCTTCCTTGTGTGGTTTTCTCGATCTTTCCAACATACAGATGAAGCTGGGTCATCCTCTTTCCCTTCAAACATTTAACTGTGGAAGTAATACCAGTTTTCTTCTCACAGTATTTAAACAAGGTACCATGAAAACAAAATCTTACTTTTTCAGATTTCACTGGGCAGCAATTTTGAGATCTTGCAAAAGCTCTCCTTATCTTAGGATGGAAATATTTCACCACTTTTAAGCACTATGACTGTACCATTTGTTTACTAAAAGTACTTACTGAATGTATTCCTTCTTGTGCAGAATACTCAGATGTCATTGAAGAAACTAGGTGTAACTATTTGCCCACTTGGTAATTTTTCATGCTTCCCTTTGTGTCTGATTGAGTTTTCCTTTCTATGCTAGCTTGTGCCATTTTGCTAACATATCCACATCATTCCCACTAATTTATTGCCAGAAAAATATTGCTTCATTGGAAGTTTTTGCTCAATACTTAAAGCACACACATACTATTTAAAAAATATGGGTGAATGGTGATCAGGCAAGAAACATGAATCTGACACTAAGAGTATTTTCACTTTTCCAAGAAAAACTGCTTTAAATTACTGTTTTTACAGCTCTACCAGTATGTAGAGAGTTGTTTGCCTAGGCATCACTCTAAAACACACACATATTACCTCATTTCTATTGATAAGAATAAATGCTTTTATTAAAAGAAAACAAAACATACACACAAAAAAGCCCCACAGTGGCAAAATCTATTACCATCATGTTTTCAGGAGCTAATTCTGATAGCAGCCCGAACTTCCTTTAATCACTGGTAAGAACTGTGTGCTAGTATGGTCAACAGTCCTACATAATGCAACTTGCCATGTGGCATATTTCACCTAAACCATCCTTCACATTAAAAGAAATAGAAAGTGTCAAGTGGAAAATCATTGAAAGGGAATTAAGGTACCCTGGACTCCAACTGATTTTGGAACAGGCCTGTCCAGACACACAAATATTCCCAGATGAATTGTTCTTGAAAAAAGAACATTCAACTATAGCTTAAGAGAAGATGGGTTTGATTGCATTGCTTGTTAATAATTTGCAGAGTTTGCTTACAGACAGAGTCACTTGAATGCTAAGAAGTACTGGAAATATCAGTGGAGCTGCCAAACCCAGGTCTAAATTTACAGAAGAGAAAGTGCAACAATTCTAAACTGCAGCAGATGCTGGAAGGAAAAGAACTTGTACATCTCCAGTCTTATGAATGTAAGCCTATGATCTCCTGGAAACTTGAGGCTCTATCAAATCTGCTCTACAGAAATGTTTCATCACAAATTCATCTGATTTGAATCAAAAATTAAAAGCTTGCCCACAAGACAGGAAAGATGAGGACCTTTCCAGACCCTGGTTCTATTAGGAGATCCTTGAAAATAAATCAATAGGAAGTTTTTTGGGTGACCTTAGAGCAGTTGATAAGGGTCATCTCATTACAGTTACCAACAGAAGAACAAGATTTAACACTGGATGAAAAAGAATCACAGGGACAGGTCAAAATAAAGCCTGCAGAGTTAACGTAAAATGTTGCCCTGGTTTCAGCCAAATACAGGGTTAATTTTTCACAGTACTTGTGAGAGGGTGGAACATGGAGCTGCGTAGGCATGGCCAAGAAACAAATGCTGTTTGTCTTTCATCATTGGCAGGTTCAGAGAAAAGGGATTCTCTCTCTTCCAAGAAGGAGATCTCTTTCTGGTCAGGAAATCAAGCGTGGTGGGCATAGGGTCTCTCCACCATTGTTTCATTGTCCTGAGTTTGTTGAGCATTTTGCACACAAATCACTCTCTCTTTGTACACTTTTATTTCTAGTATTGTTGCTGATGTTTCTGTCCAGTTTCTTATTTCATTGCTTTTCCCAGTAAATTGTCCTTATCTCAGCCCATGATCTTTGCCTTTTGTGCCTCTAAATCCTCCTGCCAGGCACCCAGAAGAGAAGGGGAGGGGAAGTGAGTGAGCAGCACTTTATTTTCCTTCTCGTCCTCTCCTCCTTTTTCCTCCAATGATAGACAAGAAAGTATAGGGAAGCTGGCTACTGAAATACATCTGGCACCGAAGCAGGATTTTGGTGACAAGGGTTTGGAGGGAAAAGCTCTCCCATGCCCATCATCTCATCATTTCTGATCTGTCCTTCAATTCTTATCCCCATAGTAAACAGGATGGGCTGGTAAACTCAGGTCTGGATCACTAGCTGAAAGAATAAGGTCAGAAGCACTTCAGGCATTAGCTTAGCATCTTTTGGCTGTGGGTACAGACCATCATGCTGAGCATTTGGGAGCTCTAGAGGAGATTATGCTGCATGCACAGTCAGAGTCACACAGGCAGCAAAGAGGTCTTGATGAGCTCCCAAAATTGCAATTAAATTGATTTTAATTGCACTATTTCTTGCCTATGTCCCAGCTCACTTGTTTTATTTCATACATGTCAAGGACAGACTCTGAGATTTCACAGTCAGTACAGCAGACATTAGCAGAAAGTCTCATCATGTCCAGAACTTTTTAATGACACTGGGGCTTTTGAAAAGCTCAGTTAATGATTGATACCTCCAGTTTCTAAGTTCAAGCATCGAGCTCAGATAGATCAGACCATCAAGACTTTTTGGTTTGATACTGATAAACCTCTGCAGTCCCTTGACTTTCTGCTGTCTTTTGAGAAATGGATGTTTCTGAAAACAAAAATCCGAATCTATATTCTTTTTCTCTGCCAGCCTTACCTGCTAAAATCAGCTTTCCACTAAGGACAAAGGTACAGTTTATACAGTGAACTGCCCTGCACCCTGTCTCTTTTGTCTGTGTTATATATTTCTGTTCAGTGGTGATGTGAGACAAGACATCTTCGGGTGTTCCCCTACTGCATTTTGGCAATTTCACAACCTCTGCAGTCCAAGTGATTCATTCATTCTTTTTTTTTTTTTTTTTTTTTTTTTTTAATTGAGGAAAATATTCTTCAGGAAAGCCAAGGCCTTGGCATCTAGAGCTAAACACACAGTATAAAGTCCCGAAGACCCTCCTACAACTCTAACAATGGCTAAACCACTGAATATTTCAAGCTGGAAGGGATCTCTGGGGACCTTTAACAAAAGCCTTCCCTAAGCAAGACTAGCTACAAAGTTAAATCAGGCTGTCTAGAGCCTTGCACAGTCATGTTTTGGAAATCTCCAAGCACAGGAATACCACAACCTCTCCCTTTAAAATGATTTTCTAAGTGAAAATGCAAGAATCATAAAAGCTTACGGGGGGTGTTTGCTCACCCAAAATAACTGGAGGGCAAAGCCTCTTCCTCATCCAGATGTCTGGTACTCTTCAACATCCACACCCCTAATATCCCAAAAAATAGAATCATATCAAGATCTTCAAAAATGCATTGAGATGTTTCTATCTGCCCACTTTCTATCATGCTCATTGGCACTTACACATCTTCGACTCCCTTTGGAAAAGCACTGTGAAGTTCTATTTTGAAATTACAACAGACTGGGCAACTCTTTACCCCGGTTTATTTCCAAAGGTCTTCACCCTTCTGTTGCAGGACTGTGTTGCTACTGTCATGTCCCACCCTTATTTCCCCCCTAAAATTTAGTGACATTACTTGTTTTTATCCTAGACACCTGTCTGTCATACACAAGAAACTGCTATCACCCAATTTACTCCTCAGCCCTGCCTCTGTCCCTTTTTTCCCCTTTATGCTTTGTAGATAAATTAAGGACTTCAAAGAAAAGAGCTAGGAAAGGGTCTTTATTTTCAGCTTTCCCTCCTATTTCTGTCAGACATGGTTTGATGAAGACATAGACATTCTGCCATCTCTGAAACATAATAAATAGCAGCACACAATGAACTGCATCACATGGCTCATAGATTCCGTTAACTACTTAAATACTCAATGCCTCAGAAGTAAGACTGGTTTGGGAACTGACAAAATGGCTCAGCCCCAAAAGAGAACCTCCCACAAGTTCTCTAGGATCCTGGCTTCTTTGTAGCCTTTTTCTTTCATCTTTGCATTAAGTACTTCTAGTCAAATAACATAAAGTCTACCTGATTTCAATATTTATGTTTAAATATTAGCAAAATGATCAGATTTTCTTCCCATTTTAAGATTCAGTGTACCCTGGAAGGGTAAGGAAAATTTATTTATTTGACTTCATTCTCTTTAAATAAAAACGAGAAATCCTTAGTAAA
Source organism: Molothrus ater (assembly GCF_012460135.2). Taxonomy (NCBI): domain Eukaryota; kingdom Metazoa; phylum Chordata; class Aves; order Passeriformes; family Icteridae; genus Molothrus; species Molothrus ater. Next base: position 45,968,578 of record NC_050511.2, read on the forward strand.
TAGCAGCATGGGTTGGCACTGTTTTCCGGGGTATTTTCTGTTATAGCACAGATCTATTAGGCAAGAGTTCAAAAACCAAATATCATACCAGACACTGAAAAACTAGCCCTAAAAAACTCAGAGAACTCTTATATATGTCTCTGTCTGAAATTTGCTGAAGGTTTACTTTATAAAAATATATATTCTGAGTCTCTGTGCTTTTCCAAAAGTCTCATCATGTCATGGTCCACAAAAGAGTGATTCTGTACATTAACAAAGTCGCATTCTCTGGAACTTTGCTGAGTAGAAACACTACATCTTCTTCTGTGGTTTCCAAGTAAAAATGTCTGAACAAGAAGTCGATCACACATTGCTTCATAGTGATCATGAAGAGGGAAACTCTTAAAACTCACTTCAGGTTTTCCATCATATTGATGCTATTTCTTCCACTGCTTAGGTGGGAGTCTAAGAAAGGACTATGCTTTAAAAGTTCTAAGGAGGCAGTAGCAGGCAGTTTTCCTGCCTTCCACCCCTCATGTGTGTCTTCTTTCTTCTGCAAAGCTGGCCCAGCTACTGTAGAGGTAAGCGAACCATTTTCAACACAGATACTGTCAAACTTAATTTAGGATTTGGGCTTTGTATGAAGAGCCATCTAGAAATCTTGCAATGGATGTGGGAAGAGTTATAAAGCCAACCACACATCCCATCCTTTTGGCATTCAGTCTTCTGCAAAGCAGTCTTTGCAGCCAGGTATAACCCATGCAAAGGTTCATCTCAAGTCTTGCAGTACAGAAAGTGTGCTGACAAGGATGTGGCCAAAACAACACCCTGGCTTCTTGAACTTCATCACCAACAATCAGGGTTCACAGAGTAAAGAGAGTTCTGACTAAGCAGAAGAGCTTTTTATCTCAAGTCATTAATGTCCACATATTTTCCTTCTGCTAGTCTCATTTTACCTTTATTTTGTACTTTCCAAGGTCATGATAGAAGGCTATACAGACTTTGCTACATAAATAATAATGGAGCAGCCCTCACCACAGGTGAATGGTGAAGGGGGTGTCATGCTGCTTTTGGTGTGGAATAATGCTGAAGCCAGTGATTGACTCATCAATCCCAAAGCTAAACATCCTGAGAGTGAGATTAAGATGCGGCAGAGAGGGCAAAGGACCTGATAAAGGAACAAAGAAGTGATACTACTGATGACTTTACCTAAAGATGCTGAGATGACACAGCTGGCCTAGAGACATTTGACTGACAGTCAATTATCTCAGTCCCACTTTCTAACAGCAGAGTTTTTTAACATACCCCTTCTAGGAGAGTGTACAGAAAATTTTGCTAACTTTAATATAGTTGCTTCAATATAACTGCTTAAATATAATATTGCATCAATATTGTTTGAAAAATAGTGGACTATAATATAGTAGTCATTATAGCTACCTATGCTGTGTAGTAAGTAATTCTGATTAATATCTCATCTTTTAATCAGTATCATAATACATCACTTATATTTATATAAATATATCTGGTTTTCCATCCTTAAACATGCAAGAAAAAGTTGTACAAAGATTCAGTTACACCTATAGAATCCTTTAGTCATAAACCATTAACAAAGTCTGGGGCTAGGAGTGGATCCAGCCACACACAGACTCCTCCCTGAGAAGGAGTTTATAAAGCAAGGCAGTCCTTTCTGCACCTTGTGACTCACTGGGAGGGCTTCTCTAACCAACTTTGTCTGAAACTCCCATTCTGCCCACAACAAGCAGGGAGAAAACACAAAGGTTAAAACAAAGGTGAGAATGTCTGAGGTCCAAGTTTCAGCATCCAGTCTTCCAGTTGGGCCTGTGTCAGTATCTCTACACTTCCACACCAAGTAAGCTGAGTGGATCACCAAAGCCTCTACAAGGCTTAAGCTGTCAGTCAGCACAATGGCCTTGCCCATTCTTGCACCACTTAGTCTTCTAAACACTTGGAATTTACATCCAAGCTTTGAAATCCTAGATAGATACAGGACCAGAATGGAAAAAAAAAAGCTGTTTTTTTATCAAAAGTACATGGGAAGTTTGATCCAGAGAAAAAAAAGCTTTTCAGAAAATGCCTGCCTTTGAAATGTGCTGACTGAAAAGATGGTAAGAGCTGAGCATTGCACTAGAGTTTTGACAAAGATCATAGGTGCTCCCTCAGCTGCCAAACAAGCAGATCCATAATGGCTCTGTCCTCACTCAGCACACTTCCTTTCAAAATCAGAAAGAAGATTCCCTGTATTTTCAAAAAGCATAGAAAATGGTGGGAAGGTATTACTTATTTCAGCCCTCAGCATTGGCAGAGGTCATCTGGACTCTAGAATGCAGCTAGACTGGGCAAGGGGGTGAGCAGAGCAGTGCCCATACCACTGTGAGCATAAGTGAATGCAGGTACAATTCTACCCCCCCAAAAACTGTTCAAAACAGGATAAAGTGACCCAGGTATGACACACACTCTATTTGACTTTACGCTCTTATGGCTCATTGCAGAAACCAAGAGATGAGCCAGTGCTGTCACTGGAGGTTGCTATCAGCACTGTCTGCAAGCTTTCCCAGCGCAGGAGACTGATAGGGACTTGTGAAGTAAACTGCTGCTCTATATAAATAAAGAAAAACACATACACGAGTGGAAGACAGGCTAATAGTTTTGTGGAAGCTCATTTGTTCATTACTGCAGACAAGAAGAGACTTCAACCCTGTTTTAACGTGCAAATGGCTGCCAGTCCTCTCTCTAGCTCATTATCTGGGAAACATCTGTGACATTTTATCTGCCTCCATGTAACAGAGGTCACACGACCCTCTCCACTGAGGCATTTCTCTTCCCCAGCACCTCCTACACTGGAGCACAACAGTATGCTCAAGTGGCCATCCTTCTAATGGCTTGTGTTGATCTTCACCAGCAAACAAGCACCTATTACTCAGATCTTCCATTTCCCACCAACAGACAGGTTCAGCCCAGGTCTTCAGAGGATTTGGGAGTAAAACCTATTTTGTAGCAGCGGAAAAAGTTATCCTCCAGAGCTGAATTCCATGCCTCTCAAAGAGACCAGGAAGAGAGGAGCACAGTATTGGGCACAATGACAAATCCAGTCCTGTCTTGGGAGCTTATTTTGCCAGTCAGTTGTCTCTTACGTTTTGTGACAAAATAAAACAACCACAGAGAGGATGAACTCTGCAAGTTTTGTGAGTGGTAAAAATTGTTCTTTACTTCCCTGATCACCCAGGCTGGGAACCTGAGTTTTGGATGAAACCTTGTTACTCTTCCAAGTTTGGAAAAAAGAAATTATAGTCTGGCATACTCCTTAAATTTCTCTGTGGCAGGAAGACTGTGATTCAGTAAACCTAATGACCAAGCTTGAAGATTTGAGCAAGATCAGTTAATTCCCTGGTTAGGCTGTGAGCCCTTGAAGTGCTTTTCTCATTATCCTCCTACTTTGATTTCAGTCTCTTCCACTACTGAAAAACCTGACTTAATTCAAACTAGCAGATTTTCCCTTTTTCCACTTTAAATGAGAAAGAGAGCGGTAAAACCAGTAAGGAAAACTTTGCACTGTAATAATAAGATTTCTGTATATCCAGATGTTCAAAGAACACCCCTGCAGCAAGGATCCTAGTTTCCAAAATACAGGAAGTCCCTGCAAAAATAATAATATTTCAATCAGTTTCTTAGCATGATATTCATAAAACAGATGGTTTATTAATCTACAGGCTTTTTTTCTACATCTTTAAGTGATTACTTACTACAAAAGCATTATTTTCCAGGGGAATCCTAAGAAGTTGTCAAAACTCAGTTTATATTCAGTCAAAATATCTGGAATAGTTGGACATAGTCTTTCTCTGAAAAACCTCTCCTGGCAGGGTTGGATAGGACATTTTTATCTCCTCAGAAAAAAAAAAAATCCGTACTACCTTCTGCATCTTTTGGTTTGGTGTTTTGATCTGTTTGGTTAGGCTTGAATCTTCCCTGACTATTAGCTTGCTTCCTTAGAAGCTTATTAATACGACACCACCCTGTGGTATAAACTGTGCCACACCATTCTTCTTTCTGCACTCCCACTGACAGAGGGATACTTTCAGCCCTGTTTTCCAGTTGTGCACAGATAACATGGAGCAGCTTTATAACAGTATCCAAGCTACTTTTCATATCCTCTTTGTCACCACTCCTCATTTTCTTTGTTCTTTCCAATACTGCCCATCGGTATGGTCAGCATTGGTGGTTGAAGAAATGCCCACTGGTTTTCTGATCAATGCCTCTTGGGATAGTAAAGGTCATCACCTCTGTCCTTGTGAGTGCTCATTTCAGTTCATCAATCTTTCCTTATCTTCTGCCTTTTATATAACAAGTATCTTCTAAACTTACCCTGACACCACTGAGCAGTATTATTGTGACACACAGAGACCTTGTTTTGAACAGTTTTACTTCCACCAGCAAATACTGCCTAAGACTATCAAGGAATTCTGCTAGTTATTACCTTCCTGTCTAGAAATAAGACAAAGTGAAATCTACCCAGCAGCAGACCCACAATCAGCTAACCATGCACCTGGTGTTGGCTTCACTCACTGCCACAGAAACAACTGTGGTAGGAACCAAGCTGGATCCTTGATTTCACATCATGATGACTTACCAAACTTCACTGGTTAACCCTGGAAATGCACCTGTATAGTGCACACTCAAAAGTCTTGGGGATGACACACCAAATCAAACCACAGAACACTGCAACCATTCCAGAAGAATAGCTCTCTACCAGATAAAAAAACAAAACACCTCTACCCATCCTCCAAAGCCCTAAAACACTTCTTAAACACATTTAAAGACAACAAAAAGATGCAATACCAAATGCATTGTATGGCAGAACTCAGGCTAGCTCTACAGAGTGAAAGAACTCCCACTCATAGGGCTCTTAATGAGATGTTTGGAAGTCATTCCTCATTTTAACAGTGATCTTATCATAGATTCATGCTCCTTTTTGCACCATAACCCATCTTATCAGAAACAAAAGGGCCAGGGTGACAAAATTTAGTGTAACTTGAACAGACCAGGTGCAAATGCATCATCCAAACTGCACAGTGAGAAAAATAAATGTATCTGAAGGGAAAAAAAATCAATGACAAACAAACAACTAGAAAGAAATAAATCTGGCAGTTCCCAAAGAACAAGTTAATTATTACTAATGAAGTAATTAACATTTTTTAAAACCTCTGAAAAAATGAAATTGGCTATGCAAGTTCTAATTAATACTGTAATAATTTATCACAATATAAAATGAGAAATCTTTGCTCCTCATTAAAGCAATAACTCAGAAGAATTTTATCAGGAAAAAACAACCATGGGAAATAGGGCTGGAAAAATCCCAAAGAAACCAAGTACTCCATTCTCCTACCATGACTAGAAAGTTGTTTCTGCATCATTTTATCTGATATATTCTTTTTTTAACTGTTATTTCTTCAGAGGAAGTCTACCTCCAAGAAGGAATACAGTCTATCCCCAAGAAGGAATACAGATTTTTCTCTACCAATTATATGAATTCTGTCCACTTTTCCCTTCCCCCTCCCTACACTAATATAAACTTTGCCATCATGTGCATGGAGAACAGTCATCTCTTCCTTCAGTAGTAAATATGGAGATGTTTCAAGCCTGTCTGTGTACAGTCATGGGTAGTTTAATCTGATTCTGCTTAAGCAGGAAAGTTGAAGATCTCAAGAGGTCTCTTTCAGTTCCTGATATTCTGTGCTTCTGTGATAAAAGAATAGGAAATATCCAAACCAGCAGGCACTATCTGTCAGCTAAGGGTTTAGTGAAAGGCAGACCAGCCTGCTTTTCTGGGATGGAAAGAAGCTACTTCAAGACTTCATTAGTTCACTTTCTCTAGCAGTCATGACAAATTTTGTCATACAGATCTGTCCTTATGTATTATAGACCTCTCATTCAGGAATTTGCCTCAATACAAGATATTGTGATGGTATGGAGCAAAAACTCTAAAAAAAAGCTCTAAAATGCAACCATCATCTCCATGCCCACTAGGTGCAGCAAGGGACTCTGCTGTCACTGCTGTGACACTTCACTGCACAAAACAAACAGCACATGGTCCAGATGACAGCTGTGCTCACAGCTGAAAAGGCAAGAGCAACTGAAGGACAAACAAAGATGCATAAGCTTTTTCCCGAGTGCTAAGGAAATTCTGGGCTGTTGGTTGAATCACAAATAACAGTTTGCTATGTGCCTGCAACAACAACAAAAGCTTCACAGGCCTCCATTCTTTTAGTTGTTTTCCCAGTTTCAGGTGTACTTTAGGACTTAGATCAGTTACCATGAAAAAAGTAAAAACCGCAACAACAGCAATATTTCCTATATTATATTTTTCTCTCACCACAGTGATTTATGAGCAGGCTGAGTGTCTAAATATCGAAAATGGATTTTAATTTTCTGCATGTGCAAAATTTTCTTCAGGATAACACATGAAAAGCTGTAGATGACAATAACTGGTACACAGGGAAGCCATTAAAAGCTGGATACTTGTGTTTCCTCAAATCTCTTATCCTCTTCATGATTCCACTCAAATCATGATTTGCTGAACATCAAATCTAAATGGTGTTTTCTTTCCCTTGCACTCTGGGGATTGAACTGTAAACTGACTCTTTTTCTCCAATCAAGGCATCCTATCAAATGTGCTTAGCACCATATTAAGAAAAAGAAACTCACCGTTCTCCTCCGAAACTACACAGACAAGGGCAATGGGTAAAAGAATGCTGCCAGTAATTTCATCTGCTAGAACTCATATCCACAGGCAAAATATTAAGGAACTTCTCTGCTTCAAAAGAATCAGCAGCCACATGTGTATTTTTTCCCCACAGAAATTATTTTTTTACCGGATCTTGTGGCCTGAAGAACAATGTGTCAGTAATGGGATCTTCTTTGGAGGATGAAATGGAATGGATGAAATGAAATGGATAAAATGGAATGAAAAATGGAAAGGCACAGCCAACACAGTTTACCTGAGACCCTCCAACAGTTTGACAAAGACAATTGTGGACTACAGACTATGGCTGTTTGATAGTCAAAAATCATCAAATTTTACACCACAGAAGCATGCTAACATCTTGAACTAAGTTATGCTGTACAACTTCTTCATGGCGGACAAGGAAATATTTGTGTTTTCACTAGCAGGTTGACTACCATCCTGGTAAACCCTTTCTAATATACCTTGGCTGCAGGTATAGGCAAAATTGTTGCAAGGCAAAATTACTTTTGCTAGAGGAAGCCAAGAGAAGCAAGCAAGGTCTATAACCTGCGCAACATACAAGGCTCCTGGGAAAAGAAAAAATAAAACAAAGAAACAAACAACTTCCCTGCCAAAAAATAAAAAACAACAACAAAACAAAAAGAAAAATGAAACACAGCAAGAAAAGCATTTGTGCATTATACTTGTACACAGAATTTTCAATTTAATTTCAGAAGAATGTTTACTGCCATCTTGGGCAAAAAAAGTGCCAAGACTTTACATATTCCAAGGCCGATCTTTTTTCTGACAATTTTACAGATATCCTGTGCTAAAATTATTATACTGAGTTCGATAATAGAGGAAGTCTGAATTCCCAGCCCATGAAAGTGTTTAATGGCCTAAGTCATGATTTAATCAACTAAAAAGTCTCTTGAAAGTTCTTAGGTCTCATGGCCACCAACATGGTATTTGTACATAGCCATGTGTCTGGTTTTAGCAAATGACAGAGGGAGTTATGGAAAAAATTATGCTGGAAAAGGTGGGCAGTTTTTTTACATCATCCCATTTTGCTAAGAGCTGAGGTTCACGTATTTCTAAGCATCTACCTTTAGATTTGTTAATTCAAATTTATTTCAAACAGGTGGCTCTCACAAAACCAGTAAAGAGGAAAGGTGCAACTGCCCAGTTTCTGCTCTTCTATAAAGACTTTCCCACTTCAGCCTCAACCATTACCAATCTGTTTTCAGCATTAGAGCATTTTTATCCATTTTTTAAATTATTGGGGTTTTTTTTCAGATTAGCTTAAAAACTAAGTAAACACAAAATTATTATTATTATCATTATTATTATTATTATTATTATTAATAATAATAATAATAATAATAGCAATAATACTTTGAAATTATCAAAAGAGAGCTGTCTCTTTCATCTGAAAGCAAAAAAGATAGAGAAAGCTAATCTGTTTTCTTTGTTGCTTTTCTTTAAGAACCTTCTTTCTAATCAAATATATGGGGCAGTGACCTGGGTTCCTATCTAAAGCCACACACATCAACTTGTATAAAATCAAAATCATACCTGAGTGAATTTGGGAAAGAACAAACAGGTGGTGAGCCATAACATAATTATTCTAAATACATTGTTATTTTGCTGCAAATTTAGCAGTATCATTCCATCTTCTTTAATATCTGGGTTGCTGTTGTTCATTCTTCACATTGCCAGCAGATCATAGGCAGATGACTGGCAAGTGATGGAGCTTTCAGAACTCATCCTGCTTCTTCTTTCTTATATCAGAAAAATAACTATTTATTCAGGTGAGAAAGCATGTTCTATGGCTCCTTAACTGATCTAGTGAATATTTAGAGACAGCTTTACAGAAACAGAAAGGTTTATGGTAAGTAAACAAATAAATTCAATTAACATATGAAGGCTGAGCAAGTGTTGTATAGCAAGAAAACCATACAGAGGCAGTGCTCTTGATTGATCAGATTCAACTGCTCTGGATCAGAGCCAGTGCTTTCAAGAGTCCCATTTCCTACAAGTGCTTTTCAAGAGTCTTTGTGAGTCTGCTTCAACAGCACAGCAGTGTACCCTAGGACTGTGTACCCAAGTCCTCTTAGAGTACCAGGAGACAATGTGGATTTTGCCACTGAGAATGAGATTTCCCATTTTGATTATGCAACCACCTTCAATAACAATTTCTTGAACATTTGAAATGTGCCCTTGGAATCACGCACCTCAGAAGAATTCCTTTAGGTGTGGGGTCATAACAGATCTCACTGCATTTCCCCATTCCAATTTAAATTCCAGCAAATTAGCTGAAAGATCAAGTGATGGGATGAGAAGCAAAACACAAAGCCCTCATGCACTAATGGATCTTCAGGCAACATCCAGCAGGCTGGTGGAACACCTGCATGTAGTGCTGGAGGCACTGGAAGGTTCCAAAGGTTCAAGGACAGGCTGGGCAAGCTCACAGCAGGTAACTCAAGTGAGGATCATTAAAAACAGAAAGCCTACCTATATTCAGAAAGCCACTGTACTAAAAGTAGAGAATGAGAGGGACAGGAAAATATTAGGGGAAAATATTTGCCTTGTACTTCTGTTTTCATAAAAAGCATTCTTTTGGCCGCTACTGGCGACAGGATGCTGAAATGCAACAGACCATCGGTTTGATACAGTGTAGACCTGCCCTCCTACACACCTTTCTGGAGTATTGGATCCCAGAACAGTAAAAAGGCCCTACAGCGAGCAGATGATGTGAGACTCTGGTGAAACAAACAGTGTCAGCTGCCCACACCACACATAGGATCATAAAGGTCTGTGTTTCTCTGCTCAGCCTTTTCAGAACTTTAAAAAACCTACACATTAACCTCAGTGGTACAGGACGTAGGCGGAAATCTGCCTACCTCTTTGCAGAAAAGGACAGCCAAAGCTAGCATCCAAATGACAGTAGGCAACAGGCTTTTGGTAAGATTTTCTAAATGTTATGTATCCTAATTACACAAATGGACAGCCAATGAGTTGCAAATTCCCCAGTAAAGCCTGCCTAGCACAAGATCTTTTAATTCTACCTTTGAAGTGAGTGATTTACAGGAAATGAGCTAGAGATTTCAGTGCTGACTGCAATCAAGACCCTTATCTTTACAATGAGCATGATTTATAGCAATTTTATGCTAATAGCTCTCACCCATCATTATCACAAGAGAGAATATATGTCAAAATTCTTTATTCACCCTAAATCATACATCAGTCAGGCTTCCCATTCAACGTATCTGATTGGGACCTACCTAGAAGTGGAAGGCACAGCGTGTTGCACACAATGACTTTCACAGCCTTTTAAGCTCTCCTCTTACTTTGGACAGCTTATAAAATGGCAGAACATTGTTTTGAATGACAAATACAGTTCAACACAAACTGCAGCTTTGGGGGTGGACATCCAGTTTTAGAAAATTGATGAATATCAAATTTTTGTCCTTCTTCAAACATGATACCTAATAATTTTTTTTACTTAAACACTTGCACTCAAATAAAGAACCCATATGACTATCAGGTATGTACAGAGATAATATGCAAGGATTTGAAATCCACAGCTACTGCAGGCTGAACAGCCTTCTGGGGTAGGTTCCCATTACACTCATACATTTGCTGCCTTCCCAACACATCCACTGTTGGATGCAACACTGGGCTAGGCAGTCCTTAGATTTGATCTGACAGAGTCCTGCCTTCTAAGATGCCTTTGAACTGACTATAGTGAAACAGACTGCACATAGCTCTGGTGTGCCCACTATCCAAAAGGAAAGATTAAACTTACAGCATGAGGGTGTGCAATAAAAATTAAATTTTGAGGGAATTTCAGGGTTCATAGGTGCAAAGTAGCTCCTAGGAACTAACAGGAGCTAGGGCAGAGAAACAGAATTTTCTGTATTAAGGTTTGTCTGCCCAGTGCTTACTCTAACTGGACTTGAAGTGAAGAATTTCAGCTTATGTGATTGGAACTGTGTTGTTTTCAATGAGCCAGCCCAATCCCACAGCTTACTGAGCAGCAGCACTGAGTGCCACAAGGTGGTATCTTTCTTGCTCAGCACTTTTTCACTTCCTATCAGGATCTCCTCTGTTCATCCTGCATCTATTTATAACAAATGCTTTCCTATAGGCCTGCTATGCCAAATACCAAAAATTGCTCCCACTCACTGCAAGGCAGAAATTCTATTCCTGTGTAATTTATTCTATCTTTACATCTCTAGCCTAGAGTAGAGTGCAGATTCCAATCATTTGCAATCTTTCATTATTTTCAGATATGTGTATACTGCAGCACTCTTCTCCCACATAGATTAGTTAGCTGGCATCATCAATAAGTAAGCACATGTAAGGGGGACACAGAAGCTTCTGCTTTTGAGAGGCGTCTGTAAAAGATGAGTTCTTACATTTTGTGAACTGGCCTGTATCTCTGTGAAGTCATATCAATGGAGAATATGCCCTGGTAATTAGAAACCTGCAATCTATTTTGGTATATGTCAGAAGAAGTGCAGGACGGGTAACCTATATGCACAGTGAAAGTCAAAACTGAGGCTCATGCTCAGGAAAAAACCCTGTTTTCAGGCATGTGTCCTTGTTGCATAATACTTGGGACTGCTTCAGGCTGTAATAATCAGTGTTTGATCAAGTATATATCCTTCCCGGGATAGCCTTCCTGATCATTTGTTATCAGTAAAAATATTGGTATCTTTTTCAATACCCTCCACTTAATTACTTTTAATCCTTTCCAGCTAGATTGTGGATGCTGCCTGCTGACACATGTATATTCTTCTTCAGTACTCTAAAGTTTCCACATGAGAGTTGGGCCTTCTCTCAAATTCATACCTGGGAGCTATGCCCTGTATTCACCTGCATGTATAAACAGCTGCTCAAGACAAGTTTCTCTGTGGGAGCTTCTCTATATGACAACTGCCTCACTGAGGATGCCTGATTGACCCCAAACTCTAAAAAACACTACAAAAAAACCCTAAACAAAACAAAACCAAACCACAACTATTGACATCTTATCACCAAATCCCCTCCCCCTAACACAACCACACAAAATCATACAACTAAAACAGAAAACAACCCTATAACCTATACAAAATAACTCTGCAACTAAAATTGAATACAAAAAACCCCAAAAACCAACTATACAACCAATCCTAACATAGCCCAAACCACAATTTCCAACACAAACACCAAATAACCATCAACAAACCCCAAACAAAATATTAGCTCTTTCAATACTTCGATCCTCCCTCAAATTAAAAAAAAATACAATGACATGGATCACCTGTGCAGAGACCCTTTTCTGTGACTGGTTAGCCACACTCCTGGGATCAGATTGGTCAGTGCTGTACAGGTAAGACCTCTCACACAGTATAAACATGATGAGTATAGAAGTAAAAGTGATCATATGCATGCACTTCCTTTTGGTTAATCTTGTAATAACAGCAGGTTATTATATAGAGAAGTTGTGGGTGTTCCATCATTAGAAGTGTTCAAAGTCAGGTTGGAAGGGTCAGCAACCTGATCTAGTAGAGGCCAGAGACATTGAAAATAGATGATCTTTGAAGTTCCCTTCAAACCCAAAACATTCTGTGATTCTAAGAACTTGACGAAGGATTTCCAATACTGATGATTCAAGTCCCCCTGACCCCAATCAGATCGAAACTATCTTCCTCAGGACATCAAGACACAGTGAAAGAGCAAGCATCACAAAAGAGGGTAGGAAAATAGATACTAGAATGAGTGTCAAGCTCCACCTAAACATAAAATAGTAGTATAAAAATTAGTTAAAAATAGAGAAATTGTTGGAACCACAAGAAATGTTGAGGGGAAGACTCCATCATAACTTCTGGGATCTGTCAATACGCTGGACCTGTCTTCTGCCCCCCCCAGGACCACCTATTGGGTAAGAAAAATATTCCATGCCTGCTGAATTATTATCTCAAGGGGGGAATTAGAGCTTGTTAGTGTATTGCTTTGAATCAATATTACTTTGAATATACTCTCACAGTCATATATCACCTTACAATTTTATTAATAAAGAGAGCTACTTTAGTCAGGATAGCAAATTCACCCACTTCACATCTCAGTGATTGGTATTTACCTTTGAGCTTTAATTACTCTTCTGTGAAAAACAGTAAATATCTTTCCACCCTCTGGAAAATACCTTACTGTTTGGCAGTTCTAAAGAAGCAGGATCCATTGTTTATACCAAAAGGTATTTCAGTGCATGCAGGAGGGATTAGGAGGGTACCACCTCTATGGCTGACAACAGTGTAAGCAATCTATCTGCTTTCTAAACAAATGGCTCATTTTGCTGCTACTTATCAAATGAGAAGAAAAATAGTGGCTACTCAGTCCCAGGAGGATGGACAGCCTTCAGACATTGTAATTACAGGGTATCATAAGCTCCCCCAAAATGCAAATGAAAATATAAGTGTCTCTGTGAGCTAATGAGACCCTAAGCCTCAATTCCAACTAGCAGCTGCTTATCACAATATAAAATTTGCTATGCAAAAGAGCCCAGAATCACAGCTGCATCTGAAGCAATACTGGAGACAGATAACTGATGCAAAGAAAGATGGGACATGACCTAGAAGCATAGCTGGAAAAATGTGTGACTTCACACTCTTCAAATGGGCCAAACACCAAATGTCTAAAATGAAGGGTGAACAAAGTTTTCTGCTGCCAAGAATAAATGCCAGTGGCTGCATGAAACAAGGCCTAAGGACTGTCTTATAAAGAGAGTTAGCAACTGATGACTGTAGCATGGATCTCCTTAGAAGTCTCAAAATGTCATAGCTCTCACTGACGTTCTGGCCAGCTGTCAATAGCTCTGCACACATTTTCAGTTTTCTGTCATGCACAGATCGCAGTCTAGGCCAAAACAACAAAGAAGGAGACAGTATAAAGGCCCAACAAGTTTTAGTTTCCTCACAATGTACAGGAAACAAGAGCCCCAACCTAGAAAAGGAGTAACACATATACTTAATTTTAGCTCATGCTTTTTACTTTACTAACTATTATGTATAGCTTTTCAAGATTAAAGACACAAATCATTAGCTGGGATCAGAGCAATCCCATTGATCTACATCTACATATGCTAAACATCCCAATTTTTCAGCTGTAGACAAAGTCATGTTTTAAGGCTTCATTGGATGAAGCCTTATACTGTTAAAGCAAGAATCAATGCAACTGTTTAAAAGCTAATGATTTTTTTCACCCCTTTTAAGGTTGTGGCAAGGTGAACAGATAGTGACTTAAAGAGAGATCGAGAGATGGGGGGAGATGGAGAATATATTTTTAAGCATTATTTTTTAGGCTCTTTTTTTTAAACATGTTTTTTGCTTAGATACTAAAGCAAAGTCCCAGTTTCAAGCATCATGAAAAAGAGAGAAAACCAGAATAGAGAAACATTTGAATGCTCTTGAGGAAAACTTTTTTGTTGAGTGTCATGCCTCAATTGCAAATGGGACAATCTGACTAATCCTCAAGTCACTTCCATTGTGTTTCTTCCTTTTGCAAACACCACCAAGGAATTTCCAGTTGTAAAATTTAAAAAGAACAGACCAGATTATCTTGTTTTGAGTACACTGTTTCCCAGTGCAAAAAGAACTCTCCCCACCACCATGCAGGCAACCTACACACAAGGGGCCACTACACTGGCTATAATCACTGGGAAATCACACCTCCTCCTAATAGCTGGCATGAGAAGATGATTCAATGTCAGCGCTGCTAGAAGAAATCTCAAACATGGTCCTAAATTACCATACCTGAAGACCACCATGAGTTTCGATTTTTCTCCTTACAGAATGGAAGACAGAATTAAGAAACATTGTCTGCCTCTTAAGGCAGGAAGCTTGAAGTGTTGTTTGACTGGTAGGTTTGTCCAAAATTCATGTGTCAGCTGTAAGTTTATGCCATTTACGCCTGTTCAAGAGAAGTGCAACTGTCATGGATAGTCAGAAAGAAGGACAGAGGATTTTATTCACAGCCGCTTCAGGCAATTACTCAAGGGACCTACTCCCAGCACATGCCACTGTACTCTTTTTTTCAGCTCCTGTAAATCCTACTTCTCTTCTTGTGAACATGGCAATCTCAGCTATTTTCCCCCATATCCTCACCTCTCATCTTCACTATATTGGTCCTTTTTTAAGACCAGCCTCCTGTTGATTCTGATAAGGGAGCCACAACACATAAAAATGGCTCATGCTAGTTATGTCTCCCTTTCAATCAGAATACAAACCAATGTCCCTGAAATACATAACACCATGCAAACTGCCTCTTGCATACTGATTTAACGGTTAGATGCTCTCTGCTCTGATATGAACAGAGTACTCCTTTGAGAGGACTCCCATAATCATAAAAGGTTTCAGTTTTTTCCAAAAAACACCAATATCCATCAAACCACAAAGCAGATTGAAGAGTACATGAAGAGAGGTAGTATCACACAGCTAATAAACAATAACCTGTTCTTTGCACTTATAAAGAATCCAATATTTTAGAAGACATAATACTAATAACAATTTGGTTAATGGTTAGAGTGTAACACCAATCACAAAACTCGTAGATGCTTTGCCAGCATTCCTGTCTAAATTCTAGAAGATTAAGGGCATGTCTCAATTCAAGGATACCGACAACTCTGAGGCAGGTAATAACATGAGACCTGTCAGACACCATTTTCTGGTGTCAGGATACATCCTCACACCACTCTAAACCTTCCTCAGCTCCACAGTACCTCTCCTAATTCCACTGCCCTACCAAATTTTCACAGGAGCAAGCAAAGAAATAAAAAGAATAAACCATCACAATAAACAAATAGACTGCTGTTTAGCAGACTTGAAAGCAACAGACCTTCTTCTTCTTCTTGCAAACATTCCAAACCAGAGTAAATTGGGTCTGTAGTTGTGACCTCTCCACCTTCTACCAGGAGGAAAGGAGCAATCCTGGAGGACTGGAGCTCCTGATAGGAGCAATCTCAGCAGGTATGGTAAAGAAACACTGCTGATGTTCTCTCCTATCACCTTAAGGGAAGCCATTGCCTCTCACAGGTCCCTTAAAAGGTCAGTAAATATCACTTCTTTGAGGGAACCTCAAAATTTCCCTGTTAACAGTAGTAGCTGTAGCCATCAGTATGTTTGTAGAAGCCATCACAAAAAGGCTTCTGGAAAACACTTATATTGCTTTGTCAAGTATGGAAGCTGATGCACAATTGATTTGCTGTCAGGTTGGAAGAATGTGCTGCTGGTAGAATATTCTGCAAGGTTTATCCTTCATTTTAATTAATGGTTTGAATGACAACATGGACATTAATCCCATTTTAAAGTGCAAACAAGGTGATGTAACAAAGCAACAGATGCAAGGTTCATTAGGAGACAGAATACTTTGCATTATCAGAGAAAAAACAGAGCAGCTTTCAAGCACAATGGCCTTTCCACAGTTCTGTATCTGGATGAAAGCAAGCAAAAAAGGGCTGCCACACAGAGCAAAATTAGCATTATAAGTCTTCTCAAATAATGGAATAAAACAGACAAAGTGCAAAACCAACAGTGCCTACTAAAAGAGAATATTCAAGTGCACAAGTACTTGAACCCTTCCTGCAAGGAACTCACTGGCAGTTTTGCTGAAAAAATCAGGACAGAAATCTAAATTACTGTCACAGCTAAGGCATGGAATACATGAGATTACATTTTGCCCTGCCCCTACAATTATTACAAGATCATGATGAGAGGAAGATCAATGCAGTGTGCCAGGAAATAGCTATACAGGAGCTTAAAGAGAAGAGCTACTCATCTTGACACAGTGTGAGTATATCAGGCAGAAAATCCTCCCAATCTTCTGAACCATTGTGTTCTGCTGGAAATGCTTGAATGACCTTATAACCTTTACCCTATTCTTTTAATTAGTGGCCAGAATATATGCCAATACTGTATTTCATCCTTCTCTAGCAAAGAACTACCACCTTTAATCAATTCATTATCGCCTTTTGGGTCAGATGCTTACTTATAGGAAGAATCTGTAAATATTCCCCAGAGATCTGCTTGGGGAAGACACATTTTTTAGATGTTAAATACTGAAATACTACTTACTCTACTTAAAATGATACATGTTACTTTCTGATATCAAACTCACCTATCCGTTTGAGTTCTGTAATGAGCTTGGTCAAGATCTTCAGCTGGAATATTACACAGACAAGTTAATCAAACTGAAGTTGAGATAACAAATAGCTTTTCATGACAAATACATCCTTTCACCAAAATGAGTACAGGGGTGTGCATCCTTTGATATTGTGTGGCTTAAGTGGTACATAGTACAGCCGTGTATCTGTGCTTATGCTTACCAGCATAGATCACACAGCAGTGGAACAATTTTCTCAGACAGACCATGACACCAGTAGGTCCAGCCTACTTGCGCTGCGACACTGAACTGGAACACTAAAGGCCTTGACCCAAAAAGCATCATGCAACAGCACCACTGCCAGTCCAGCTGGTTTCCTCTCACATATTTGTTGCTACAGGCACTATCTCAGAAGAAGCTAATGCTGGGTTCATGCACACATTCTGCCCTCTGGTATAAACCACATTGAGCTTCTCATAACCTAGAGGCCTGTTGACAATACACTGGCAGCCTTGAAAAAATGTCTAACAGTTGACTCCCATCCAAGACCAGCGGTAGACAACATGTCAGGAATGAGAGCTAAAGAAGTAGCTCTGCTTCTGATAGTGGGCTGAGGTGATGGTGGGCAGAGGGAAGAAAGGTTTTTGCTCACACCTTCTGTTCCTCAATATCTTTCAGAGGCCCAGAATACTCTGGAAAACAGACAGGACTTCCCATATCACCTGTGAAAAATTATGGGCCAGAAAATAAGAGAAAAATCTGTAGATAGACAATTTCTCTCACTTACCATACTAGCACATGCTTGTGACCAGAGTCAGCTAAAGTCAGCCAGGTTTCTTAGTAGTTGATTACAAGCATTTTGCTCTCTATCCTTAAGCAACAAGGCTGCAAGGTCAGGCCAGCTTCTCCAAGGAGCTGACAAACTGTGACAGTACTCCTCTCTCATCTCACTATGCAGGTGCACAGCTTGTTTTGTTTTTGAGGGCATGGAACCAGATTTAAATGAGAAGAAAAAAATCTGAACAAATCCTGTTCTACCCAACACAACTAATTTCTTATTTTTTAGAGGGCAATTACTGCCAGTTTTAATACACATCTTAATGAAGAGTGATTCATGAGCTGACTCCCTTATAAGGGCTTTGTAGTTTAAGAGACTGGGAATAGGAACCTTGTTAAAATAAAGCTCTACTGAGCATTTTGCATTTCAAGACGGTTACCACTTATGACTTTCTCTATTTCATTCTCTAATTAAAAGGTGGGCAAACATGAACAGGGAGCATTTTACAGAACATAGGGAACCTTAGGTCTCTGCGCTTGAGCCCTCAACTGAATTTAACTACTCAGAGACTGTCAGTGATATAACCACGGCACATTAACCCCTACACATATGCTTCACTGGCAGTTGCAGCAGCTCTTTCAGCAGCACCATGTGCATATTAGGCTGTAATCCAGACTGGTGAGCTGTGCAAATTCATGGCTATCATTTTTCCGTCTTTGTCACCCCTGCTGGGCTCAGCAAACATCTGGCTCTAAATAGTGGCAAGAATCAGAATCTAGACACATGCCTTGCAGGAAAAATGCTGTAGCAGTTCAAAAAAGGGTAACGGGTTTATTGGTGGGTAAGTGGAGAGCTGAGCCCTCAAACAAGAATTATTGTTTCACTTCCCTCCTTCCATCATTGTGATCCATCTTACCAGATCACTGGTAAGAATAATCCCCAGAATTTCTATAAAGCACAGACAGAAGCTCTAGCTGTAACAAATACCATTAGCAAAATGTCAGTAGATTCATGCTGTTACCACCCACCAGCTGCACCATTAAAGGGTGTCTGCTCCTAAGGAGTACATGAGCAAAGGATGCCCAACAGTGCCATGGAGGTAGACAAGGGTGATTTACGGCTCTGTGCAGGGTGATAACATGGACATGAATCACCTGGTGCCATCAGAGAGAAGCTAGATTGGAGTTTGTGCAGTGAGGAAAACAGGAAAGAAAGCATTATCAGGTCTAAGTCCTGCCCATCTTTCTTATATGGAATATGTAAAGAATATGGAATATGTATTCTTGATCCTGGGCATGACTAAACAAATAAATCCCCTCTGTGCCTTCTCAGGACACTGCAGCAGTCCTGAGGTAGCTGAGACAAGTGATGCCAATTAGATCCTCCTGTTAGGCACCACACTTTAGATGAAGATAGTCTGATCCTGGTGGATACATCTCAAGAGACAGCCCCTAAGCTCTCCCGTTAAGTGGTTGCAGTGCTATCTTAGCACAAAAGAAAATCAAAGAGATAACATTCTGACATGAGAGTTCTTGGTATGAGGAAAAAAAAGGAGACTGAAAGACAAGCCAAGGTCTATGTCTATGCCTGTCAGCTATTGAGAGGAAAGAAAATTAACCATTAAAGTCACTATAAAAACACAGGTAAGAGGCACAGAAAAGAATATGAAATATGAAGAATATGAAATATGTGTGTATCTCAGATACTTTCAAATTTCAATTGGCACTCCAACCATTTGAAATTAAGTGTGGCCTTTTCCATGAGGTCAGCCATCTTTAAGCCAAGGCCTTCTAAAACTTTCAAGGTCTTCAAATTACATGACTATCTATTATATTCTATGCTATGTCTGATTAATTCCTCTCAAAAGACTAAGAATGCCCTACAAAGATGAATAGCACTTCACTCTTATAAAATATTTGAAGATGGAGCAATGTGATCTTTCGCTTTTGCTCTAAGTGAGCTGTACTAGGAGCAGATCTGGCCCTTGTCATAACCAATGAACTCAGTCATCAGCCTAGTACACTGTCTCCCAGAATATCTGTATACTGCTTCCTTACTAGCCCACTCCTTCCTGATAGGGAAGTTCAGCACAAATGCAAGAAGGAGGATTTCTGAAGGCCCTTGTCCATCAGTTCTTCTCTGATCCCTGAGAAAGTTCTTATCATCCAAGATACGAAAAGAAGATTTTGCCATAGATGGACACTTCTTTCCTGTTTTTCTGAAGCCAAATGGGAATCCAGGCAGATAAGGACAGCAGCCACCTCATACTGCAGAGAACAAACTCTCCAGCTCTGAGATGGCTTTCAAAAACTGAGCAGCAAGACACTGCAGCCTAAATTGGGTAATGGGATTTTCAGAAGAGGAAGGGGTTGCCTTCCCCTGTTCTGCCATCAAGAAATGTATTTACAGAATCAGCTTTCCCCACTGTCAGAGACAGAAGGAACAGCAGAATTCCCATTGCTTTATTCCACCTGGCTAAGTCATCATGCTTGAATGTGCAGGAGGCAACAATGATGCCATAACACAGCAACAAGCCATACTCAGCATCCAGCCCAAAGAGACAAGACAAGGTCCTGGCACCTGGAGTCCCTGCATAAATCTGATGCTGGGTTCTAACCACAACTTCATCCCTGCTGCAGATACCTCCCCAGAGATATTTGCCTAGAAATGTAATAGATTCTACATGTCTTCAGGGTTTATGGGTTCTTATTGGATCCTTTTCCTCTTTAAACTTCATGGGAAGACAAATTTTAGTTTCCAGGTTACCCTACACTGAACAGATTTGCTTTTGGTTTGTTCCCTGGGCCTAAGTGAGGGGAGAGAATAGATGAGGAAATTTACACAACACTAAGCCAATGTCAGTTTTCATTAACTATAGTGGTTTTAGCATGGACCACATGCTACATGGCTGTCATTAACTTAAAGGGTAATTTTATTACAAAAAATTGCAGTATGGGAGCTCCTCCTACCTGGATGACTTATTTATCCTCCTAATGCCTCTAATGATTTATCAGAGAATCTGCACTGCATGAAAGTTGTAAATAATGCAAAAGTGTCAATGTGTTTCATGTATTCACTTCAAACAAAATATTAACCATGCTGACCTTGCATTTACTGACTGTGGACCTCTTTTGGATTTAAAGCTTATTTCAAATCTTCCATAAACTAGACTGTAACCTTTTTTTTTTTTCTTGCCATTAAATGTACACCTTTTCATAGAATCACTTTTGCACTCCATACCACCAGCCAAGGCTACTGTGAAATACCTGTCACCCAAAACCTACTAAACCAAATGTTTGTCATTAATCCTAATCATAATTTACAGCTAACTAGTAAGGCAAAAAATAAATTACTTTATCAGCTCCACTCTTTTTACATCTGCTTTATTCCCAACTGCACCATAACCAGTTATAATTGAGTTGCAGTTTAATCAACTAAGTGGGCCACCCTGTGAGGAAAAACGGAGGGAAAAAAAAAAGAAAAAGAGGAAAAAAAAGAAGAATCTAGGTCACTCTGTTCTGAAGACAGCAAAATAGATAATTGCTTCACTCCACAGCATCCATGCTGCATTTGAGGTATGTTTGAGATCTTATGTAACTAATACCATCCCTAGGTTAGCCAGACCATCCCTAATAAAATGTCATAAATATCTTTTCCATGCACATGAAGGTGATGGATCTGACTCACCCTTTTCAGACTGTGTGAAAACAAGAAATATTCCAAGCCAGAGATTTTGAGGGGAATTTTGTGAGTTTTTAAGGGGAAGAAAACCCCTTTGATTATTTTATTTGCATCTGCAAGAAATTAATAAAAATGCCAGTCTTCAGCTGCTGTAGATTGACAGATCTCTGTCAAGGAAGACAGCTGAAATTTCTAAATTACATTATGCTGTATCAAAGAGGTGCCTGTGATTGCTCAGGACAATGTTGTGTAGAATACAGCACTGAGTTTCCCTGGCCACCCAGAGATCATCCCTGTTGGGCTAGATTAGTTCTACTGTCTTTTAGTTAGAACTGATTTTTGAGCACATAAAAATGACCCAGTATAGAAGGATCTTGCAAAATGTACACTAAAGTGATCCCTAAATAAAAATCAGACAAATAACTACATAAGAACCAATAATAAGACAGGATGCCTGTAACAGAGAGAAAAAATTAAGGGGTGTTGTTAACTCAGGGCAGCCAGATCCCAACAGTAAACTGGAGTAAAAACAGGATTGAAACTGACATACTGTACATTTCAACCAGGGAGAGGATTCACTATGTGAAGCAAAGTCAAAACTTTGCACTTTGACTTCATTTTTGTGTGTGGAAACAGAACATTCTTGTTTGTGGTAGTGGTTGAGAGAATGCCTTTTACCCAACTATTTTAAGCAACTGTTATTGCATCTGCTAGCATAGCAGGAGCACATGCAACTGTTTTGGAGCAGAGGTGCTGAGTACCAGGCAGAAGGAGTACCACCTGTAAAGTTCTACCAGATGACATTCAAAACACAAAACCAGAAGTCCCAATCAAGCACCTCAGCCATGAGGCAAGTCATTGTGTCCTCAGCAGGGGATCTCAGGCCACATGATCAAAAAAGGTGTTCAACACCTTGACATGGTGCTCAGAGAGATGTGGGATCTCTGCCTGGCACAATGTTCATTGACAATATAATAAGATGCACAATCCAAAGAAAGAGATGGCACATTCGTCCTCTTCCAGAAGCCAATATCTTGCAATGGCAGTGATCTGGTTTTCTACCCCTCACCTGCGTGCCTTTGCTGAAGGTTTTGGTTGGGTAGGCACTCCTGAAACAGTCAGGCAGTTTGAAGGAGACTTGGTTGAAAAGTTATCAGCCATGGGGAAGGAACCCAAGGCACCCTCTGAAATCGCTGCCTAGGTAAGAGTGACTTATGGCCTAAGCCATACTGTAATGTGAGCCTGAATCTAGAATATTGAGATAGCAGAGAGCAGGTGACAAACTGTGGAGCATATCTCAGTCTAAAAATCAGGAAAGTAGTAAATATTGATACTGAGTAAGATGGAACATCTTATTTTCAGACAACTGTTCAAAACCAGGGAGAGGTCCCAGAGAAACACCTAATTCTTAAATTACTTTCATCTCAACAGAAGTATAAAACCATAAATTACCAAACCCATTGCAAACAGCTGTTTCCATGTAAATTGAGGTAGAAGTCACCATGGAGGGAATTTCAAGCTATGCTTGTAATATGAAACTCAAAATTCTTACCTGGGCTGAAACACCACAGCTGGAAAGATATCCAGTACAGTCATCTTTTCTAGAAATTAATTTGCAAATCCACCAAGTCCTTTGAAATAAAATTACTTTTAATCTGAATCCAAAAGCTGATTTCAAATCATCCATGAGCATGGACATAATATAGCTGGCAAACATCTTCTGTTATACAAATACAAAGGGGTTAAAATGTTTTCAGAAAAGGGAAAATTTACCACAGCTCTGTAACTAATTTACCTAGAGGAACACAATGCTGGTTCCCACTAAGCTGGGTTTGCATTCTAACACCATTAGATGTCATCACAAACTGGAAAAAAATCAAAATTTAGTGTAAAAACTAAACCACTTTTTAGGTAAATTCTGTTATTATGGACAATCTTACAAGTGAAGACTCAAAGACATGAACTCTCTATTGAGGCACTCAGGACCAATAATTATTTCCTGCTTCACTGGCCTTACCTCTCTGAGCATGTACAATTATTTCAAATGCACCCAAGACTCAGTTTCCATTTCTTCCTGCTTGCTGCAGCAGGAGGACTTCCCAGAGAGAGCACCTCTCTTCTCTCCCACAAGTCAAGCGACACTAATTACTGACTCAAGGATGCTCATGGCCAATTTATTCACATTATCCTTTTACCAATATTGTCCCTCACATTAAGTAGTTCTTCCTTCACTGCAGTGTTCACTTCTCACATGTATTTAGAGAGAGTAGTGGTGTCCCTGCTTAACCTTTTTTCCTCAGCATTTTAATCTATCTCCATGTAATTATAAATTTCCTTTCATGCACCTTTTAATCTTGTCCTTTTGCAGCCTGGGCGACATGGAACAGAAATGTCTGATATTTAAAGGAAAATATAGAGGAGAAAGATGCAATTGTCAAGAAAAGTTTTTAAATACACTGAATTCAAACAAACAAGCAAACAAAAACACAAATCAAAATTTAAAAATACTCATCTGTTTCTAATGAAATCAAGATTTTTTTCTAAATATCATTCCAATTACTTTTATTCCAGCTACAACTGTGTAGAGGAGGAACTACACACATATATAGGCAAAATCTCTGAGTACTTTCTCCTTCTCTTCAATTTTTTTACTTACTTGTATTCTGTTCGGGATTTTTTTTTAATTTGGATTCAAAAAATCTGAAGGAAACTGCAAAGAGAAATCTAATTCACAAAGAGCAAAACACTTCACTCAGACTCAAGGAAGAGTAGCATGCATAACCTTAACTTCAACATAAAGTAAATAACTACCAGAGATTAAAAAATACATTGGTTTGGACATGATGTCTTAGTCTCATGTAGTCTTTCATCTTGCAAGATGTCTTCTTTACTTGATTGCTGAGAAAAAAAAAACAAACTTAGGTGTTTAAAAGCTTTTTATTAAAAACAAAAACCAACACAGCCGTAGTAAAACCTTTCCAAAGTCCTCTTGCAAATTAAGATTTTGATTAATATATGCATTTTCAAAGAATTAAAGAGACAGACACACCTAGGACTGGCACTGGAACAGAGGCCAGGCAATCCCGCCCAGTTCCAGCCCCTTCAGGCAGAGTGCAGAAAGTTTCACACTATACTCAGTAACACCATGGCAGTGAAGTAGAAACAGCAAGAAAGTTTCATTGCCAATATCAAGTCACGGACAAATTTTCAAGTCCATTGAGTCCAGAAGTTCAGCTCTGTCTAGCACTAAGAAGCAGAAGGAGTGATAGAAGGACAGAAGAATAGTGTTCACTTCCCATGAAGGCAAGGGCAGTTCTCAGAGCTGAGCATGTGTCTAGTTGAATCTGTTGTTTTCTTGGGATAATGGTGTCCTGTAGTGTTTTCTATGCAAGGAGACTGGGAAAGACACCATTTAACACAGAGATCAAGTAACCTTCCCAAGCATACCCAGGGTTCTCCCATAGACAAGGCCAACAATTGAGACAACAATCTCACACTCAGTTACCTTCTACAGAAGGTTCAAATGTCCTTTCTGCTGGTCAAATTTGCCTGAGCTCACCAGCAAAAACAAAAAAAAAATGAGATAGATCCAGGGACACAGAGAAATGGCAGTTCAACTATTTGTCAGCACAGGCATTGACACACATTTCTTTCCCATCCTTTTTCCTTTAATTGTCTTCTGCCTTCCCCTTCATTGCTCTAATTCTTTCAGGAGACTGAAGTTATCAAAACAGCTCCATCATTCCTCGTTTGTATTTTTTGTTTGTTTGTTTCTTCCCCTATTTTCCACAGAAGGTAATTCACAGACATTTGAATCCCAAATTTATGCTTATGTTGTTGTATGTTTGACATTCCTTCAAGGTCAGTACCATTGCAAATAAGCCACGAGACTCAAATAATGATGCAAAAATGTAAGTAGCTACTAAGCAGATTCATTCTTGTAGGTAATGACAAATTCAAATTGCAAAAAGATGCACAAAGTCAGCAGATTAAATTTGTTGTTTGTATTAATGCACTTCTGTAGTGACAGCATCCACCCAACTCAAAAACAGCTCATTTAAAAATACAGGAGAGAGTGGAACAAAAAAATAATCCTCAAATTGCACAGGACAGTTGTCAATTTGTCTGCAGCAGAGAGACACAATTTGTTTGAAGTATTTTGTTTCTGATATGCACTGTGATTTGTACCAATGATAGATCACTAGTAGCCTTTGCCATGTCTGTAATTGTAACTGTTACCCTTTAGCAAACCACATGAGCATCTGTTCAGCAATCAGTTGAAATTTTCAGCCTTCTCAGCAATGTTCTACATCCTGAGACACGTACTCCAGACCCAAAAACTAACCTGAGAGAAACATAACTGACTATTCCAAGCTCTCACAATCAGACTGTACGTGAGAAAATATGATGGCAACCAGAAAAAGTGCTCAAAGTAGTAAGTTAGCAAATGTTTAAGGTGCTGTGTTGCCTTGATCAAGCACTTGATTTCAGCACATGGAATGAATATACAAAGGCAGTGCAGAGGTGCAGCCTCACCTCAAAGAAGAGCATCCAATGCTAAGACAGAGTACTTTCTGCCCCACCACTGAAATAGAAGCAGAGACAGAGAATTTGGAAGAGCCTTCAGGATGCTGCTGAGGGTCTTTACAGCTGTTGGATGTGGGCATGGAAACTCTGCATCTTTGAGGGGCTAGCATACCAGTTACCACTTCATGAACCATACCCTCTCTCCAATGGCCTGAAAAACTAAGAATTCTCACCCTAGGTAACACTAGAGCCTATATTTGTGTCTGACTCTCAGCATCAGTGTCTATTCCCTCTCTTGTCTCAACACTATCACATAAAGTTCAGAGAAGGGATCTTGGCCATGAAACAGAAGAACATGCTGTTTGCATGTAGCCCTCTGACATGAGACAAGCCAGTGGCAAAACACTACAGACCTGTCCCTTTCTTTCTGCCAGCCTTCCCTGTTTATTGCCACTCCTCTTCCAGGCTTCCTCAATAATTTGGCAGATTTCAAACACTGCTGGAGGACTTCTCATCTTCATTCAATTGCCACATGAAATTTCCTACGATACCATCTTGTTTTCAGGGTGGATTTTTTTGCTGTTGCCTTTGGGGGGTGCCCCAGCATGAAAGAGACATTCCCATTCCTGTAATGGCAGGATGCCTGTCTTCCCTTGGTGGAGTGTCTGCAGAGGTTACTCAGAGATTTTGGAGCCCTGTACTTACTGCAGTGCTGACAAATACAGACCATACATTCTTGACTTCACTCAGCAAGACTTCTAAACCCAGGTAGCCTTCATAGATTTGATTTCACAGCTTTATGAATTCCAACCTTACCCTACTAGTCAGAGAAGAAAGCCCTCCCATGTACATCAGCCTTCACAGACATCAGTATTCTCTTATGCCTGTGCTTTTGCCAGCACATGAGCAAGTGAGTAGGTCTCCACAGCTAACAGCTGAATTACATCCTGAATTTCCCTCTCCTTAAGAACCAACACAAATGCAAGCCAGTAGCTTATATTTGGAGCATCCCATTTCACCAGGAAGATCTCAGTAACTGTAATACATCATCCATTAGGCTCCTGCCCAGCTCCAAATCCACTGCTGCAGATAGCATTTCCTATGCAAGGCAGGCTAAAATTTCAGCATTGACAAATCCTATTTGTGCCAAAACCCTTCAGCTGGCAAGAAACCACCACTTTGCTTCTATTATGGAAGGTGAAGAAAAAGAAAAGTCAGGAAGATGCAGGTATACAGCAATAGATATTAAAATCAAAAGCCTGCAGAACTTCCTCCAAGTGGACAGAAAAACTAAGGAGAAGAATCCTTTTTTCTGCCATGTATAAATTCTAGACAGGCTACTTAACATATGTGAAATTTTGTTATTTCTCCCTCTCCGGGAGAGAAAACTTCCTGGTTATCCATGTCACTCCACTCCAAGCAGGCTTTTGACAAGCAGATAGCCTGCAGCACAAATCTTAGTTAAGCTCTTTGTGGCCTACCTCTACAATCAGCTGAAGGTTGCACATTTCCGCCAAGGATACTTCAATAAGCACATTGCTCACAGTGCCTGCTTGCAAGTAAGGCAAACATAAGAAAAATACCAGCAGACAGAAGGGAAAGCTTTGTGTGATTCTAACAGCAACAGGCCAAACAGAGGCAAGCAAATATAAAAGGAAGCTTTCTCCAGAAAAGAACAGGGAAAATGAACCTGGTCAGTTTTTCATCTCCTAGTTTGGATCACGGATGCAATAAATCAGCTGACCATCACTGTAGTTGTTTCTCTGGTATCATCTCAACAACAACCATTTGCTTCCTTGGAAGACGTCTTGCAACTTAATCAAATTTCTCAAAGAAAATCTCTTTGCCACCAGTTTACATTAGGGAAAAAAAACACTTTTAATACTATTCCTTGTGAAAAATGTATGTCACCTACCCCAGGTTCCTGCCTCCTATCACTGGATCCCAAGAAGAAGGGATCAGCACGTCCCTTCCCACTTCCTCTCTTCAAAAAGCTGTAGAGAGCAATGAGGTGACCCCTCTGCCTCCTTTTCTCCAATACAGAAAAACCAGGTCCTTAGCCACTCCTCAGAAGACATTCATTCCAGCCTTTTCACCAGCATTTTTGCCCTCCTCTGGATGTATTCAATGCCCTTAAAACTTTTTTTCATTTGTGGGGCCCAGAATTATACACAACACAGGTGGAAGTTATCTGAGAATGAAAGTAAGTGGCCTCCCAAGACCTACCAAATGCTACAGTGGTCTTGAGATCTCGTGTCTCTGGTCAGATTCTCCAGTCTTTGTAATTTGGATGCATCTGACTGCAAATGAAAGACCTCATGTGTTAAATGTTTCAAGGATTACAGACAAAAGAGACCCCAGAAGTCAATACCAGCACTATTTGTTAGCATTAGGACTTGCAGTTTTGCATTACAGTTTCTGTCCTGCTCCAGAACTTCACACATTACTATAAGCAGCGGAGCACAGCCTATTTGATGCATGAGGTCCCAGTGCAACACAGGGGCTCAGCAGAGAAGTGGAAATGTGAGAAACAAGAGAGTGAGTTGGAGAAGAAGAACAAAGAAACCCCTGTGTTTATTTCACAATGTGTTCCACCCTGAACTGTATTGCCTTTGACTGCACTCAATCTTGCTAACTTCTGCAGGAAAAATTAAGGACTTAATCCTCACTTCACAAGCTACTAAAGTCAGGCAAATGCAGCAGTAGAATATACAAAAGGTCATTGCTAAGATGTTGAACAGTAGTGTGGTTTTCATTCAGGCTTATCTGGCATTCACACACCCTCACATCTTCCCTAATGTAAGCTTAGCACAGGAGATGCTCTTTCAGAGCTTAAGTCACACAGTGACTTAAATCCCATTATCTTCATGAGGGCTTGGATCTCTGTCTTCAAGAACAAGGGGACTCCCTCTGGACTGTGTTTTGTGATATACCCAGCTGAAACAAAGTTCTGGTAAGGGACCTGAAGTAGGCAGTGCCCCCCTGCTGGCATGGTACAGATGGCAATCTGGTTGCATTTGTCTTGTGCCTACAGTATTTTAAGAATCCTTCTGAATCAAAACAAGTGTCCACTGATTCTTGACAGAAGAAGCAGATGGGAAGCAGAAGTCCCCACTCTAAACTGCTGCCAATAAATCAGCAAATCCTGCCTGTATTATCTATCATAGTGAATATCCAGAAACTCAGATGTACCTACCCTTCCTCCTATTGCGGTTGCACTCCACTATGAATTCAAGGGGTGTTGGAAGCATGAAGAAGAAATTTAGACAGTACTATTCATATACACAGTTACATGTGAAAGGATTTGCCTAATTTATCCACAGGCTGACATTAAAAAAATTCAATATTTAAAGCAGACATTCCAACCTTTTACCATCCAGTTCTTGCCATTTCTCCCATTCATGGCAATAAAAGTAGCACATTAAAAGGGCTCTGTGCAGCATCATATTTAAAGCTACTTTGTGTTCTGTAGACCACAATTTCACAATATTCTGGTCTGCAGAATGTTGCTTTCTGCAGTAGGAAATCTCTCTCTCTTCAAACACATCATGATCCAACATTCCAGTAAATTCTTCTCACTTTCCATAGGCTTCCTCTTTTCATTTTCATAAGAAAATATCTCAGACCTTGCCTTCAAATCACCCAATAACAGAATGACACCCAGAATATCTTAATGAAGTTCATTGTCTTTTATTTCAAACCAGTTTCCCTACTTGTCCAAGCCAGCAGTGACAGAGGAAGTGATACAGCGTAGTACAACATGGGAGTCAGGTGTTTGTGCACAATTTGCTTTCACTCAAACTTAGCAAGAAATAAGCAATACACAGTGAAAAGTATTATAGCTAAACTCCTTCAGGACCCATTCCAGATCCTCCAGTTCCTGCTCTCTCCTGGGAAATCATACACATTGGTCATTATAACACTAGCCCAGCTCTGACCTGGCTTGGCAAAGAGCACTTCTAATGTAAAATATAGTCATTAAATGATTCTGATTGTCTTCATTTAAAGAACTGTCACAGGAACAGCAAAGTGACAAATCACCCTGGCTACACACTTCTGTCAACATCTGTGATGTAGCAGGGTCAGAGGTACAAAATATTCCCTTGCTGTTACTTATGTGGGAGAAGAAGCAGCAATTTTAAGCCTTTAACCTCTTGCTACTTTCTTCTCGTTTTACACAGCTAATAAGGATCATTACTTCACCATGGCTTCTGTCACTGTCAGACAATAAATAGTGTGATTTCCATATAGGGTGTTGAAAGGTCTGAGAAGCACAAAAAGAAAAAAAAAAAAAAAGCTACAGAAGGAAATCAGCCAAATAACCTACTATTTTGTACTGTTTTTCCTGGACCACAGTCCCCACTGCTAATGCTCACTCTCTCGCTAATGAAAGGGTCAAGGATTTTGCCATGAAGAGGCCATGGATTTAAAAAGACACATTTTAAGCTGGTCAACCTTCAGGCAGAAACTCTGCTGCCAACACAGCAGCAAAATCCCAGTGCTGGCACAGCAGAGGATGACCTTCCACTGCACAGAAACAGCAGACTTCTGCATACCCTCTTTTAACAACAAGACCGGGAAAGGACACATTCTACCTCAGCAATACAGAAACTGTCAAATGATTTCACAAAATCTAAATACCCTCATCAAACTTTCAAACAAAGCAACTTGTCACCACATAACTGCCTTTCCTTGGCTGCTAATTTAGCTCACCTACCCTTCAAAACAACTCATTGCCTTCCTCCCCTATGGGCAAAACTACAAGGAAAAGCAAATCTGATCATTCTATGCCATTAGAGACAAGACTAATATCTTCAAAGTTTGCTTCAAAGGCAACGGCAAAACTCCCACAGAAGCATTCTGCTAAGGTTAGTGCTACTGCTAATTAGCAGAGTGAGACCTCGTCTTCCTCAATAAGGTGAGTGAGGAGGTAGGAGAATGATGTTTTTCTATTAGTACCTTATTTGACCACTCCCAAAGACAAAACCTGGTTCCAAACTCCTCCAATGCTTCAGAGACCTGCATAATCCTGTACAGTAGAGAAAGGTCAAAAGCAACCACCTACAAATAGATTTCAAATCCAGGCTCTTAGCTATCAAAAGCTCTGGCCTAAGCTTCATTTTAGGGCTGTACACTGGGAAGAAAAAATGACTTATGAAAATTACATAACCATTATGCTCTGTCAAGGACATCCAACTGGCCCTCAGATGGTGAATTTTCACCATCTGAGATAGCTGAAGGATTAAGCTACCTTAGCTGTAGGTGTTCAGCAAGCAGAATCTATAGCAGGTCTGATTCTGTGTAAATTAGAGGGAACCTAATGACAAAATTGCAGTATTTTTTTCTTTCTTCCAGGAAGGCCATAAGAGATTATGAGAATGGTATAAGAACTTTCTCACCATTCAAAAAATCCTATCCAACAGAAGAATGAATTCAGAGGTGTTCTGGGAAAAGCCATATTAAATTAAAATCAAAGAGCCATGAAATCCACCCAAAGACCTCCCAGAAAGTGAGGATAATAAAAATGGTCACTAGCAGATCAGACCACATATCCTACCCAAAGCAAGCCTATCAACTAGAGGTTTGGTGGTCTGCTCAGTTTGACCATCCTTGTAGACACAATTCACAGATTATTCTGAGCTGGAAGGGACCCAGAAGGATCATTGAGTCCAACCCTTAAGTAAATCTCCCTTTGGATATCAGAACTGGCAAACAGAAAAGGTTCTGGCCTCAAAACTAAGGAAGCAAATTATAACCTTTAGTCCTTAGTTTGCTGCGCCAGTCTGGCCAACTTGGACGATTTGCATCAGCTTGGGCTTTAACTCCAGGGAGAAACCAGTGTCCAAAACCACCTTTATTTTCAGTATTATATTTGCACTGGGAGATCTTGTTTTATCTTATTGAAACTATTTGTAATTTAAAAATAGGACTCTGCTTAATGAATTAGCATTTCCTGGATTTTACCACTCTGCAGAGACTTCTCCTTAATTGAGTAAGTGGGTAAGTTCCAGACACATTAAGTCATCTGGCAAAGAGCTGGTGCCCCAGACAGCATCTTAACAAACATCAGGAGCTCAGACTTCACTAAAAGATGCTTTTTGAATTTACCTTCTCAGAAAGTCCTATTATCATACAAATCCTGACCTTGGCATGCAACATCTTGTTAGAATGAAGGTCTGCCCAGGGTGAATGCTGTTAAGCACAGGCAGATAGTGCTTCCAACTCATGTTAAGTCACCAAGCTGCAAAAAAAAGCAGCCATCATAGATGCTATTCCTTTGCTGCAGCCCTCCTGCCCCCACCTTTAACTGCAGTCTGTAAGCAGTTATTTCCCTTTACTGGATTCATGGATCTCCAGCTGTAGTGGCTGTATCTCCAGTTTGCAGGTACATTAGTTCAATTCTGTGCAAGCAACCTTGCACTACAGCAAACAGTGCAAAGTCTACACATCTTAACACTAATTCTCCTTTAAAACAGGCACTGAAGAGTGAAATGAAACACAGCACTGCTACCACACAAACTGCTAACTTCTCACATAGATGTCTTCATACCTCACTATTTTGTGCAAACAAATCAGTCCCTTTCTTCTCCAGTTTGAGCTCCCTATTCAAAATACCTCAACTAAAACTTTGGTTGTTTTCTCTGTTCTTAACTGCGAAATCTTGCTCCTCTGGTGAAAAACACCCACCACTTTCAGAGATTAAAACATTATTTCCGTGTCATGGGATAGAGTCCTGCAGTAAACATTGAATTTGTATATGACATCAATATCACCACACATTAAACATTTACACAGCCTCATGATTCTACAGTTTCTTCAAAGAAAAAAAGAATGAAAAATGCACACATGAGATAGAATACAAGAGAAAATTATCAACTTCCTCTGAGGCCAATATTTCAGTTCCCAACAGCATCCAGCATCATCTCAGTGATGCTTAGACCATTGCTTAGACCAAATGTCCAGATCAAGCAGCGTAGAAAGTAACTGTGGCAGAATAAAGGAACCTCATTCCCAAATATTTGTTCAGTGTTTTCAATTTCTCCTACACACATCCCTAATTTTTCTATTTCACACAATTAGGTTAAAACAATTCCTCACACACATAAGCTAATACACAGAAACCCATAGAAGATTGGCCTTAAATCCAGGTAAAGTGTGTAGGAATACTTTATTATCATTTCCATCCTTATTGTGGTAGTGTTCTTACTAAAATTAACTCTCAAAATATCAGAGACAGAAATTTCTGCACTGGGCATTTTTTGCTCAGGATTTGGCCAGTCTTTGGAGCAAAGGTGAAAGAAGGCTTACATACACAGACAAAATGTCACTCTTTGGGCTTACTCTGCCTAAACCAGTCTTCGTCCTTTATAATACCTGCCTCTGTGACATGGCATGAAGCTAATCAAGACGTGCATACTGCACAGCAGGATATGCATCCAGGTGGTAGGGTGCCAATTAGGCATGACCCAAGGCCAACACACCCTTTGTGGGAGGTCTCTCCTCTGACTTGGGGCTTTCGTCTCTGCTTGCTGCTGCCCTCTCCTGCTCAGACTCTCCAAACGCTCCACTCTGGGATCACGAATCAGTGACAGGTATACTCTTCCAAGTCCTCAATAAGCTATTCCAGGTGCAGACCCTACCACAGTAGACCATCCCCTCTCTTTCAGGGTGCAAACGGGAGGGGTAGGTGGCCCCTTGTTTGCCAATCACACTTACCTCCTAGAGCTTGTTTCATAACAAAATCCATGATTTGTTGCTTGGGGTCCTGCCCACCTTCACACCTCACATGCACAGAGACTGGGAATCCTTGGAAGGCAGCCTGCAAAGAGGCACAATCAAAACAGGTATAGTATCTCTAGGAGAAGAAAAAGCTAATGCCTGATCTTCTTCAGCTCTCTCCCCACAGCCTTCCTCCCTTTGTCTGAGTGCAGACAAGTTTCCAGCCCTCCATCCTTTCAGACCCTGCTTTGCACGACAGGGCACCCGAGAGGCAGAGCTGCATGTTGGCGAGCGGTCAGCGGCTGGGAGGAGTCGGGGATACACGGCGGCTCCCCCAGACTGGGCAAGTGCCCGGCAGCAAGTGCGGAGGACAATGTGGTCCCCTTTCATGGCTTGTTATCTGCGGACGGGCAGGAAGGAGTTAAACCTTTGAACTTTCTCGTTTCCCCGCCTGCTTCTCGCCCTCTCGGTTTTCAGAGGGTTTGCTCCGAGGTGGCAGGTCCGCCCGGGACCGCCGAGGGGGCATTTGAAGGTGAAGCGCCCTGCAAGTGCCCGGAGAACAAGCGGGGGATGCTGGGCGATCAGGATGCGTATGCAGTCCGGGTGGCGGGATGGAAAGTCCCCCGCCGGAACCCCTCGGAAAGCCCCCAGCGCAATGCCAGGGAGGGCTGCATCTCCTCAGGGTGAGCCGGGACGCCTCAAGGTTGAGACTGGCCGGCCCCAGGTGCGGCACAGCTCCGGCTGCTGCATCCCACCCCACGCCCGACTTCGGCACCGGGTCACGGCCATGCCAGCACCTGGAGGGACAAGAGCTGTGCCCGTCTCTGTGTGCCTGCACCCCGCCTCTCCTATCTGCCCTTCCCGGCTCTGCACGGCCCGCCCGCCCCGGCGCCGATACCTCGCTGGGCGGCCGGCGCTGTGCGGAGACGGGCCGGGCCGGGGCAGGTGGCTGCGGCAGGTGCCGGCTGCTGCGGCTCCTCTCGTCTCCCGCGGGCTCCGGCCGGCGCCCGTGTGCCCGACGGTTGCCGGGGAAGTTGTGGGCGCGGAGTATGGGAGAAGGAATGAGTCCACAGCTTCTCCCTACTTTTCCCCCGCGCCCCTCTTTTTATCACAGCATTTCCGGACCATCCCACCGACACGGTCCCTCCTTCCTCCTCCCCTCGTTGCGGGAGCTGGACTCTCTCCCTCCCCCTGCCTCCGGCTCCCCCGCCCCTTCCCTGCGCCGCCCTCGCCCCTCGGTGCTCGCCGCCGAGCAGGCCGGCAGCGCTCTCCGATCCCCGCGGAGGGGTGCGTGTGCCTGCCTGCGTGTCCCCCACCCCATCCCCGGCTGTCTCCAGCAACCAGGTGTCCTTGGGCTTTGCCGTGGGGGCAAGGAGGGGTGGCTGCCAGCCCGCCGTTGCATTTTGCAATTGGTTCCTTGCCTCTCCTCGGGAGTCAGTGTGTGTGCCAGGGGAAATCTCTGCAACCACGGCTTCCTGCAAAAGGGGGAGGGTGTGAGAGAGCGTTCTGCATCCTCCGTTATGAGTCCTTCCCGGAGATCCCCTCTCATTCCCTAGGTCCTGGAACGAGTTAGAGAGGCAAGGAAGAAGACAGGGAGGGAGAAGACTTTCTCCTTCCTCTTGCTTCGGCTAGGATTAACTGTGGCCGGAGAAGAATCTGTGCTCTCGCTATCCAGGTTGGGGGGGGGGGGGGGGGGGGGGGCGAGGCCGGTGGGGAGGGACGGGGGGGCGGGATGGGGGAAAAGAGGAAAGTCGTCTCCCTGCGATTGCCGCTGAAGGACGCGAGTGCAGCGATCCGTTGTCCAGCCCGGATTCGGGACGGCATCTGAAGGTGAGAAGGAAGGAGCTGTGTACGGTGCGAGCGCTGCGTGGCAAAGCAGAGCAACATCCACTCCAGAGCACCGGCGCCCACCTTTAGGGATGCCGACAGCCGGCTTGGAGCTGGATGGGGAGGAGACGAGCTCTGCTGCTGATCCGCCCTTTTGTCGCTAGCAGGAGAGGTGGGACAGCAGCCCCCAAAGTATGGGTTTAAAAGGAAGGAGGGGGCTAGAGCGGAATGCTGCCGGCAGTAGTGGGAGCCCGGGGATGGGGAGCAGCGGCGCCTCCCGGGGAGACGCCGGCACGGCCCGTGGGCGACGTCGTCTGAAGGTCAGGAAGGACGCCGGGGCCGCACCTGGCCCCGCGCAGAAAGGCATGCAGATCCTGCAGGCACCACAGGCCAACAAGTCCCTACCGGGGCAGCGATGCCGACCATCGGGGCTCCGCAGTCTGCAAAGCTTTCAGATGCCGATGCGGGAGTGCATGTTTCTACACTGAGGGCAGCGTCTACCACCTGGGTCTGCCTCAGTGCTCCGTGCCTGTCAGTGTTTCAAAGGCATTTGGATAATGCCCTTTATAACATGTTTCAATTTTCTATCATCCTGAAGTGATCAGACAATTGGACTAGATCATCTTTTTAGGTCCCTTCCCCTGAACTGTTTGGTTCTATTCTGTAGCCTTCCAGAAAACCACTTTTGCAGCTGATACTAATGTTAGTAGTCTAAGAACTAACCTGGGTTAGCATGTGCTGCACTTTTTCTAACAAATTTCAGAGAGGAAAAAATAATACCAAGACAGGGTGGAAAACCCTCTTATTTTATACCTTAACTCACCCCCAGAAATTACCATTCAAAAGGCATACTGCAGCATTTTTGATGCTTTTTCATACATAACATAGGAGTGTGTCAGCATAGATTACTGTTCTCAAGAAATGAACCTGCTGGAGCTGTGTGCCTGGGTTCTGTGCTATTCCCCAAGTGTCTATATGACTTTGAGCAGGGTTTATATTTTGGGTCTGTCATATCACAACCCACATTCCTTTTTCATCATATGATTGCTCTTAGAGAGAAGGACAGTGTCCCCACCCCAGACTACCAAACTTCCATACACACACCTTGCTCTTGCATCTCAGAGTCTGAGAAGGAACAATACAAACACCCTCAAACAGAAGGATCAGAAAAGTGTAAGCTAATAGTTAGAACATCCAGTTGCCTAAAATCAGCTTTCTTCTTCCTATTTTGGCAATCCTGGACTGTGCTACATCAAGAAATCCCTGCAGCAGCCAAGGGTCAGCATAGCCAAGTGGGGTTGCTGAGAAATGTTCCTGTTTATGGGCTCATTACAAGCTTTGCAATAGCGAATGTCCTCCCTTCTGTGCAGAGAAGAGTGATGTCATCCACAGGGATTTCAGAAGCCAGACAAAACAAACATCCAGAAGTCCCTGAGAGATCCTTGAGCTTCTTGTTGACCTGTTTAGAACTGCTGGTCTGTTTCCAGAGCCAGCTGACTCTCCAAGGGTCATGTACCTGTGGTTCTGTTTCCAAACTGCACCCACCTTTTCCAGATTACACAGCTGACACAGAAAATCATGATACATGAGACAGTGAAACATAGCTCTTAACACTGACTACCTCACAGTTCCCTCCTCTTCAGGAGACCAAGGCACATCATAATGAAACCACAAACTCCACTGAGATACTCTGAAGCCTAGCGTCAGCATCTCTACCCTGACTCAAGCACCAGCTTCCATGTAACTCCCACAGGATGTACCTTCTAGATGAAAATCCAATCACTTGTGAGCCTGATTTGGGTACTTCCTGCCCAGGTGATACCCTGACTATTCAGTCAGGAAAGTTCCCACCAGTACACTCCTCACCACATGAGGATCAGGCACAAAGGCAGGAAAGGACACAGTCGAAATAGATGATGTAGTCTATAGATCTGTGTCTATTCATAGTCTCAGAAAGGCTTCTTGAGAAGGCATTTACCTCAGAGGCAGAGCCTTTACTCAATTTTCCAAGAAACCTAGCTGGAAAGATAGACTCATGGGGATCTGCTAGGTGATTTACCTGCCATACGTGATGTCTGCTACAGGAAAAATAAGAGCTCCTGCAGCCCTGGTAATGATATGAGCAATGCCACATGCATCTTCTTTCTGATGGCATATTACAATATCCTAGGTTCATAATAATTTATGAGTATGAATCTAGAAGTAATGCAATTTTATAACATTTACTAGACAGTAAAAAAATCTCAGAAACAGCAGTGTTTTCTCACCTGAGTGAGGGATAGAGACTGGTGTCTGTGAATGGGGTCTATCCCAGCACCATGGACAGAGAACAGCTGAACCTG
Organism: Molothrus ater; assembly: GCF_012460135.2. Taxonomy (NCBI): domain Eukaryota; kingdom Metazoa; phylum Chordata; class Aves; order Passeriformes; family Icteridae; genus Molothrus; species Molothrus ater. The sequence goes on from NC_050511.2 coordinate 46,006,310, forward strand.
CGCTGCCACCAAAATTTCCCCAAATGCCAAAGCCAGTTCGTAGTCTGGTTTGCACTGTGTAGCTGACATATGCCTGCTCCTGATTGTGGTAATAGGCTTGTTCTTCCTTGCAGAACCAGAACAGTAGGAATCCACATTATGACCTTGCTTGGTGCAGATGAAGAGTACAGAAAACTGAGCAAAGATCTCCTCCGTGGAGTTTTCTGCATGGAACTCAGATTTCTTCCTTGGCCACCAGCGGGGAATCTGTGTAAGAAATGGAATAAGCCAATAATTGGGTTTGGTGACATTTTCCATAGAAAAATGTAAATTTGGATCTCCAAAAGGAAGGAAAGGTCTGTTTTCAGAAGAAAAAAATAAATTAGTCAGGATGTTTCATTTCAACATCTTAAAACGCAATGTTTGATTATTCATTTCCATATGGTGTTTGACTACTAAACTGAAACCAATGCCATGTGAAAATGATACTAATAAGAAAGCTTACAAACAAAGTGTAAAGGTTATAGAAAATACTTAAGCAGCTGCCCAAGATGATCATACTCTGTTTCTTCTTCCTTTTTCCCCCCTTATATTTTATGAGCTCTCACTATTGAAAGCACTGCACTGTTCAGTAGACTGCTGGCAAGACCTGCACAGCAGCAGGATGATTAGCTTTTTGTCAACACAGCTACTGAGAGGAGTCAGTTACTTTCTAATGGTAGTTCATATACATCAGCTGCAAATCCTTCTCTGGTTTAGTTCACTGAACACAAATCTACTATATGTTTCATTTTCTCTTCAACTGTCAATTCTGACTGTCAAAACATTTCAGAATTCAAGCATTTTTTGCCTTTTCAGAAGTGTTGAATTGTTTCTTGTTGTTCCATTCAACTTACAGCAGGTTTTGAGTAAGGTCTTTATTTTCCAACCAAATTAAAAAAAAAAAAAACCACACATAATATTCTTTTTAAGTGTGTGTTTCCCTTAAGCCAAAACTATAAAAGGGTTTTTCAGCCATTTCTGATTGCTCTGAAGCTCTGGTCCCTTGAGATTTCATGAAGATTAACTTTCTAGTTGAGCATTTGCTTCAGCTATCACAAGACCAAATTTTAGCTGCCCACCATCAGAAAAACTGAAACAAACATGTATTGATTGTTCTGTCTTAATGACATATGAACACAGGAATGCAAACTATCTATTTTTTTTCTTTTTTATTTTAATGAACAGAGATGCCCCAGCTTATTTTATGAATAAGCCACTTGTTAAGCTGCCATTTACAGCCTCTAGCTCCTAAGCTGACAACTTCTTGTTTGTTTGCTACCTTTTCTACTCCCCTGGTCACTGTATCTCTATTCCTTTCTTCTTTTCCTGTTTTCTGGACAAGTTCTTGCCTTACCAGACTGATTGAGAGTCCCTTCTCAGCAGGACTCTGATTCCTGTGGATAGGCATGGTCAGGTAAATATCCTGCAGCTTTTATCTCCAGGATTTAAAGCTCTACATTACAAGGCTTTCTTGGCAGACATTAGTTGTCCATAAAGCCACGAATCCATCTTTATCACTGCAGTGATTAAATAAAGCATTATCCAAAGCATATCAAGTTTTGTCATAAGATTATTATTTCAAGTACTTTTGGCAGGAATTTTTCCACCAGTGAACAAGTCATCCAAACAAGAGCATTTTGTGATGTGTCAGCTTATACATGAGTTTAGAAGCAAAGAGGTAAAAAAAAATTACTGTTCTATATTTAATGCTGTTGAAACATTCTACTTTGAGGTATCAAAAGTGTTGCATGTTTTCCATGACCAAATCACTTTGCCTTGCTTCAAGCAATACATGAATGTCTGAAAAATAAACAAAATCATAGCAGAATAAATTGGGTTTTTTCAGAATTCTTTTGTCATGGAGAGGGAAAAAGAGGTCACACTTTTCCTCTTTGTTCCAATTTAAAGTGCAAGCAAGATTCAAAATGTCAAACACATTTTACAACAGAATTTCTATTTTCCCAGGTAATTCTATGCCTCACCTTCTTTTATTACTCTATGTCTTGGAAAAGAAAATGATCAGAGGGAAGCAGCATACTTGGCTGAAATGATAGCTTGGTGTCAGTTGATATGGTCTGTAGTTCTTTTCCTGTTTTAAAAAGAGTAGTCTCAAGTTCTGACCTCATCATGGAAGGGAGGCTGTCACCTCAAAATGTCAATCTCTGAGCCATAACAGCAAATTTAATTGTTTAACATTTTAAACTTTTCATTAAGCATGAAGTGAATGTGTGCTTGTGTTAGTTTAACAGAGCCTCATATTTACTGGGGAGTGGGAGAAGCCACAGAGGCAACTTTTGAGAAAAAAAACCAAAGCAATAAACAACTGCTTGAAGCTTCTAGTATATCTAGCAGAGCCAGTCCCTGAAGGCTCTGAAAATGGACATGTTACTACTGTTATTTACAATTACAGAAGTTGGTAATGCCTCTGTGATGACATTTTAAGTAGGAAAAAACCTGCATGCACACTCTCCTTCTCCTTCTTCCACGGGGTGGGGAGGCGGCCGATGGGGGCCATGCCAGAGCCATGCCACCGGGGCCAGCCATGCAGCCAGGACCATGCGGCCACCTCGGCACGGCTTGCAGTGAGCTTTGCCTGCTTAGCTGCTTTCAGCCAGCTGTGCTGCAAACGGAAGGGCAGGGGTGGCGGCAGCAGCTTCTCCTTTTGGGAGCCCCACACAAAGAGAGGCGCTGAACGCGACGGTGTCACGGTGCTCGGCACCACCCACACAGATGCTGGGGGTCCATGTGGCTGACAGCGAGGGGCATGAGGAGCAATTTCCCAGTGTGGAGCCCAGATGGGATCAACTTTTCAGCCCTGTGAAACCCTGTAAGAACTTTTCAATTGGTAGAACTTAAGAACAAACAAACCTACAAACACCAATTCTCTCCCAAGTCAGAGAAAAGGGAATGGTGAAAATTTGTGAGGAGAACAGCACGGCAATATTAAGGTCAGTGAAAAGGAGGGAGGGGTAGGAGGAGGTGCTCCAAACCTCAGAGCTGAGATTGTTTTGCAAGCCATGGTGAGGACTATAATACAAGAAACTGTTTTCCTTTAGTTCATGAAGCACATGGAGGGATGCAGAGATCCATTAGGCAATTGAACACCTTTCCTGGCTGTCCAAGAATCCTTCTGCAGGAGAACTCCTGAAGGTGGAAGAGCAATGAGTGCCAATTGCCACCTCGACGGTAAACCATCGGCAGTATCAGATGAATCCAGATGCCATGATCCCCATCCAAAAAATGATCCGTGAACTGGAGAGCCAAGGGGTGCTCAGCAAGAACCACTCACCCTTCAACAGTCCCATCTGGCCTGTGCGCAAGTCTGACAAAGAATGGAGACTGACTGTGGACTATCGTGGCTTGAATGAAGTGACTCCACTGCTGAGTGCTGCTGTGCCAGACATGCTGGAACTCCAGTGTGAGCTGGAGTCCAAGGAAAAGAAGTGGTATGCCACTATTGCCACTATAGACATTGACAATGCATTTTTCTCCATTCCTCTGGCAGCAGAATGCAGGCCTCACGTTGCTTTCACCTGGAGGGGTGTGCAGTACACCTGGAACTGAATGCCTGTGTCCTCCACCAAAATTGTCAAGTTTTAACATTGGCCAAAGCCAAGCACCCACCAAATAAAAAACCTATTTACTCATTTTCCTCTGCTCAACTACAGCAGAGGAGAATGAATAAATAGATTTTTTCTTGAGTGCCTGGCTTTGGCCAATGTCAAACCACTACAGTGCATATTTTTAGATACTTCAGATACATGTAGAGCAATTACTCTGAGGGGTGATGTAGATGCTGTCAAATTAGGCTGTTACAGTATTATGCTCTTTACACACAGATGTTTCTGAAGAGACCATGGTAGTTAAATGAAGTCTGAAAGCTTAGGAATCCTCATAACTTCCTATTTCAGTTTTAAACTTGATCTCCACTGCCTCACTTTGATAAGAAAGCTAAACATGTGATGAAGTCATTTTCTAGGTAAGTGTATTTGCTGAATGAGATTAGCAGAATACCAGTACCTGAAAATAAATCGGTGTAATCCACAAGAAATAGACATATATATCACCTTAGAATGTGTTTGTTGGGTGGTTTTTATTTTTTACCTCAGTAGAACTTTAAAATGTAACTTGTAATGCCACACAAATTAAAGTATCCAGCCAGCTTGTTCCCTGCCTTTACTGGCATGACATTTCTTCCATTGATCCATTCAGTGTCAGTGAATCAACAGCGCCACAGTGTTGTTGGAACAAGGTTGCATCCAGGTAGCAATGTTGGAGATTCAATCCCCTTGCATTGCACAACCAAGCACAAGGAATACAATGCAGTGAGGAAACCCATCTAACAGGCATCCACAGCCTAATACATCACATTGTTCTTTCACAGTTTCTCTCTATGGGGCTCCACGGACATACACTACCATACATTTTTCTGCTTCATCCTTGTATTGCCAGTTGATCATATATGTTATAGTTCCCATAAAATCTTTTTTCCTTCTGGTATTTTTTAAGACTTCCTCTCTTCAGCAACTGCCACAGCTTTCTGACAATACTGTAGCTTTGCATTTATCTCTCTGACTGCAAGTACTCTCCTTTTGCGTGCAAATCTATGCAATGGAGAAAAAATGTTGCATCTTCTATTGATTCTTCTCCCACTGGCAAATTTTTTACACCTCATCTATTAGACCTGCATTATTATCCCACTGTCTTCACGGGCTATGACAACTAGTCAGACCCCAGGATGTAGTCTAACCCTTTAAAAATTCTTATAGCTAGAACTGATTAAAAAAATAGTTTGTGATTTTCTTCTTTAGATTTTCATATCCTCCCCATGTACAGCTTATGCAATTGAAACCCTTAACAAAAAGGAGAAGAGTTAACTAAGCTGTAAAATGTCAGTGGAATACATCAGCTGTGACCATATTAAACAGTCACAAAATAGGTGACTGACTACTGGCCAGTAGAAATAAGTAGCCTTAATAGTAGCCTTAATAAAGTTCTTATAACTAAATATGATGAGTATTAGACAAATGTGGCCAAAACACAGATTTTGATTTAAGCTAAAGCACTGGAGAGTTAAGCTTAATAGACTGAAATAACTGGACTTCGACACTTCCATTAGTGCATGTGTGCTGAATCCAAATTAGTTCTTCTAAGCCTGAACATCTCATATAACGGGTTCACCTGAATAGAAATTATGTTATTGTAAAGATGATCTGTCAATTTAACTCTTACACAGGGCCTTCCTGTATAATCAGTTTTTACTGAAAATTAGTAACAAAGTAAATGAGAAAATTCACTGTGTTTAGAGAATCTTTGGGAAATGCAAATCTAGAGAGGAAAATGTCCTGTGTTGACAGTCAAAGTATTTCAGGATTCAGTAACTTAAATGCTTAATCACTAATGTGAATCTCTGTGAAATACAAACATTGTTCCATACATCCTCATGTGCCTTTTAATTTCACATTGCTTTTTGCTAATTGCCTGCATGCCATTTCTCACCTAATCTCCTTTTGTAGTATTTAGTCTTCAAATGACAGTGTTTATCAGCCAGATGATGCACACAAGCAAAGCAGGTCACTATTCTTGCACATAAACATGAATGCCTCTGTCCAAGCTCCCTCTTGATGTGCCAGTAACAGTGAGCAAGAATGAAGTCATTTGCCCACTTGCTGAGACTCTGTGGCATGGGATGCCAGGTTTGGGCAAGCTGCGCTGGGGAGGCCTGGTTGATGTTGCTTCAGGCTTGGCCATTTGTGTGTTCAAAGTCAGCTTAAGCAACCACACAGAAAACTTTGTTTTTCCATTCCATTTGTGTTGTTTCTCAGGTTTCCAAGCTGCCAGGTAATGGTGGCAAATTCCCTGCTGGGCTTTCTTCTATAAATCATCATTTCTTTTGCTCCCACTCAGTCTCCGTCACAATTATACTTTGGACTAAACCTCTCACTTCAGAGAGTTCTCTGTTCAGGTATCACAGTAGAATAGTGAAAAACACTCAAATAATGGGTTAGGGCTCTGTGGTTAAGCACATGTTTAAGCAACCTGCCTGAAAAACAGATGTAGACCCCAAAGGAATATGAGAATCAAAGCTATTTAATGTGGAAATAGGGCATATATAACACACCTGCACATTCATTTAATACTGTCTATCCATTCCATGACTTTCTAATCCATCAGCAAGTTTCAACCTCAAGTAACACGGGAGTAAAAGTCTCATATTGTTAGTTTTGATTAATTTCATGGAAATTGTTGGCTTGTTAGAGGAGAATTAAATTTTATTAAGTCTTCATGAGAGACTAATTGTAGTAAGAATCTCTACTAGGAAATAAAAAATCTACTCAGGAGAGTTTTCAAGGAATTAACATTATATTAAATTGGTGCATGTTTGGGTTTCTTTCCCCTTCAATTTGAAATGGTGAGAGACTCAGCTGAATTAATCTTCTCCGCACTTTTTTTTTCCACTTGGAGCTACCTCTTATAAAATTACTTCATAAGCTAACTTTAAATGCATATACACTTGTGGATATGAGATTTGCCTTTTGCTCCATGCCATATGAGACATCACTATTGCTACAAAATTATATAAAAACTAGAAATTGAACTCTGGGAGGCACTAAAAGTTTGCTGCCTGTTATGTGCATGAATTTCAAAGTGCCCTATTCATTTATTGAAAATTTATTGGACATGTATTTCTTTCATACCTTATAAAGATATACCCATGAAGACAGTCCTACGCTTACCCTTCTCTATGAAGAGAAAAGGTAAGCAAAACAAGAAAGTCATTACCTTTCTGCAGGAGCAGAACTTGAACACAAGTGTCTGGAAATGAGTGCAGAGTGAACTCTTGCTCCTAATACAAACCAGGAGGTCCAATATTAACAATACAGCATCATACCACAAATAGAGATACCTGAAGTTCATCAGCAAGGTCAAGTAGATCTGTTGAGATCATTACTAAAGGAAGGCATGAAATAAGTTTGTGTCATGAGAAGAGCAGTAGAGTATCCAGAGGAAGATCTATCCCAACTCACTGAGGGTGGAAGCAGGAACAATCAAAGCCAGGTTTCCAAGCACACGACCAGGTTTCTCTAGACTGGTTTCTTTCTTTCACTTTCAAATGACAAATGTGATTTTTAATGTCCTAGTGCTAGACAAGATGTCAGTCCCATATGATCCTCTTAGGAGCTTTTTTATGCAGAGGTGACACCAAAATACTGATCATGCCTGGATGGAATATTTTCGTGATCAGAGACTTCAAGGAGCAAGTGGGATTCCACTGGCCATGTAATGCCAGACCAGAGCCAGACATTGGATTTTGTCTCACAACACAAGGGAAATGTTACCTAGACATTTTCATCAGGTACTAGCCATGTTCATCCATTGGCTAGTTCAACTGATATGGCTAGATAGCTCTCCTGTGAATCAGAAGTGTTTGGATACCCAGGGAAGAGCACTTGTCCCTAAAGAGCTGATCTCATTTCCCAGGGATTGCAGAAATGGATGCTGATAGGGTCAATATTTGTTAAGGTGAAGAGTGGTGACATGGTAGTGCAAATGATTTGCAGATCAAAAATACTTCCTTCTCAGATAGCATCATCCTTACAAAAGCTTAGTTTTTCCTAGTCAAAAGAAAAAAAGTTATTATTTTCTGTGCTACCAGTGTCTTATAAAGCAAGTCTCTTGACTCTGAGATCCTGGCAGGATCCTGTATTTTTGGAGGTGAATGAGGTTGAAGATCTGAAAAAATTACTGGCTTCAACAGTGAAGCACTGGTTTTGGGGTAGTTCTAAGATTTTTAATAGACAGAGAACAATTGGTTTGAAAGATGAAGTATTTAAAAAGTGTACACTTGTGTATGTGTGCATGCGCCCAAGAAACAGCAGAGGAGGTTTTACATTAACAGACTGGATTGGTAACCAAAGACATAGGAAACAACAATCAAACTGCTAAACACTGGCAAACAGATATTTTTTTACTTGACCCCAGAAAATTACTGCTCTCATAAGTTTACAGCCCATGTATGACCTGTCACTGACAGCCTTTCAAGAAAAGATGGCAACACAGTTGCAGTGTATCCTATACTGATTCTTTTCCTCCTATCTCCACAAGAAAAGACACTGCACACTTAAAATGGTCTAAAAATCAGGAAACTAGGACAATGGGCTTATCTGGTTCATGAAGGTTCGAGTAAGCATCAATGTAAAATAGCTGAGGCTTCCTGAAGCGTATGAAAATCAGTTACTCCAAGAACCTACCATGACAAACCCAAGAGACACAGTGGAGACTCAAGAGCAAGCATCCATTGTCCTCTGTGTCGTACATCACTGATCTTAGTCGGAGCAGCTGGGAACACTCCTCTTGGTGCTGGTGACTTGATGTGAACGTGTAAGTGCCAAGCTTTAACCTACTTAGAGACAGTTTAAAAATAGTACCTCACCCTCCCATAAGGTCTTGCACTGAGTTTCATTACATTTGTCTCCTACAGCATATATTAGTGGAAAAGTACAGAATAATATGGTGTAGGCTTCCTGAAGACCCAAGGAGAAGATTAGTAGGACATGTCAGGTCACTTTGGGACAGAAAAACAGCAGAAATGTCATGGTTAATTGGTGACCAGTTCCCTTTTTGACTCCCAGCATAGGATAAAACAATGCAATTAGCAGACAAACAAGTTTGGGAAACCTCATTATGGTTCTGGGACTGAATTATTGTCAGGCTAGAATGAAATGAGTATTCAGCAGGTAAAGGTCAAGCTTTCTCAATTGTATGTCAGTGCAGAGGGAATGGAGAACCCCATCTATTCAATTCACAAATCCCAGAAGAAAATTCAAGTCATGATGATATATTTAGCTGTCTAAAAAGGACAGTCCCTGTGATGCAGCTGAGACTAGAGATCTTCTGACTTCATGGAGGCTGCAGCTTAATGTATCATAGAAGGCAGAAACTGAAATAAATAAAGCAGCATCTACCAAGCAAACACTAATGAGAACTTAACTCCCAAGGAAATAAATGCAACTTGTGAGAATGGTGTCAAACCTCAGCCTTAGAAAAGAGAATTAAATAAAGCCCACATTATGATAATATCTTTCATGACAGTTTCTGTAAAAGGACTTCCTTACTTTAGTTTGGTGGTGCTTTTTTCCGTTTTTTCTTCAAATTATTTTTGATTTAGTTTTCACAGAGTTCAAGAAATGTTAAACTAAAAAAATTAAATCTCACACATTTCTGTCAAAACCACCTGATAATCAAAATCTTCAGCAGAAAATGCTACAGATAAAACCTAATGACTTCAAAAGTTATTGCTCATTTCTGCTTCCATTTTCTAGAAGAAGGATGTTTTCAATCACAAAAGAAATTATGCTTCACAAAAGCTTTCCTTTTAATTTTACAAGGAGTTACTTTGATCTCAAAGCAGTCTAAAGCAGCTCTGTTTGTGGAAAGGGATTCCACAGAGCAAAAGTAAGAGTTTGGTATTTTTTTCCCTAGGAAAGATTGCAAAATACCATGGTAGGATCTCTTTGTCAGCTTCTGAGACTAGATGAGCTTTTGGAGAGGAATAAAAAGGATAGGAACACAGTGTTCCTCCTTTTAAAATAAAGGCTTTCAGAGCAAAGACACAGCCGCTCTTAGAAAGTCAATTCTCCTGGGGCTTCAGGAAAGATAAAACTGTCTTCTACATGTTCAACAGTAAGGGAAACTACTAACTGGAAAGTAGTTCTGTTTTCTGACAGGGCATTTAAACATTGTGCGGGTCCTACCAGGAAATTCAAAACTGAGGGGCTTAATAATTAAACAACCTTTTCCACATGATTACCACATTGGATACAGAGCTGTGATTGAGTTATTGCTTGATGACACTACAATTTCATGTGGGTCCTATTTTAGGTTGATTACTTGCATTGCTTAATTATAAGGTACATCACTGCTTGAACTGATTTACTGTTTTGCTTATTGCATCATGTGATTGGCTGATTCACAAAGACAATTATGCTCAAACAAAATCACTACCAGAAGCCTGGAGAATTGAACTCCTGCAGTGAGCAGACTGTGTCTTCCTTCCCTTGTGTGTTTTCATGATTGTGGATTTTTTACTTTACCCTTCTTCATGAGTATAAAATAGCACATTGATTATTTGCTCTGGATGGATTGTGTGACCTCAGTTTTTATGGCACATGAGGCAACATAGGTGAATAGCATCCCTCAGCTGTCAGCTAAAATCAAACAGGCCTGAGATTGCTGTCAGTTTGTCAGAAATGGGTGGAGGATGGCAGCACATGAATGCTCAAAGGAATTTAAAGTGATATTTTCACTATACATCCCTTCAACCAGATAAAAGATAATGTATAAAAGAGGAATTACCATAAAAATTCCAAACAGAGGGTTCTCTTGTCCCCTTTTGGAGGTTAATTGGCCTTTAAAGGGAGGCTGGAACATAGTTTGGAAAGAATTTGGCCAAAGAATTTTGAAGATAAAGTTACAACTAAGGCCATATGTGATGAAGCACACTTGGGCTGTGGTGGAAAGGCTTCTGTATTGTTACATCCAAGGTTAAATCCAATCTTAGGATCAGATCTTGACCCTTACTGGGGAAGGAAGTAGCAGCACGAGAAATTGGAAAAGAAATTCTGAATTCTTTGATATCACAAAAATGGAAATACATTACCTGTTGTAGTAATTCTCAGGAAACTTCCAGTATCCCACATAGAGGTCTGCTTTTTCTGACTTGCCAGAATCATTTCAATCAGGTTCAAAACTGCAGCAGGCTGGGAGGAGCAACACCAAAAAAAAATTATTATGTGCTCATCATAGAATCATACTGTCCTAGGGTGACGTTATGATACTTGTATCCCCATTCATGTGTTCTGTTAATGTTGGATATTATGTTCTGTATCTTTAAGACTGGCTCTGAAGAGGGAAAGTTTTGTTTTGGTTTTCTTATCAACCTGGCGGGACACAGAGACTGCAGCTTTTGCTTTTTCTGCTTTTGCTTTTCGCTTTGCTCTCTCTCGCTCTTGCTTGCTTCGCTTCTGCTTGCTTTTGCTCATTAGCTAGTTTAGCTACACTGTCCAAATTTCTTCCTGGACTGTTTCTCCTTTCCTTTTTCTGGCCATTTTGAACCTGCTCTGGACTGGGACCTGGGAAACACCGAGAGTTTGCACCTTGTGGCCTGCAGCAGCTGCCCCAGCACCAGAGGGACTGAGAACAGAGTGACCACCCCCCTCCAAGAGAGACTTTCTGAATTTGTCATCTTTTTCAGAGCAGTGTCATCCGGTATTGTTCACTTTGTGTGCTGGGGGGTGCTGTGCCTATTAAATAAACAGGTTCTTTCCAATTCCCTCTGAGGAATCCTTCCCAAACCAGTTGGAGGGAGGGGCTGTGTGGGTTTGCTTACTGGAGGGGCCCTAATTTGGAAATTCCCCTCCAAATTTGCCCTAAACCAGGACACATACAATAGTTTTGTTTAAGGGGACCTTAAAAATCATCTAGTTTCAGCCGTCCTGCCATGGGCAGGAACACCTTGCACTATGCCAGGCCTAGTGCAGAGCCACACCTAACCTGGCCCTGAGCCTCTCCAGGGATGGGGCATCTCTGGGGATGGGGCATTCTCGGGGCAACCTGTTTAGTGCCTCACCACCCTCACAGTAAAGAATTTCTTCCTAACCTCTAATCTAAAACTACTCTCCTTTAGCTTGAAGCTGTTATCTCTAGTTCTGTCATTTCATGCCCTTCTGTCCCTGTCCTACCTGAAGAACCTGTATTCCAACTCTCTGAACCATTCCAACTCTCCTTTCATGGAGGCATCCCTTTCACATCTCAGTGATGCCAATAAGAGTATGGCTCTGCAAGCAGGCACACATCCCTCACTCTCTTGTTCATTCCCTATGTTCTGTGTGTTTGCACAAAGGCATTCAAATTTGGTCTCCAATGAAGCCAACTTACTGCCTGGAGTGTCTGGAATTCCTCTGTGGATTTTCAGGTGTTCTCCTTCTGGCCTATGATCCTGCTCCAAGCTCTGGTATCTCCTGCTGACACTGACATCAAACTGGTTGGAGTGGAATGGGCAGAAGTTCCCATCTCCAGACAACTGGAGTTTAAAGCCCTCGCCATCCACCTAGCAAGCCTGTGGCTGAAGGTGCTCTTCCCCTGCTCAGACAGACAGACAGACCCCATCAGCCCCCAGTAGACTCCACTTCTCAAAACAAAAAATAATTTCAGCAGTGAAGGAAATAGAAAAACAATACCTACTATAAGTAAGTAAGAGCCTTGTTTAATGAAACCTCCTTTAGATCTGCCATCCATCCAAAAAGTGGTGGTGGCATGTTGCCAGGGCTGATTATTTCTGACAGAGCCACAGCTCTGAATGTTTGTCAGATAAAGCTATCTACTAGTAGGTAGACTCTTAATCCTTACTTTGGAGAGAGAGCACACCAGACATCCAAAGGGAAGAAACAGCATTGCAGTTATGTGTCACAGGGAAAATTGTCCCTGTTGAACTAGGTAGACCTTGCTGCAAGGCACACATTAAAGCTTATGCAGAAACCTGCTGAAATTTTCAGTTACAGTAAATAAAGGAATATGTGTTGAGTGTGATGTCAAAGGGAAGGAGGCCTGTTCCTACTTTAAGAAATCTCTGTTCTTGGATTTTGGGTAACTAGGCCAAATTCCAAGCTACCACTACTGTACTGGCTTTGGGTGGGATGAAGTAAATTTTTCTTATAGCAGTTAGTATGGTGCAATATTTTGGATTTGTGACAAAAAAATTGTTGATAACATAGTGGTGCTTTAGTTATTTCTGAACAATATTTGCACAGTGTCAGAACTTCTCTGTCATACTACACCACAGCAAGCAGGGTGGGAGTGCACAAGTTGAGGTGACACAGCCAGGACAGTGGACCCCAAATGACCAAAGGAATATTCCATACACCATGCTGAGCAATAAAATCTGTGGAAAAGAAGGAGGAAGTTGGGCTGCCCAGGGTTATAGTGTTGGCATTTTGAACAACTGTGACATGTAATGGACAGAGAACATCCCTGATCTTCTGTGGGACGCTGAATGCCTGCTGGCCTTTGAAAAGCAGTGAAAGAACTCCTTGTTTTGCTTTACTTGGTAGCACAGCTTTTGTTTTATCTGTTACAGTGTCTTTATCTCAATCCCCAAGTTTTTGCATGTTTACCCTTTTGACACCCTTTCACATTCCACTTAGTGGGGGAGTGAATGAGTGACTGGCTGTGTTAGACTGGGGCTAACCCACTACAGCTGGTCATGCAAATGTGGATAAATCATCTAACCTTGACGTTTTGAGTCTGTGACCAACTCTCTGCTTTGACTATGCACAGTGCCATTTCTATGGGCTACATGCATGAAGGTAGTCTCACACTGGAAGTTCACTGCAGCTTCAGGGCCAGTGCCTCTCCACAGCTGCTGCACAGATCCCCCTTGTCTGTCTTCTCTGCTTTTTTCAGAAAACTTTTTTGTGTAGCCAAAGGAAAGCTCTTATGTGCCACATGACCCAAGGTCACACATATTCTGACAGAACTGATCAAGAGAAACTTGAAATCTTCTGCCCTGAACTAAGAGCTGCAGTCACAAGAGAAGAATCAGGTCCTAGCTCTCTTTCTGAGTTGAATTCCATTCACTTCTGAGTTTTTCAGTGGTGATGAGAATAAGCGAAGGCAATACGAGTTTTGCCCCTCTGCCTTGATATAAAAACTGCCAGTTTGCTACTTTGATGTGCTGGTGTTACTCACACAGGGCCTGCACAAGCCACACTTGTGACAGTAGCTATGGAAGTCAAGGTCCCTCTGAATGGCGGCAGAACCACTTTCTGTTCAATCACTCCTCCCAGATTTTGTTTCATCTGAAAACTGCTGAGGATTCACTTAGCCTGTGAGCCTCAGTCAGACATCTAAGAATACTTAAAGTGAAGCTCTTTCACAGTCACCAGGACAACTGAGCTATTCTAAGCCAGCCATTCCCATCCTTTGGCCCACCTGCTAGGACTTTGCTGAGTTACATACACAATTCTCAGGGATGTCACTAAACTTTGCTGGCTTCTCTCTCCTGCAGAATCCTGTTCAAGACACTGGACTGGTTTTGCAGAGGTGCTCAGGTGAGTCCTGTTCAATGATCATACTGAAAATTGTTCCCCCCATACACCAGGATAACACAGATCTATCTGCTCCTGCACGCAGCGATCAGGTCAAGTATTTCCAATTACTTTGACACAAGAGCAGAGTAACCAGAAACAATGGCTCATTTCAGAGCTTTGCTAGTGGCCCCTCCTAAAGATACAGAAATCTTTTCCAGTGCTTGTATTGAGACAAAATTCCTGAACGGGTTTTGGGAGGAAAGAAATGGTTAAGTCTACATATAGTTTCTTTCACAAAGGCTCTCTTCCTAGCAAAACAGGACTGAGAAGACTGAGAAGTGAGGTGTTTCTGTACATTCCTACTCCTTACATGGCAGTGGGAAGCATGAGACACTTGTTTGGTCTACCTAGGCTGAAGAGAAATTAGACTATATGCTTACAAAATGCTTCTGACAAACAAAAGCTTGTGATAGAAGAGGTGAAATTCCCTTTGTTTCTAACCCTTTCAAAACTTAAACTGATTCCATTTTAATTGCCCTTTCTTGCAACACTATTTCCTCTGCACAGGTCCTGCTCCTATTAACTCCCTTCTGACAAACTGCTTGAAGGGGGTATATCGCTAAAATTATACACTTCAAGGATTGTACAAGAAAAGTGATATTTTCTTCCATCTAAATGCAGATTAAAAAAATTCAAAGATCATCATACAGCTGTCTAGATGGATCAACTAAAACAATGTGAAGGAAAGAATATTCTGGTCAGTTCTTTGGTTTGGGTTTTTTTGAATTTTGGTTTAGTTTTGATTGATTGTTTGTTGGTCTGTTTGATTTAGTTTAGTTTGGTTTGATTTTGGGAGTTTTTTATTTGTGGTGGGGGCTTTTTTGTTGTTTGGGTTTTTTTGATCTAGAGGATAGGCAAAACAAAAGGAAATTCCTGCTTATTTTTTAATACTACATGTTTTAAAACCTTCTGTATGAGTTCTTCCACTGGAAAGCTTTATTATCCAAATAACTAGAGCTTAAAAGGATTTTTTTATATTTAAAATATCACCTTTTACAAAACAAGGAAAAAATCCTAGGATTTTTTCCTCTCTTAAAAAGCTTGACAATCTAAAAAGAACCATTTATTATAAAAATGAAGCCAGTAGAGAATAAATATATGAAGCTTTGATCACTACCAAACTACTCAGGGTTTTATAAAGCTGACCTCTCACCTCAATTTTAGTTTCTCAAAGTCTATATTAAAGCAAGGTTTTGGTAGCTGTGAACTTAAAGCTAATTAAAATTAATTACTTGGAGAAGTGAAGACATCTGGTTTTGCCATACAAAATTACAAGTATGTTTTTTAACCCAGTAGAAAAGACTTGTCCCATGACTCACCCCAATTACTTTCCAAACTTTTTACCTTTCCTTTTTTTTTTTCCTCCTAGTAGTTAACATTATGCTCTCTAGGTTTATTTCAGTAAACCTTTTTGAGGTAATTCCCATGACATTCAATAAAATACTCTATGGGTATGTAGAAGGAGAATCCCTGCTCCTTTAGGGTATCTGGTCAAAGGAGCAATAAATAAGAACATACAGAGACAGAAACCAGACCGACAAGTTATAAAGAGAGGTCCTTATACAAACAAATCTGGTCAACCACACCACCTGGTGAGTAATCAAGAGCCTGTAGAAAAACTTGGGAATTTGCAGAGTATAAGAATGTAAAGCTGAGGCTCCGGGATGCTGCAGTGGGTCAGTGAGACTACGCCAGCCATGGAGGAGATGTGCAGGGAAGAGGGAGCAGGGAGGAACAAAGAGCTGGGATGGACAGACAAGGGGACAGAAGGGGCCTGCTGCCTGTGAGCTGCAGCTGCTCAGTGGCTTGTCTGGGGGAGCCCTGCAGCTGATCACCACAGCGTGCCCTGCCTGCTCTCATCCTCCTCACCTCAGCCCCCTCATTCCCCAGGCAGTGAGGGCTGCAAGGAGTCGGTGCCGGCTGCGGGGGGAGCAGCGCGTGAGGCCCGGGAGCGGCTGCCGGGCTCAGGCCGCGGCTGTGGGTGCCTCTGGCCGGGCTCTTGGCTTCAGAGTGAGTGAGGGGGGTCTCAGGGCCGGCAGCTGGAGCGAGGGGGGGTCTTTAACCCCCAGCACTGGGGCAGGAACTCTCTGTACCCTGAAAACCAACTTCTGGGGTGAGAGTGCCAGTGCAGGTCTCAGCACGGTCAGCTGGAGTTGGAGCACGGGTCACACACAGGTGCCAGCTGATGGAAGGGGTGGTGAGTGTTTGTACCTTCCCCAAAACCTGCTGTGCATGGACAGAGAGAGTGACATAGAGAGAGATATTGTGTCTGTGTGTCTGTGTGTCTGTGTGTGCGTGCACCCACTGGCAATCTTCAGGCTGACCCCAGCTGATGAGCAGGGGAGACTCAGCTCCGGGCTGGGCTAGCAGGTGAGTGGACAGTCCCTGCTGGGATCTGGGGCACCCGTGAGTGTGGGGTGCCTGTGGGATAAGTGCGTGAGTGCTGTGTAGTTGTCAAGGTCACACTTAACATCCCTTGATGCATAGAAGAAAAGAAAATGTATTATCCATTTTATCCTTATACTTAATATTAATTGGCAACTTTGTGTTACACAAAGGCTCTTCTAAAGAAAAGTGAGCTGAGGCTAGAGCTCACTAGGCAGACATGAGCTGGTACCTCACCTACAGGAAGCCAGGATGCAGAGCAAGCAGGTCCAGGTCAGGATCAGGGCCAGAGACATTGCTGAAGATCAAATACAATCCAGTGATTGACCAGCACTTCTGTTAATGATGAGACAGGTCTGAGCCTGAGCTAGGAAGCCAAGCTGTTGGAACTGTGTCAAGGTCAGGACGGACAAAGTATAAGATCTGGCACACATGTCACTGCTGCACAGTTGTAGTGTGGATGGCAGGCAGGGCACTGCAGTAAAACTTCACTAAAAGTATTTCCCAAGGCAAAAGAGGGGCATGCTCTTGTTTCTACCTTTCCTCAAGAGCTCTTAACAGTGAAGGAGCTGATCTTGGTTTCAATCAGACCTTTTTAACTGACTCAGCTAAACATCATGTTGGGCCACCCAGCCAGATTTTAAATGTGCTGATGTACTGAACATGATCAGACAAAGCTCATCACATGGAGAAGCAACTCTCCACCTTGGAGACAAAGCTGGCAAAGGCTCTGAATACTTCCTCCATTGCATTTTCAAAGCTGTCTCCATCACAATCATTTGGGAACTGAAATATTAGACTTGCTTTTGATGCAAAAAAAAAGACATGAGCAATTCTGTGCAACGTACATTAAAAACAGGACATGGTGGTGCATTGCCTTTGCCTTTACCTGTTGGTTAGAATGCTCATTTCCAAACAGCATTTTTCTGATCCATCAGCATGCTGCTAACCTACCTTCTTCCAGGAGCACTTCCTAGGAAGGAGGAAGGATTCAGAAAGTGCTTGAGAATGATAATATTTTACAGCTCCATTGCAGATGTTGCCTCTTATCCCTGCACCAAAAGCTATGAATATGTTTTTTTCCTAAGCATGGTAGAAAGACAGTATAGCAGGGGCACAGAGTTGAACAAGGACTGGCAGAGGCTCCTTGGGCACAACAGTTCAAGGAGGCAAAAACCACAGAAGTAGCTTTTCAAAGTCACTCTTAGTGGCAGAAGTAGGAGTTAATCTACTTGTTTTATGAGTTGACCCTATGCACCACATGATTTTTGAAACATTTATGTGTCCCACATCACCTATCAACTTATAATTCATGACAAATATTCCTATGCTTACATATCTATTTATATATTTTTCACAAAAATTTTTCTACTTCTTGAAAAGGAAAGTACAAACTCAGAAATCATCTTTAAAGGAGACCAAATATATCAGTCGACCTTTGGGTGAACTCAGATGAAAAAACAGAATTAATTAATATAATTTGACACTGGCAACAAATGTATTTTTAACTCAAAGTAGTTGAAATGCCTATTGCTGTACTAAGTGCTGTGAATGCTGCAGTAGCATAAATAATGTGTTCTACTCACACAGAATCCCCTTCTTTCAGGGTGTTCAATGTAGATCTGATCATGAGCAAACTTGCTTTTAACTTGTAAGTTTTGCATTCCTCTTCACTTACTTTTGTAGAAATGCAAAGGATTCTTATACTGTATCTATGATCCATCTATAATCACTGTATTTGTCTAAATCTGATTTCTGGCATGAACAAGATTGAGATTTGCAAACAGAAGGATGAGAGTTTTCAGTTACCCTTGAGCAGCCAGCGAAATCCCATCTCAGACACCTTTTC
The DNA here is from genome assembly GCF_012460135.2 of Molothrus ater. Taxonomy (NCBI): domain Eukaryota; kingdom Metazoa; phylum Chordata; class Aves; order Passeriformes; family Icteridae; genus Molothrus; species Molothrus ater. Next base: position 46,024,712 of record NC_050511.2, read on the forward strand.
TGTACAAGAGAGGAGGAGGAGGAACCAAAACTTGTAGGTTAGAATGCTATTCTCTGCCAACAAGAGATTCAGTATTACTGAAAGCTCTTCCATTGATTCCACTGGATGTCAGAGCAAAACATTTGATTATTATTAGATGCAGTATGTCATCAGTGTCAATAAGAACCTGTCCAATTTACATTATAGAGAAAATTCACTCATGGATTTTAGGAAAGCAGAATGTCAGCCTATCCACTTTGTCTTTTTCTTCCTTCATGTTCTACTTTCCTAAAAATGGTTGTTGTTTCACCAAGGTGGGTGGAAAAAGTCCTCTGAGGATACTATATCTTCTTCATACATCTGCAAATGTGGGCTTCATGCCCTGCTTTGCTATAATTTGTGTGAGCTTGGGAGAAACACTTTGCTTATTCACTAACAAGATAATAACATGAAAGAATATTTCCAGCTGTATCAAGAGAATAAATAGGAAGCAATGCAGCAAAGATTCACTTGCATGAGGCAACAGGAGTCATTTGTAAGAGAAGACAGAGGGTAAGTTTTACAGAAAGGATTTTTTTTTCTTGGTTCCCTGTTGTTTAACTCTGGCACTTATTCCAGCAGTACAGAAAATTATTTTCCCCCCCTAAGCCTTGTTAAATTTCTTGTTGTCCATCAGTAGTGAGATACCAACTCATCTACTAGTGAAAACAGGTCTGAATCTGCCTAAGCTACGCACATTTTAATTTGACTGGTGCACATCAGAAATGCACTTACATTATCATGATAGTCTCAATTTACTGCTGAATGGGGAAGGTGAAGTAGGTAACACAGGCCCATGGATTCAATCAAGACCCAGGAAGCAATGATGATAATACACCAAAATAGTAGGCTAAAAACTCTGCTTTCTTGCAAGTGATTTACAGAACAAAAGAAAGTATTTACTTGAAGAAAGTAGCCAGTTCTAGCAAGAAACACTTTGTTGAAATACCATGGTCTCATTTCCATTCTAAATTACCCGAAAAACTGAAGTCCTAAACAGAGATGATAGTTATTTCAAAATGCTTAAAGAAATTAAGCAAGTATCTCTTTTTAGGACATGGTCTCAATCATGGTCTCAATTTTCAGCTTAAATGAGTCCCATCTTGGTTTGAGAATAGCACATCAGAGCCCTCACTGTACAATTCCTTGGACATCCTTAATGTCTTTCATGATAGATGTCCACTTGAGTAGCCTCGCATGTATTCTGCAATCTCTTTCCTTGGATTGACTTCTTGCATGTTTTTAGGTGAGCAGGTACTACGTTCTGTAATTTTGACATTGCTCCAGGGTTCCATCTGCCCCTGCTGGATCAATCCAGACAGGTAAAGCAGAGACACATTTTGCAATCTTTCTGAGGAAGAAGTGCCTGACTGAGCCTGGTGTCATATCTCTGTCATATAGCACTAATAGCCAAAAATAGATGGACTTATCTTTACAGACAAATATATCACTAACTTTGAAAAATCCAAGAGCCTTGAATTCATAAAACTAGTAACAGCTGCAAGAGAAGATATAATTTCTGTATATGTAAGAATAGTTCCAGCTGCAGCTCAGCACTTTGGTTAACCAGCCTTCCAAATGTCACTATAAAGAAGTTAACTTCTGCATTTTATCAATAGAAAATAAACACTTCCCACCAGTGTGGGATTTGACATCTACATTGTTTCTTTGCAGCAACAGTACTTCATTCAGCTTAGGAAGAGCATCTGAGTGCTCAACTCTAGCTCCGTGAAAGCACTGTCAGAGAAGGTCAGCATATCATATGTCAGAAAGGACAAAAAAGACATGAGCCACATGATGTCCAACACACTGCAGCTTCAAGAGTCTGAACCTCCAGCTGTAGCAGGAATAAACTGTGCCTGTGAAGTAAAAGGGAAAACTTTGATCATGAAGGCTGGAAGCTGATGATGACTCACTTCAAGAGGAAGGTCCTGCCCCACTCGAAGCTTGCAGCAATATATTCACTGTCCTCTTAGCTGATGAGGAAGTGATGCCAAATGATCTTTTCTTGTAGATGAGCCTAAGCCTCCTCTAGACAGAAGCAGTGCGTGGTGGTGGGAGCAGTAGGAACTCTACTGCAGGTAATGAAGGCCCCCAAGCTGACTCTGTTGAGGGAAGACTCAAATTCAGGATATCTAGGAGAAAACTAGAGCATGTTGATAATAACTTCTTGATACAGTATTTAGGGAACCAGCAAAGAAAGCAGTTCTGCTGAACGTGATTCTTACAAACGAGGAAGAATTTGTTGTGAATTTGTTGTGAAAGTTGGGGGCAATCCTGGCTGGAGAGACAATGAGGTATTGCATTCCAGGATTCTAAGAGGAGGGAGCAAAGTAAAAAGTAGGTTCTAGCAACATGGACTTCTGGAGGGCAAACTTTAATTTCTTCAGGTATCTGTTTGGAAAAAGCCGTAAAGATACAGTACTGGTGAGAAGAGGAATCCATAACACCTGGTGTGCATTCAAGGATCTACCCTAAAATTTTATAAAGGGCCATCCTGCAAAGTAGGAAAGCAAGGCCAGGCTGCAGGAAGCCTGCATGGATGAGTAAGGAGCCCAAGACTGAACTCAAACATAAAAAGGTATACAGGAGGTGGAAGTGAGGTGAGGAGGAGCACAGAGATACTCTCACGTTGTGTAGGGGTGGGGTCAGGAAGGTTAAAACCCACCAGAATTTAATCTGGTGAAACACAACATGAAGACCTTCTACAAACATACAGAAGAGTAGGGAAAATATGCCTCCTCCACTAACTGGAGAGGGACCATGGTGACCAAGTTCATAGAAAAAGCTGAGGTATTCACTGCCTTCCTTGCCTCAATCATTACTTGTAAAACCAACATCCAGGAGCTTCAGGCCCTTGAGAACAAAAATCTTGAGCAAGGAAAACTCACACCCAGCAAGGAGAAGCAGGTTAGGGAGCAGTTAAACTGGATCTGCAAGCCCATGAAGCCTGACAGGATGCACACACTGGTGCTGAGGAACTGAACTGGGGCCACTGCAAGGCCACTCAATTGTCTTGGAAGGGTCACAGAGACAGGAAGTCCCTGAAGACGGGAAGAAAGCAAATGCTACTCTCATTTCAAGAAGGTAAAGAAGGAGGAAGCAGGTAATCTCAAGAGGCCCCTTCCAACCTAAATGCTTCTATGATTTTCTGATGAGAGACGGCTGCAAGCAGAGAACTTACAAGTACTAGCAGGACTCACTACTTTCTGTGGGCTCCCAGGTGCAATTGCTCAGAAACCCTCCTTCACCAGCTTTCAAATTTAATATTTTCTTTTTCCATTTTCTCCCTATGCCAGCGTTGCATAACAGAAACCTGATGAGAATAATCTCTGCAATTTGGTTCTTAAAAGTCCTTAAAAAGTGCCTGGTGAAAATAAACACTTTCATGAGATAAATTATTTTAGAGTATACATTTGCATCTGAGAAACATCACAACTATGAGGAATAAATTAGTGCTGCACCTCTTATACAAGTATGTGCTAACTATATGTTCAATGATTGAGCAAGGCTTGGTCAGCACAGCTTGGTCACTTGTAAGACTTTTAGGATCTGTTTGTATTTAAAGCTTTCCATTTTCACTGTAAATTAGCTGATAGCCTTTTATAAAAAAAAAAAACAACAAACTGATATACTTGCTCAACTAGTAAGGACATAAAAGAATGAAAATGCTTAAAAAATTTAGATGAAAATGTACCATCTATTGTCTTCAAATCAGTAGCGGTGTCAGCCTTAGCTAATTTAAATTGAACAAGGAAGAAAAAGACAACTTTAAATATTGACTATAATTAAATCAAGCCCAAGTAGTTTTGAATTCTAGCCACAGACAGCAATAATACTTCTCTTTCCTCTATCATATGTGAACACAAACAGAAATGAAAAATAGCACACATAAATAATGTTATCTCTCCAGAGACATCTGTATGCCATAGAATATCATATAGCCTAAAACCTAAGCAATCCTAATGAAGGATTTTAATTATCAAAATGAAATTTTAAATATTTCAAAGATAGCTGGTTTCTGTGCAAGAGATTATTCCCACATAAATCAGGGTCAAATAAAACATTCAGATAAAAAAAGAGAAACAAAATCCTAACCTATCTCTGCCTTTAAAAATCCAGTCAAGATGTCTTGACCAATTTTATGACAAATTCTACACCAGGATAACAGCTGCCTTGTAATTAGGCATTGAAGTGAGCCAGAAATGTTATCTGGGGCAAACCAAACTGGCCAAAAGAGAGGGGAAAACACACTAAAAAATTACATATTAGTTACACAATACCTAACTGTCCACACTTGTTGACTGTGTTAAAATATTAACTATTTTTCTTTCAGAGCAGTAGGAAGATCATAAAATTTTTGTACTTCTTGTCAAAGATCTTTTCACAAAGCTGGCTTAGAAATAGTGTCTCGTGGCTGTACATGTGGAGAGTCTAAGCAATCAAGTGCCTTTTTTTTTAATCTTAAATAAAAAGTTTTAATTCCTAAGAATAGAACATATGTGAAGGAGAAATAGAGAGAAAGCAAACTTCTCAGCAAATGCATAAAAACTTGTCAGTTTTGCTTGATGCAGGTGAGAACATCTGCCCTAAGCCAGCCTTCTCTCCATACTTTTTTGCCTTGTGAGTCAAACATCTCTCCAGTTAAAGGGTGACCACACACACACTCTCATGGGAAATTCAGTGTCTCCAGCTGCAGCTGAAGGAATCAGTTTGAGCTTGGAAAGTGTTAATAGGGGCAACGAGGGACCAAGCAGCGATCTGAGGATTGCAGGTGTGCATGCATCATAAAACCTCTGGCAAGATTGTTAACAGGTCATGAACATGCGTGCACTGAAGAAGCTCATTGTGCCTGGGATGTCCAACATGAGATTTGGGACAGTAGCCACGTTTGATGGATCAAGTGTTTACTGGATTCACTTATTCAATTGCAGCTATTTTTTTTTAATTTGCTTTATAACAGGAAAGCTGACAAGATCTTAATTTGAACAGCAGGTATTGGTACTACAGCAAATTACATCAGTGCTCCATTTCAAAGACAGGAGGAGATTCAGCTTTACCTACATTTTCTACTAGTGCCTGTTTCTTGATAAAACAATGGCAAAACAGCATCCACATCACCTGTAATAGTTACCAGTGACTGTCTCTACATTAGCTGGAGTCTTGCAAAGGCTCTAGTTTATTGCATTTATATTCTATAAATGCAGGCTGTATTCTCTCTTACCTTTATAGGCTTATTTTCCTTTTTTGTCTCTAAAAACAGAGAGACCCCATTGTTCTTCTGGTAAGGAAGGGAATTGAAATGAAAAAAAATAATTTAATATGGGCAATTTCTGGGATCTGGAGGCTAAGGGCAGTCCATTAACTGTCACAGGGCACTAGACCTCATTCAAAAGCTGACTATCTAAATGGGATAGAGCTGGCAACCAGAGCTGAAGTCCTGGCTACAAAAGAGTTGCTCACAAGAGCTCCCTAAAATAGCTTCCTCTACTTGATTATTCTTTCAAGAAGGCTTGTTTGCCTTGCTCTGATGGCATTACCAATTTTACATAGACATGTTTTTTCATCCTGGGGATGTGTCACAACCATGTTAAGAGATTCCTAAAACTGAGATGAATACTTGGCTTGATGAAAAAAAGCAGCAGAGGCACTATCATCACACCACACAGACCAATCCACACCAGGACAAGGTCTACAGAGCACAGAAATCCACAGATGGGTTTGACAAAGAGGAGTCAGTGCTGCCTCCAAGGAGAAAGGGATGGTTTTTCTCTGAAAATCTGACCCAAAATCAGACCACACTTTTAATTTTATGACTATTCAACTTCCAAAATTCTTTGACAAGGAAAGTCAGGTGAAAGGTTGACACAAAATTGGGATTCCAGATAGCACTTCTGAGCTGCTCTTGTCCTTTCTCAGAAAGAGCTTGCAGCTTTGGTATGTCTGAAATCTGTCATGAATTCAAATAATTCACAAATCATATGAGTTGTAACATTAACGATAAGTTGTACGTAGAGTTTCTTTCCTGAGATTGGTAACCCTCTTAAAATGTTGGAGTTTATTTCATCCAGAAATGCTTATCTATTAAAGTTGAGGTGGTGACTTTGTCCCAAGTGAAATGTGGAAACAGATGAGAGCTTTCCTGCATCCTGAATTTAATTTAAAATACTGACCCAAGCATGTGGTATTGGGTCATTTAAACTTGTATTGTTGTCTCCTCTTGCTTAAAATTGGAGACTATCTTGCTACAGCTACAAAAATGTATTCTGTAAATTATTAAATGCCCCAAGTCCTACTTGTATTACAGTTTGCTAGACACCAAGGAAGTGTTTCTCAAGCCTTCTCCTAAGCCAAGCTTACAATGTCTCTTGTATAGTATGGAGGTTTCATCACAGAGAGATCAAGTTTGAAACAGAGATGTTTCTGTGTGAGAAAACTCTGTCCTGCCCTGACCCTTGTTCAGTTGTCTACTCACCCTTCCTTTTGTGACAGATCACAATAGTCAGCTGTGACTCTGTGCAGATCACTCTCTCAGCTGCATGCAGCCTCTCTACAACCCTCTGTTTTGGTGTTTCTTTGAGTTGCTTACTCTCACAAACCTTCTCCTTAGCCACTTTCTTCACAATTCCCTCTACCTTCCTGTTGTTCCAGTTGAAGGCCTCATTGGAAAGACCAAAGCTGTGTCTTTATGCCCTCTTCTTCTTCCATGAGGCAGAGAGCTACTTAACAAATTGGGAAGTTGAACCTGGCTGAAAGGTAAGATGTTTAGAAGACTGACTGTGACATGCATCAGAATGACAGAGATATCTCATTGTACCCAGTTAACTGTTGTTCTTCAAAAAATAACATTAGTTCCTCTGCTTTCCATCTGGAACCTTCAAGTTTTTTCTAAATATAGCTGGAAGCACCAATAGAGAATTTTATGAACATGTGTTCACAATAATTAAGAAGTACTGGTCCACTGAAAATCTTTGGAAGAGGATTTTATCAAGCAGATAAAAACAAGTTCAATATTGGAAATCTTCTAACCAAATATTTGTATTTCTTTTTGTGGCACATTAGCCTTGGCTGATTGCCAGACTCCCAGCCAGTCTCTCACACTGCCTCCTCAACAGGACATGAGGAGAAAATCAGATGAAAAAGCTCCTCAGTTAAAATAAAGACAGGGAGATCACTTACCAGTTGTCACCACGGGCAAAACAGACTCAACTTGGAGAAAACAGCAAAATTTATTGCTAATTAGAAATAGGACATGATGGTGAGAAACAAAGACAAAACTAAAACATCTTCCCCTGTCCTCATGATCAAGTTCTCTCCGTCACTCTCAATTTCCCCCCACCTTGAAAATGGCACAGAGGGGGGTTACAATCAGTCCATGATGGATCCTCTCTGCTCCTTTCTCCTACTCACACTTTTCCCCTGCTTCAGTACGGAGTCCCTCCCCACAAGATACAGACTTCATAAACTGCTCCTGTGTGGGTTCCCCACAGGCTCCAGAAAACCTGTTCCTGACAGAAAAACTGTTCCTGCATGGGCTCCTCCCCATGGGCTGCAGCTCCTGCCAAGATTCTGCTGTGATGTGAGCTCTTCATGGATGGAGGTTTTTTCAGGATATCTCCACCAGCCACAGTGTGGGGTTCTCAGTGGGCTGCACTGTGGATACCTGATCCACTGTGGTCCTCCCCAGCTACTCATGTCTGCTCTAGTGCCCTTCCTCCTTCTCTCCCTTTGCTGTTTACAGGCCTATTTCTTACATGTTTTTCCAACTCTTCACTCTTAAAGCTGCTATGCAGCATTTTCTGCCCTTTTCTAACTGCTTCCCAAGGATGTCATTATTCAGCTGTGGGGCTCAGCCATGGGACTTGGCTCTGCCCTGCAGTGAGTCTGGCACACAGCAGCCCCAAGCCTCCTCATAGATCCCACCCCTGAATCCTCTCCTGTCCACTGACTACCAAAATGTGGACATGTGAACCCAACACACATTTCTAACACTTTCTTCCTGTCACACCAAGCTAGCACAGGAAGAGTGAGAATTCTTTCTCTTTTCCCTTGCCATAAATTCATTGTGAAAAATGAGTTAACAGGATAAACCAGGAAAATATCCATTCAAAGACGCATGTATTTAATAAAAATCAGCAAATAATTCTAATGATAACTTTTCTAGATCACCCTATTTCTAGAAAGAAAAATCTTGTATGATTTTTTTCTCTGCTGCATTTCAAAGCTGACAGCAAACTCAGGATTTCTTTACTTCTTGGAGCTGGGAAGTTAGGGCTAGGACTTTACAAGTCACTTTAGCTAGTGGCTTGTTCAAGGATACCGACATCACCTTCTACAACTTCTATTTCAACTAAATGGGTAAAAAAGTGGGTAGAGTAACCTTTGAAGTTATGAATGTATCTCAGATAAAGCAGGTGAGTGATTCCATGAGTGATTTTTGTCAGTCAACAGGAACAGGGAACACCTTTTAATATGTGTTCATTTCACTTCTAGTGGTAGAAACTTGCTCCTTTGGGTTGATGAGACTGAGTTCCACCCTTCATATTCAGTAAGGGAGTGTGTTTTCTCTTTCCAAGGCTGCTAGGAAATGGTTCCTTACTGAGAATCTAGGGAGCCATGTTCCCCAGGAGAGTGTTCAGAGTTCAAGAAGTTCATCCTCTAAGTGATGACATGATTTATTTTACGACTTGTGAGGAAAAGGAAGCTGGACTCAATATTTCTTATGGGTCTCTTCCAAACTGAGCAATTCTGTGACCCTGTAAGTGAGGCCACAAGTTCCACGTGTGTTGTTTTTTTTATTTGTAAAAGCCACAGCTATTCATTAAGAGAAAATCTCTCTACATGAGCATGTACTTTGTCTGAGTTTGTCTACACTTTCATCTCTGCACAGGCAGGGAATTGCTGTCTTCTAATTTTAATATTGGAGATAGGTTTGCTTCTGTATGGGTGGATCTACCAGTGTCTTCAGAGTTTGCACTGTAAAGTACTGGGAGAGCTAAGTATATGTGTAGAGGCTTCATATCAGTTAGGAATCAATTAGGTACCCTGCAAACAGAACCCAAGACAATCAGAAAATGTGACTGGGAGAATTACACCACAGAGATGTTACTTCTAGACAGGGCTAACAAGACAAAGAAATTGAGCAGTTTGCAGAGATCACTGAGGGCCAAGGAAGTGATCTTCTGCACACAGATGTACGAACACTAACTCAAAATAGAATCGGTTTTCAAGTTAAATTTAATTATTTTTAATGCCTAGCATTATAGATGGCAGTATGAAAAGTTCCACAAGCCACTGTGCAAGAAGGCAGACAGAATGTATTTTTACAGCCCTGCCTGAAAGCGTAGAAGCTAACTAAAAGCACCTGAAAATAAAGTGTTATCAGAGGCACTTTCCAACTGAACAGAACATGCAGACTCTGTTAGAATGACTGGTGCTGATTAGGAAAACACAAGAGTCAAACATCTTTCCAAGCAACACAGACAATGTCAAATGTCTTTGACATTTGTCAAGGACATTCTCACTCTGGTGAGTTTGGCTGCTACCCATCTGTATCCTCAGCAGAAAGCAAGTAGAGAATACTGGTTTTGGCTGGGATGGAGTTAATTTTCCCTACAGGAGCTCATGTGGTGCTATGTTTCTGATTTGCGATCAAAAGAGTGTTGGTAGGATAGGAGTGTTTTTGTTATTGCTGAGCAGTGCTTGCAAAGTGTTGTGATCATCCCCCCCCATCTCCTCAGGCTGCTCTATGATCTCAGGAATTCTTGTTAAGCCTTGGTCCTAATTAATGGCTGTGGATCATTAAACTCCCCTTGAGCATGTCAATAGTATTGCCTGTTCCCCAGAACTTCTGTTGCCTAACAAACTTCTGTTTTCTAATGAATAGCCTTGGAAACTTGTTTTAAGCTGAATCACAGCTGGAGTGAAATAATAATCATTACTGGACTTTTGAGGAATATTACTGACCTCGATTGAGTCCAGGATGGAATCTGATGGAAGACTAAAGCCGAACATCTCACAACCCTATGAGCAGGGGTCCCACAGGCGGCCCTTTGAGGTCCCATGCCCCCAGGGGCTGTGCCAGCATGTCCCTTGGAGCAGGATGTGCCTCTTGGTGCTCATCAACCCACAGGTTTGGGACTCAAAGGAGCTTCGTCAAAAACTGACAATGGGGCCTGGACTGGTACCCCCTCCTCGAGGGTGAAGCCTTTGCCCACTGAGAGATGCAAAGGCATCCCAGGTGTGCATTTCACTGAACTCTGGGGGAGCTTTAAACAGGGCCTTTGCAATATGCACACACACACAGAGGAGTATTTGAATGTATACATGCCTGTGTCTGTGTGCAGGTGTGAAAACTGACTTCAACACTTTATAGCAAGTGTAGCATCAATGCTGCCATCTTAGATTCAAAATTAAGTTACTGTTGTGGTTATGGTAAATCTTACAGAATCAGTTAAATCAGTCAATGATTAAGTGCTGCCAAATCCTTTAGACATAAAGGACTGAGCAATTCCAAGGGTAGGTTTGGCAAGGGGTCCGTTGTGAAATTTGTGACTCTGTGGAGGGTCTCCCTTCCCCTTCTGCATCCTTACATTCTCTGTCCTCACCCTTTTGCATCCCCAGTCTCAGTTGTGTGTCACTCCAGATTGATTCTAGTCCAGGTCTCCTTTGTGTGCTTTATCTATGTGGTAACAGAGCAAACCTTGCCAGAGAACTTAGTCATGCTTTCAGAATTTGTTATAAAATTGCTTTTGTTTATACCATTGACAGAGTTTCTTTACACAATTTTAACCACCCATTCACAACAACCTTCAAAGACTTTTCTGTTTTTCATGCCACCCCACAAGCAAGCAGGCTGGAAGTGCACAAGAAGTTGGAAGGCGATACATCTGGGACAGCTGATGCTGGTGATCAAAGGGATATTCCATACCCTATTGCACCACATACGGCAAAAAAATCTAGTGAAAAGAAGGAAGAAACTGGTAATTTCAGAGTTACAGCGCTTGTCATCCCAATTAACTGTTAAAATGCTTAAGACCTGCTTTTCTGGAAATGGCTGAGTAATTGCTAATGGGAATTAGAAAATAATTTCTAATTTTGCTTTGCTTGATTAGGCACCTTGTTCTTTTCCTATTAAACTGCCTTTAACTCAACCCATTAATTTTATCACTTTTATTCTTCAGATTCTCTTTTCCATCCTCTTGGGGGAAGAGTGAGCAAGCAAGCAGCTAGGGGGTTAATCCATAATACAGGGTTTTATCAAGAAATGGAGCAGCTTGCTTCCAGGACAGGAATGGACTTTCTCAATTATCATTGCTTTTTGGCATGCTAAAGTGTACATCTAGGAAGACAGCTGGACTGCACTGGAGCAGCTGTCCATGGGCAGTAGGACACTGTAGGCAATTGAGGAGGAGTATCTGTATTCCTAGGAGATATGACAGAAGTCAAAAGTCTCATTTACCCACTTTCCATTCCTAGTATCCACACTACTCCCTCAATATCCATGCTTATACTCTCTAATGCCCCGCATTACACAGGTAGCTGCAAGGACAGTCCTTGTCCCCTTCTCTTGACAATGACAAACCAGTCTGCTTCCCTACTCATTTCCAGCTCACCAAGCAGAGTAAGAGGCTCAAATCATGTTCAAGTGAAGCTTTTAAGTTTAGCACTTAGCAGGGAGGTGTTTGCTAGTCACAACAAACCAATTTACAGTGGCACAAACACCACTGCATGAGAAGGAACCTGACACAGACAATCCCTTCTGTATGCGACACTCTGCAGAAATCCTACATTCCTAAAATACAATGTTTTGTCCCTGGCAGTTTTATCCATGTGTATGCTTCTACTGTGTTATTGGGTAGACAGGGCTGGACGCAGAATTGTTTCCTACTTCATTCTGTCATGTCACACAAAGACAAAAATTAATATTCGAACATTCTCTTATAAGTAAGGACTAGTCCCTTCTTCTCCTTCATAAACAACTGCAGTGAATTTTGCTAGCATCCTGCTTAGAATGAACACATTAAGTAGCATCATTCACCAGACATTCTTTCCCACTGACAGAGATGTTCAATGACTCTCCAAAGCAGCTCATTGGTGTGGAAGAAGGACTGTGAGGAGACAGTCTCATGTTTCAGAGTATGTTCCAGATTAGAGCCTGGCCTCATAGAATCATAGAATGGTTTGGGTTTGAAGGGGACCTTGAAGATCATCTAGTTAAAACCTCTGTTGGGACCCCTTAAATTAGACCAGGTTGCTCAGAGACCCAACTGACCTGGCCTTGAACACCTCTAGGGGTGGGGTATCCACAACTTCCCTGGACAACATTTTCTAGTGCCTCACTATCCTCACAGTACAGAATTTCTTCCTAATACCTAATCTAAACTTACTCTCCTACAATTCAAAACCATTCCACCTTATCCTGTCACACTATGTGACCTTGTAAATAGTCCTTCTCTGTCTTCTTTTAAGTTTCTCTTTGGGTTGTGAAAGGCCACAAGTGGCTTTCTCTTTTCCAGACTGAACAATCCCTGTTCTCTCAGCCTTCCCTCATAGGAGAGGTGTTCTATGCCTCTGATCGTCTAGATGTCCCTCTTCTGGACTCCTCCCGCAGTTCCATGTCCTCCCTGTGCTGGGACCCCAGAGCTGGATGCAGGGCTCCAGGTGGGCTCTCACCAGAGCAGAGCAGAGGGGCAGAATCCCCTCCCTCCCCTGCTGCCCACGCTGCTTTGGATGCAGCCCAGGACACGTTTGGCTCTCTGGGCTGGGAGTGCCCATGGCTGGGTTGTGTCCAGCCTCTCACCCGCCAGCACCCCCCAGTCCTTCTCACAGGGCTGCTCTCCATCTGCTCACCCCCAGCCTGTGCTGGTACCTGTGTTGGTACCCTGACCCAGATGAAGGACCCTGCTGTTGCTCTTGTTAAACCTGATAAGATTCCCACATGCCCACTTCTCAATCTTCTCTAGGTCCCTCTGCATGGCATCCCATCCTTCAGGAGCATTAACAGCTTGCAGAAGTTCAAGATACTAAGCATGTGGAACCAAAAACTAGTCCCATTTTACAATTGCCTGATTTCTGTAGGGACTTCCTTCAAATATGGAAAACATATTCAGAAGGTATTTACATTCTGTGACTAAGTGGATTTAAGAGTGGATTGACATGCACAGTTGGGTCATTCAAACAATTTCTTCAGAAAGTCAAACATAATATCAGTATGTTTACATTCCACAGGGTTGTGAATAGGGGAAATGTTGAGAATTACATCTCTTCCAGGCGACTCAGAACCTATGACAAAAATTGTATCCCGGCCTCCTTATCAGCTCTGAAGCGAACTGCGCTCAACAAGTCTTGGCAGAAGCAGTTGGACCTGGTACAGGCACTTTGTCTCATGATAGTAGCACTCCCTTTTCCATTTAAAGAAAAGGCAGCAGCAGCCTGTTCCAAACCAGCCCTACACTGCACAGACCACTGCTTTGCTGCCCTTTCAGAGAAGCAGGTTGCCAACTGCAGCAAGGGGTCTCAGTTTTTCCTGAGCAGAGCAGTTTTCCTGCTTGGATTGCTGATTCCCAGGGATCTCCGCAAGCCCGGTGCTAGTATAAGAAGGAGCTCACTCTAGCTTGCTGCTCCTCCCCCTCAGACCACCGTGAGTATTTGCATGCACGCTGTGCCAAGAGTAAGGTCTCTTTCTCCACCCTTCTTGGTGCCAAAGCTCTTACACCACTGAAATTCAGCTTTTAACAGCTGACCCTCATTCAGAGTGAAGGTCTGGCGAACCAGAATGGTAATTTAATCTATTCATTCTAGTACTGGACATTCTAGGGGAGACAGAATGCAAAGCAGATAATGGTTTTGCTAGACAAAAACAGAGTAGAAAGGCCCAGACTTGTAGCAACACCAGATCTATTGTAAAATTTGTATTTAGAAAGGGCTTTGAAGATGAGCCAGCACTCTGCATCAGATGACGGGATGTGATTACAAAGGAGTCAAACTTCAATTACAGTGTCATTACACTAAATATGCTTTTTGGGTAATGTACAACTAATTAATCCAAACCAGATTATTAATTAAATTTTCAAGATTAGTACCCCTTATCTTTCATAGTCAATACATGTGGCTGGGACTCTCACTGGGGCTTGAATTTTTCCATTTGAGAGCTAGAGGGGCTATGCAAATCTTAGCCTACATTTTCGTGACTTAAGACCATTCTGAATTGATACAGACATAGATCTCCATTCTGCAGATAATATTCTGTTTATGTGAAACCGCTAGTAGAAAAATATGTTACATAATTAGACACTGTCTTGTGGAGCAAAAGCAGACATTTACATGAACCATGTATGCTTTCTGCTACTTTCTCTGTGTAACACCAAGTTCCCTCAATGAAAAACAACAAAGCCCAGAAACTCTCAAACAGCATGGTTCAGATGAGAAGCTGATTTAGTTTTGAACTGGAAAAGCAGACTATTATGAACAAGATCACAACCTCACAAAAGGCCTACAATGTGAGAGCTCTGGATTTTTGGCATTGCTCAGCCATTGCAGAGGAAAGGCAAAACAAAGCAGTTCTGATATGGACAAGGTTATCTTCAGTTTTCCCATCACACATTTTAATTCATGGTCAGTGCAAAATTGAGAAGAGACACCCATAGAGCATGGTGGCTCAGGGACCTCTGGTAGTTCTTTGAGAGTGACAGATATAAATGACAGTTTGTAGTGGAAAGCCAGCTTTCCATAGATTTGTCTGTGAGTATCTGCTGAACAGCAAGACAACTCTGACAGCCAGCCTCTCCAGGGGGCTTGGCTCATTCTTCTGCAATGCTCTTTTCTTCTACAGAATTATTCTTTTTCAATCCTGCTTATTAAAAGAAACCAAACAAAGAAAACTTCCTTGAAATTCGGACTTTTAATTCTCAACCCTCAAAGAAGCCATTCATTCTGGTGTTTATTTTTCACAACCCTTTCATTCTTGAGGTGGTAATCTAGTTTTAGCTGGACTTGCAGCTAGCAGCTTGTTTCTGCTACGAGTTCAAGGAGGATCAGAATCTGGCTGGTTTCTTTTTCTGTATTGTAGCACGGAGGATTTGTCCAGCTTTTGTGACAGCACAGAGGGGAAAAGTAGCACTCCTTAAAATGGTGTCTGTTCAGGATGAGTGACAGAGGTGGTCTCTCAGGATCCCTTTAGGGTTCATTTTGCAGCACATGGGAATCTCACAGAGATGAAGCCAAATAAGAATCTCAATTGAAATGGCTTTCCAGTGAAGTTGTATATTGTCTGAAGCTTGATTTTTTGGTAGCAAAGCAGCATTAACTGCCAGTGTTTAGATTTTTCTCCACCATACATAATTATCTTGATGGGAAGACACCCACAAGAATAAATGTTTTCTCCTCTGATTTGACAAGACAGATAGGAAAAATATCAGGGAAAAGGAATATTTTTATACTAGTTTCCTTTGTTTCCAGATGTCACAGATCCAAAGTTCTTTCTCATACCTCAGCTGCAGCATTTTTGAAATCTCACAGGCTAATCCTAACTCAGCTTAAGTATCCAGCTTCCCAAGAAGTTTAATTATGTTTATCATGGGATGTCATAAAATTCCCTTAAAGATTAGTCTTTAATTACAATCCTGTTTGCTTTGGCAGCACATTTATGAATTGTATGTAACATGATTATTATTCTGACTAACAGTAAGCAGGATTAAAACATTTTTCTACAAGAATGAATTAAACCTGCCCCAAGGCTATTAGGTTCTGATTATTTATTTTCTAAGCAAGTAGATCACCTGGCAAAACTAAGTTGCTAACATTAATCAAATTGTCCTCTTGCTTTATTATAATTAACATGAAATATATGGTCATAATATTCTCCTGATTAGCACACAAAGCTGATGCGCAGCATAGAGGGAATAAATGCAACATAGCTTTCTATGCTTTTTTACAGCTTCATTAATCCTAACACACTATTTGGTTGATGCAATTGCCTGAGTGCTCCTCTGCAAAATCAGGGTAGACCTCTGATCAGAATGAAAGAAGCTGCTGTTGCACTCATTCAGGATCCAGAAATTGAGGGCTTTGCTCGAGTATTGGTTGAGGGCTGGAGGACCATCTGGAGAATTCTAAACACAAGTGGCATAAACAGAAATCTATTTGCCACCAGAAAGTCTCCAGAAAGCTTAATATCTTCATAAGTTAAATTTCCCTTGTGGCTTTTAAAACACATTTCTAGTTCTTTGTTTCCACTGAGGACAGAGAACAGCTAATCCCATTACTCAATGTACCAATCTTCTTACCCAAGGAATCAATAATGGCCATACCTTGGTGCTGCATCCTGGATATGAGCAATCTCTCTTTTGGGTGACTTGCTCACAGCTTTGAAGGACTATCTGAGACACAGCTTATCCCTACTTCCTGGATCCTGCCAGAAGTGCTAATGTAAAGGAAAATCATGAGAAAAACTGGAGGCCTGAGAACTATAGACCATGCACCACTGCAAACACTATTTTAGAGCAAGATACCTGCAAAATGTTTTGAAAATAGTGAGAGAGTTATGTGTGCCAACTGCTCTTTGCAAAATTTGCAAGTCTGCATTTAGTCTGAGTCAACACCATTGAAAATGCAATATTCTCCAGCTGCTTGTGGCTAAAGAAAGGAAAATAACTTCCTCCTAGACATAACAGGGTCTCCAGTGAATCAGGGGGAAGTGTGGGAAGTACTAAGAAAGAAGGTAGACTAATCAGGTGAAATGACAGTGAAAGAAAAAGATCCATAGTATCTATCATTAGTTGTCATGTCATATCATTGACATGTCTCAAACATGTCATTGGAAGAACATGAGAGAAACTTCAGGGAATGGGGATTCTTTTATAGCACAAAACCAGCCTTTCTATCCCTAGGTCCGTCCTCTCTACATAAGATTTCACAGATGCAGCAGTAAAGTCATAGAGATGTCCTACCCAGACATGCTGCAAAGCATCTCTGCATAACCAGGACTCTTCCCCAGCTCTCTTGGCCCTTCTACTCTACAGTCTTTATCTTGGAATCAATTGCCAGCCTCCAAAATCAGTCTTGATTATTTTCTCCCTCTCCCTCAGCCAAGTTCTTTACTGGAGAGGGGACTGTGATTATCTCAGTGGTATAAGCGAGCCTTTGTGGGAAGAGTCCTTTGACTGGATACTATGACGTGTAGTAACAGGATTTTCAGCAGAGATAGGCAGGGAAGTTGGAATGGAGGAGTTGCACTCAATGTAAAGCAGGGTTTGGACTTTATAGCACTTGCAACTGGGGACATGTTGAGCCTTTCTGGGTAAAGAATAGCAGAAAAATAAACAAAATAACAAAGTGGAAGCAATTCTGGAGGTCTACAACAGGTCACCCAGCCAGGATGGTGACAGTAATGTATGATTATTCTGAAAGGTTTAGGGAAACCTCTAGATCAGTTGTTCTTATGGGCAAATTCAACTTTCCATATGTGTTGTTTGTAAATGAAATGGTTTTGCAGGTGCTATGATTATTAGTGGCTGACTTGGCTACTGTGAACATTAAATGATTAAGTTTAAAGACTGGTGGCATGCAGAAAACTGTCAGCAGACCTACTACCATGGCTTTTGGAAGAGCAGACTTTAGATTGCTCAGGAAACTAGTTAGAAAAGTCCCCTACAAACTGGTTTTCAAGGGTATTGAGGTCCATAAATGTTGATCTGTTTTAAGAGCTATCTTTTGAGAATGGAGAAGCAGAAGTATGTGGAAAAATTCAAGCAAGCAAGGCAAAAATTCAGCTTGGCTGGACAGGAATTTTCTTCTTGTACATGGAGGAAAAAAAATTCTGCAGTCTTTGGAAGAAACTTTAGACTACACAGGACTACTGAGATGCTGTAGAGAGAAAATTCACATTGCCAAAGCTCAGATGGAACTGGCATACTATGGTAAATAGCAGAATGGCTTTTTAAAGTGTTTGTATTTTAACAGCAAAAAAATTGTCCATTGCATGAGGAGGTTGGTCACCTCACAAAAAGAGATGAAGATAAAGCAGTGACATTTAATTCCTTCTTCACAACTGTCTCTAACATCAATGGAGGGCCTTGTGACCTCTGGAGCTTCAGGTAGAGGACCACAACTGTGGAAATTATATGCTCCCAGTCAGCTTTGAACTTGTATTGAGTTTTCCACTGCAGATGAATCGGCAGAAGTCTATGGGGCCCAATAGGATTCATCCCAGGATACTTAAAGAGATGGCTGATGACATTGCAGGACCTCATTGTTTATCCACAGTCTTGTGAATCTGAAGAGGTCTCAGTCAATGGGAAGCTAGCAAATATTATTCCTATTTTCAAGAAGGGCAAGAAAGATGACCCTGGTAATTGCAGGCCTGTCAGTCTCGGTTCAATCTGGTAAAATTATGGAGAATATTATTCTGGGAATTATTGAAAAGCACTTCAGAGGAAAAGGAGTTGTTAGTCAAAGCAAACATGGGTTTGCACAGGAAATGATGTGCTAACTTAACATCCTTTTATGAAAAGGTTACACATCTAGTGGACAAATGAAAGGCAGTAGATGTGTGTGAGTTTTTATTTTTTAATAGCTTTTGGCTCTGACTTTCACTGTATCCTTCTGGACAAAGTGCCCAGCATCCACGTATTTCATGAACAGTTGCCTTGAAGCCTCTGGCTCAAAGACCTGTAGCAAACAGGGTAACATGTGGTGACCAGTCACTACTGCTGTGCCCTGCTCTCTTCAGCATTTTTGTCAGTGACCTGGACACCAGAGCTTAGTGTGCATTAAGCAGGTTTGCAGCGATACTAAGCTAGGATGAGCTGCAGACTCCCTTGAGCATAGAGTGGTCTTACAGAGAGATCTTGATAGATTAGAGTGCCAGGATTCACCAACCATATTTAACAAAGATAAATGCCTGGATTCAGCTCTTGCAATGGTGCAATCCTCGATGTCTGAACAGCTTTGGAGACTAGAGGCTGGAGTACAGCACTGCAGAAAGGGAATCAGGGGTTTTCCTTGATGATTAGCTCAGTGTGAGTCAACAGTGTTCCTGGGAGCCCAAAAGTGCTTTAAGTATTTCATTAAGCACACTGTATCTAACCAGTCCAAAGCAGTGATTATCCCATGATACTCAGATTGGTGTAGTTTCACATCAGGTGTGTGCAGTCTTTCACAGTACAGGAAGGATATAAAAAATATTAAAATGTGTCCAAAGGAGGGCAAAAAACATGACAATACCTGCCAGCTGAGCAAAGAAAGGGAGAAAGGAGCCCATCTGATTTTGTTTTTATTCAGCTGGCACAAGAAATATTTATCCCATTGAAGAGATCATGGAGTATCAAATGCTTGGGTTGGAAGTATTCTTGTTATTATAAACAACCAAAAAATATTTTACTTTCCTCATAGACTTTAAAAATAAATAAATATGTATATCACTACATATGTATGAGCAAAAGTCAAGCTCATTAAAAGTTCATCACCATAGAGAGAGAATTCACAAGCAGATATGTTAGTATAGAGGGATTGATACAGGAACATAATGCTTGCCACTATCTGCAGCTGCCACTGCAGTATTAAATATTCTTTTGTCCTTGAGATTGTCTTGAGATTTTCTTTCAGATATCAGAATATCCTGAGGATGCTTCCATTACTGGAAGGACTTGTTTCTCCATGACATAGGTCAAATTCTACCCTAAAAACCCCTGCAGTCTATTTAGATTGTGGATGAGAGAATAGATGTTATTGTGGTCCTACACTTAACATTGTATCAGGAAAGTCTGAAAGCATCACCAACTTATTCCACAATGTTGGTAAACTGACCAGAAGTGGTCTAATGGCTTGCAGAGGTCTAAAGGAAGGCAGTGCTTGGGAAAGGGCTGCTCTAGAAATTAAGACCAAATTAATTCCCCTTGCAAGCAAACTTAGAGGGAATTCAGCTCTGGGAGCAGTTGTTAAGTGACTTAATTGCTCATTTATAAAGCAGCAGCAGGGAAAAAACCTTAACTTTAAGCCATCAGGTGGTTTGTGGTGTTAAAGTATACTTTGAATTCCCATATGAGTGACATTTAAAAGGAGTTAAAGGGCAGAGTTTGTATTAGTGAATTAAATTGCACAGATGGTGTAATTATGCAGAAATAAGCATCAGAAACACAGGGAAGTTAGTGTTACACTTAAAATGAAATCTTAATATATGAAGATGCAGTTAAAGCAGTAAAAGAGCCTTATCTTTGCCTTATAGTGACACTATGAGGGAGAAAAGGGAACGGGAAAAAAATATTAAATGAAATGTGCCTTCAATTTCACTTGCAAAATCTGTAATATTTGAAGTGTTTATGATAAATGCAAGGGCTTCTTTCTCCACTACAGAAAGAGAGGGAATCAACAACTTCCATTTTTTAATTGCTACTAGGTTACAGACCTTTCCTAGTTTTGAGGAATTCTACATGAAGACAACTACATTTCTAGACTTAGTGACAATACCTTTAAGTCATGTGATTTTCAACAAGCACAGGAAATTACAAGCAAGCAGCTGATTATGAACTCAAAGAAACTGAAAAATGTAGTACTGGAGACAAAGAAATGACAGTATGGGAATTTAGTGTGAGGATGAGAGTATGACATAATGAAAGCAGGATCACAATCAGCTTTAGGCAGATTTGTAGCACAGGCCACTGCTGGAAGTTTCCCGGCACTAAACAGTGGAAAGTATGAAATGAAGGAGCAGCATCTGCCTGGCAGGCTATTAATGGCCAAGATATTCTTTTGGACAACACGTACTTATGATGCCCATCTAAATCAGTGAAGAGAAAGAGTCACAAATATTTTATTAAACTGATCAAAATTATGATAAATGACCAGCACAAGAATCCAGATAAAAAAAAACTTTGATGCCAACAGGAAGGTGAAGAATGCAGAACTACTTGCTTTGAGTGTGTGGGTATCGCAGTTGTTGGTTTAGAGATCACAAGTATTTCATTGCATATCTGACAGTTAACCAGGCTTCCTCACACGCCTGTTTATGAAGAAGCATCAGTCTTCTAGTACAGACAATCTTCTAGAATGACAATTCAGATTCCTCATCTTTTAAGACATTTCACATACAAAGAGCAGACACAATGACAGAATGAAGTTCAGAAGTGAACTGTTCACCAATCAGATCTCAAGTGACACTATATATGGAAACGGGGCAGTTCTTTGACTTTTGCAGAGTCATAGAAATACCACTCCATTTTCAGCACACCACCTCCTACAGCTCCACTGCCCCTTCCTGGAAGAAGTCTAGTCAGGTTAGAAGTGTCCATTGTATTCCAAGACTTCCTTTCCCTAAGGTAAAGAGATGGTGGGAAAATCCAGGGAGTGGCCAACCAGTCATACACTGTCTTGTGTACCTCCTGCCCAGCTGACTCAGCACTCCAACATTTGGAAGAGATTTTAATAATGAAAGCACAAACCACTGGACCCCCAAAGTCACAGATACATTTTTATTACCAACCAGCAAAATCAGTGTGTGTCTGAGGTTAATCACAGTTGCCACATTCAGTTTGCACTTGTCACAAACCCAGTTCTTTCTTCTTAGTCAAAACAGCTCAAGTGTCTAGGTTCACTTCCCTCCGTGGCCTCAGCTCTTTAAGACACACATCACTTAGTAGAGCACTCACATGTGCCAGGGTTTTTTAGTGAGGAGCAAGGAAAAGCACTTACAGGTCACAGATTCTCTCCTGAGGTTCCAGCCCTTGTTCTCAGCAGGCTTCAGATATAACTTCAAAGGAAGCCAGTAGGTTGTGCCTTTAGAAAGATGAGAGCATCTGTGTGTCCCACAGAGATAACATCTCAAGGCACACATGCTTGCAACTTCTTGCTGATATGAGTAACTTTCAAACTAGGAGAATGGCTGTCAAGTGTGCCCCACCCCGTGAAATATCACATGCACATCCTTCAAGCAATCTTCAAGAAGTGCTGGGTGTCAGGACCTGACCACTGGGATATGCTGCCTTGCAGAAGTTGGTTTTCAGATTTCTAAAAGATGGTTCTTACCTGCAAATGTGTTAAGGCCCTCTTTAGGAAAGGCCTAAATTCACTAGTGTGAAGAAGAAAGTGGGGTCAGATAAAAACCTCACCACATCAAATACAAAGCAAGTGCAAGAGATCTGATCTTAATAAACAGATCATTTTAGGTCAGGGTTTGAACAGCAGTTTCACATGTAAATGCAATACATACAGCTGAGGAAAGATGTGGGCATCTTCATTAAAGAATACCACTACCATATTTTAATAATCTCAGCAGTGAAAAGAGCTAATCACAAAGCTGAGTTTAACAGGGAAAAAAACCTCCAGAT
This sequence comes from Molothrus ater, assembly GCF_012460135.2. NCBI lineage: Eukaryota > Metazoa > Chordata > Aves > Passeriformes > Icteridae > Molothrus > Molothrus ater. The sequence continues at coordinate 46,047,052 of NC_050511.2, forward strand.
GACAGCTGCCTCCTTTTCCAAGACTATGTCTTCCCTTGAATGTTAATATGGGGACTTCTCTTGTCCATTCATTGACCTCATCAAACTGTCTGTATGAAAGGAAGAGAATAGGATGATTAGCTACTGAATATGCTGAAATAGGAGAAAGAGTAAATTGTGTGTGGATTGAAACGAGTTTTTAACTTTTTGAGTTTCTAATTTCATTTTCATTAACACATCAGAAATACAATTTGTACTGCTAGCTGTGGTTTCAGTAATATCAATTAGCCAGACTCAGAGCATGTGGGATTATCGAGACATGGGCATAACCTTTGAAAGATGGAAAGGTTTCTGTCTATTTTTGAATTCTCTTCTGTGACACAATTATCTCCGTGCAAGAATATCTTTCACTGTTAGTGGTATTTATTAGGCACAAATGAATTTTAGCAAAAAGAGAAATTAAATTTTCTTCTTAGATTCTCAACAAAATGGAATTAATGTCACATTAAAGATCACACATAAAACCAAGAGACAGAAAGAATTAGGTTATTACTAGTGCAAGTGCAAAGATGACAATTCCATCAGCAATTGGAATTTCCACCTGAGCCCTCACAGAAAAAACCTTCCTGAATCTCCAGTTGTGGAGAAGCAGGAAGGGTTTCTCCCCTAAACCTTGGATCAGTCTCTGTAAAAGGGTCATTGCTGAAAAAAGGGGAGGAGGAGAAATATCTTCCATTCATGTTATATGCCTTGGACTTTGGGTATACACACCCTTTCTCTGGTGTGAAGCAGAATCAGTAAAGTTTAAAGCAGTTCCACAAGTCAAACTCCTAAATGAGAAGCAGAAATTTTGCAAATGTGTCCCTGGAACTCATCTCACATAAGCCAAACAAAATACAATCTTGGTAGCAAAAAACCCGAAGTTAACACAAATTATTAAGTCTCCATAACAGTAAGTATGTCATGTCACAGCTTCTTTATTCATTACCTACTTTTATTGAAACTGTTCGACAGACCTTTCCATGAGGACTGGCTCTGGAACTTCTCTTTTAGTTGAACTTCCTAGCATGGGCCCTGGAGTGCCTTGTTGGAGTTCTAAAACAGGAAAGACCAGGATCTGATGAATCCTGTGAAGCTTTCTATTTCCATAAAGATTTGTTCCCTCAGGGCATGTACAGGGTCTGAAAGTCTAGAAGTAGAGCACTTTAGCTCTAAATATGTAGGTCTACGTTTTGTCATTCAGCAAGCTTTCTCAAATAAACGGCATCTGTTTCAAGGGCAGATGCATTTCTTCTGTCTCACCTGGTGCTGGACAGTTCATCTGTTTGTGCTGATTGTTGCATGTAGTGGAGGTGACCATTGCTTCTTATCTATAGTCCGAAGTCCTCTGTCTTCCTTAATTTCTGTGGCAATTACTTGATCCTTTAGCAACACCACACAGCACAGTGAATGATCCAAAGACTGAACCAGAAACGTAGCTGCTTCTTGGGAGAAAAAATGATTGCTGTAGTCATCAAGCTGTCATCCAGAAAGGCTGGCTTCCCACGCAACCCAAGCCTTACTTCTGTACACTCGAGCAAATCCAGTTCTGGGTACAACCTGTTCCTCTGGCAGAATGTCCCAAATGATATCCTTCTATTGTCCTTCGTCACCAGTAATTATTCTTGTCTACATTTCTTGTAAAGTCTTGAAAGAGACACTGTTCTAATGCTGCTCTGGAAGCCATAAAACAGGAGATTATAGGATCAGGAGTCACAGGAATGGTTTGCTCAAAACCAGGATGCAAATAATTCACCTGAGAGCAGGGCTATGCTTTTGTTTTAAGGCAGTCTGAGTAAGTCTGCAAACTGCCTCAGAAACAGCACCTGTCCACAGAATGCTGCTTTTCCCTCTCTTTTGAGTGACTTCTGAAGACCAGTCAGGAATTCCACCTGTGATTGCTCTAATTGCCAGGACTCTCAACTCCAGCAATCATTCACATTTCCCAGCTACTGGCTTCATGACTTGAGGGAGCATCTGTTGAATGGTCCATGCGTCATGCAATTGCTTTCCTCACACACAAATTCAATTAAGACAGATCCCAAGGAAGTGTAGTGAATCATGAAAACTTCAAATGTGCTGGGCCTAGGATATAACACAGATGTTCCTCTGAGATCTGGAAGGAGAATTGCTAACATTTGTAGTCTGTCTTGGGAGTCAAGACCTGGAATTAAATTCATCTTTACCTTCTCTACCACAGTACTGACAGACCCACAAAACTGGTAATGCTAACTCACATTAAGATTTTTCCACATTCATATGGACTTGCAGCCAGCAGAAGAACAGTTGATAATGAGGAAATAATTAATTAAAGGTAGCTTATAATTAAAATCTACAAGTCTTCTGTGAAATTTGGTCACTGAATACTGGTAAAAGGTGTTCTCTACTGCACTGAGTCTAAGACTGTGCTTACTGATGCAGGAGTTATTTCTTCCTGTCATATATAATTTGAAGAAGGTTGAGATTTCAAATAGTTGCTGATTGTTATATTTCAATCTTGATTAATTCTCTCTGTAGAGAATCCCTGTTCTGTCTCTAGAGAATCCCAGTCAGAACTGAAAGACCAATTTGAGAAAATAAACCCACATGTGGCTTTCTAAAATTTTCAAGAAAAGTGAGGAAGAAGGGTAAACATTCTGGTGATGCAATTTCTCAGAGAGAAAAAGAGTGTTTTTCACAACCTGCTGGGAGGGGAGAGTGCTGGGAAGAGCTCACATTAAGCATCTCACCTAATTATTTTCTTTACAGCCAGTCACATCCTATGCACCCAATTTCAGACACTTTCAAAGGTCTAGCAAAAATTAGGAAATACCAGAAAGTGAAACACAAATTTAAATTTAGGGACAACGAACTTCTGCTCACAATCTGAGGTACCTTACAGGCTGATGCTAATGCCCTGTCAGAGAAAGAGAGTATGGATTCAATTATGGTCCTGTGTGTTTGACCGGATATGGTACAAACAGCAAGCTGTATAACATCTCTTGTTATGCTAGAATCTGTACAAACAGTGGCATTAATTTAGTGTCACAGATAATTATTCAACAAAAAGTTCTCCTACCGGTAGAACATCTGTATTTTTATAAGTTTGTTTGCAACTGGTGCAAGGTTCAGCTCATACATACACACACATATACCTTTAGTGCCTCCCAGATCCCAAGGAATGTTAGGCAGGAAAAAGAATTCAATAACCAGAAGCACCGCTGGGCATCTTTATAGTGGCAACCTCAAAACAATGGTTTTTGTTTCTTTACAAGAGACCCAAATAAACAGTTAATTTATTTAGTCAAAACCAAAAGGAAAGATAATGCTTTTGAAGATGTAACCCTTTACTGGCACCATTTTTTTCTCTGTTGTCTTCAACATTCAAGCTTCTTCTTGATATGAATGAGTGGGTTAAGAAAACCATTCATGAGGGAAAAAAGATGGGAGGAAATTATCTCGAATGACAGAAGTAGAAAGCTTGCCAAAGGGGTTCATTTTAGAAACTAAGCTCCAAATATAAAGGCTGAAGCAAGAGCTGTGTAAGTCAGCGGAAACATTGCACTGAGCCTGTTCAAACACTGCACCAGGAGGAACATGTTCACTCAAAGATAGTTGTGTGGAGCTAGACAAAAAGAGCTTGGTTTGAGATACAGGAAGAAAAGAGTATGACTTTTACAGCATTATTATCCTTCATAGCAGCATTACTGTTTAAAATGCAAGGAAAAAATACCTCCCTTCAAAATACAGACAGCTTAATTCAATACAAAACAAAACCTATAGCTCTGGCCAAAGCTGGGATGCCCTTTTGATGCAGTACTTGAGTCGTGTAAGAAGGAATGTGCTGCCTGCAGTTCTGGAGGCCTCAACCTATGGAATCTCTGAAGAGGAAGGCATATGAGGCAGTCTTGGTCACCCTGTTGCTCACATGTTTTACTTAGGCTAGAAAACTATCTGCTACCTTAAGGATGCTATTAACACTTCACTTATTTTTGTTTGGCTTAATTAAATGTCTCTGAGTAGTAACTGCCTGGGAATTAAGGTAAATGGTTTTTTAACATGAATGCAAAAAGAAAATGGCCAGGAATATGTGTTGGAAAAGGTATTGCAAATTAATTTGCCAGCTTTTCTGGGGAGCAAGCCTTTATTGCTCTAGACTTAATGATAGAAGATTTGGGAAAGGACAGAATTTATTTGCTCCTGTTCTGTTCTGTTCTGTTCTGTACGGTCCAAACTAGACTGAACCATAATTAATATCATCAATGGCATTGCTGCTGGATTGGGGACCCTGTGCTCTGCCTCTCTCCAGCCCCCATTGATTTGTTTGATTGGCCTTTCTTGAGCTGTGATTCTAGTCACCAGAACACCAGTATATCAGCACCACAGCTCTAGATGTGCACCCAAAACCACTTTGTTGTCTAATGAGGTCAGCACTGTTAATTCAGCAATTCTACACTGAGCATTATCCTACAATGTGTCTACATGAGCTCATACAGTGTGACAGAAGCACTATTAATCATTTAGACAGTCAGAAGCAGGCTATAATTCATCACTACACCTGCATAAAAATAACTTTATTTACATTCCTTTTGCTACTCCTTCGGGATTCCTTTTATCAATAATCTGGCCAGTATAAATATGTATAGTTGAGTTAATTTCCTTAAAGTCAGACTTTGTACTTGAAATGGTCACAGAACCATTATTATCTCTAATAATGTAGCACACATCACTGTAAAATTCTTTTAAATCAAATTGAAATCTAAAAACTGACTGACTGTAAAAAAAAATAGTAATTGCTGTTTTTAATTACCCCTATGAATGTAGCTTGTACTCCCCAGAAAATTTTCAATGCAGTCAGCACATAAAGACGACAGACACAGCTGTCACTAAGTACAAATTCCAAAGAAAATCTTTGAGAACTTCTTGTGATGCAGTCAGGGGAAAAAGGAGTCTAATTCCGTGAGTATGACGGTTTCTTCATTGCTTTTAATTCTCTGACCACCTTCATTTTTCTCCACAGCTTTAGGAGCCTTCTTGATTTATTTCTTCTTTAGAAGTCTTCTTGATTTGCCACATTCATGTGGCATCATCATCTTCTGTTAAATGCCTGGCCTAGCAGAGACAAGAACAGCTCCAGGAAATAAACCCAACCTGACAAGAGCAGCTAATATTTAGAGGGCTTTTAATTATTTCTGAGCTATGGTAGCATGGATAGGATTTATTTGAAACTTTCTCTCATAAGAAATGATTCAGTTTAGAGATACATCAAAGTTCAGTGGGGGAAGGGGTTCATGCTGTTATCTTAAAACAAGTGAACTAAACCATCCTCTGGAGCTACAAAAACACCTCTGGGGGGCACTGGCCTTTTCTAAAGAGCTGAAGTCTCTCACAGTATGAGGGCATTCAACACATTACCAGCATGCTACCAGGAGCTGCTGACTTTTCAGAAATACCTGTGTCCAGCTGGCCTGCTGTTCTGGGCTTAGTAAACTTCATCCAAAAGGCACTCTTTCCACAAGAGGGATAAATTCCCTCCCTTCTTGTGTCCTTGGTGTTTTAATATCCAAATGCTTAAGAGCAAGGACTCTCATGTGCGTCTTCCATTCAGTGTACACAGCACACACACACACATAAATGCCATTCCTGCATAGGTCTTTGTAGGGAGAGGGAATGAGGTCCCCTGAGGAAGCAGTGGCTTGGTAGGTGTGGCCTTAAGGTGATTTGGTGGTTTGGCCTTAAGGTTTTTACAACACCTGCAAGACATGACTATTCTGAGGAATAGATCTTCCAAATATTTTCCAACAGAGTAATTTAATTGCTATTGAAGCCCATTTAATCATGAAGCTGTAATCAAGACTCAATACTCATGAAATTAAAATATTTATGCCCTTCTGAAATTATTTTGCTACAGAAATACTGAAAAGAGATACAGGAGTGTTGTGATTGTTTGTCTCCCACTCTGAAATCATGAGACTTGGCTTTATGTAAGACATTCCTTAGAAAGATATGTAGTTAACATGCTCTCCAGCCAGACATTCATGAACCTTTCACCACTCCATCCCAGTACCTGACTATCTTTATTGCAGAATTATTTTCTCAGGTCTAGGTTTCTTTTCTTGAAGGTTGATCCATTCTTCATCATTTCTAGGAATTCAAAATATTTCAAATAGCATTCCTATGATTTTGGGCAAGCTTTCTTGGATAACTTCACTGGGGAAAAATAGAAGATTTTGGCCCCAAGACAGTTTTGTTGTTCTACTTGGACTGGGTCAGCATAATGGAACGAATCTTCTGGATGAGGAAGTAGGACATAATGCTGTAAGTATGCATCAACCTTGTTTTATATTTATCATAGTACGACAGAATCATAGAATGGTTTGGGTTTGAAGGGAACCTTGAGATTATCTAGTTCTAATACCTCTGCCATGGCTAGGCCAGGTTGCTCAGAGCCCCATCTGACCTGGCCTTGAACACTTCCAGACATGGGTCATCTTACATGTCCACCTATCCCAGTGTCTCATTATCCTCAGAGTAAAGAATTTCTTAATAATATCTAATCTAAAATTACTCTTTCAATTTGAACCCTTTCCCCCTTGTCCTGTCACTACATACCTTTCTAAATAATCCCTCTCCATCTTTTCTGTATGCTCCCTTCAGGGACTGGAAGACCACAGTTAGATTATCCCAAAGTTTTCTCTTTTCCAGGCTGAGCAGTCCCAATTCTCTCATCCTTTCTTCATAGAATAGGTCCTCTATCCTTCTGACTGTTGTGGTGTCCCTTCTCTGGACTTGCTCCAACGGGTTCACGTCCTTCCTCTGCTGGAAACCCAGAGCTGGATGCAGGATTCCAGGTGGTGCCTCACCAGAGCAGAGCAGAATCCCCTCCCTCACCCTCCTGGCCATGCTAGTTTTAAAAACAGCTGTCAGCTTTTGAAATACGTGTTTGGGGTCTTTTTTTCAATTTTATTGAATCATTTGTAATCAGGAAGATATGGCAATTATACAACACATGGAGAGAAAGCCTTCATTTTAATAAGATAACAATGATACATAGTTTTCTTAACACAAAACAGGTTTCTACTTATGCTATTATGTCAAGTTATGCTTCAACAGAAACTGAAATTAATTAGAAGTCTGTAGTACATCTTTAAAAATCTGCTTTTATTTATATTATCTGCTTTAAGTAAAATATATACAGAGGAAAAAAAATCAGAACAGGTTTTGCATCCTAAAACTGATTTTTCAAACAAAATTACCAAAAATACTGAGCAAATGGGTTTAATAGACTTAAGGCCATCAATGGATTTCAAGATCTCAAAATAAGTTCCTACTCATATTACACCAGAAAAAATACCTTCGCTTCTCTTTCTCCAAACTTCATCCAGTTTCTCAACTCCCAGTAAACCAGTCACTGAAACAATTTTAGTAAATTCAAGGGCATTTTTGCTTCAGTATGTACATGGACATCAGGCTGATGTCCATTGCCTTCCTGCACCAATATGGCTGGGTTTTTCAATACAGCCTTTCACAGGTCACATTTACTGATGTTCTGTTCCTGAAAATGCATGATAGAGATAAATCACTTGATCAAATGTTATCAAATGTAGTTACCTTCAATGTCCATTACATTGTGAAATTATATCTGTTGAAGGGGTTTTCTATATTTACATTAATTTTTAGCCTTTAAATTGTTAAGAAAATTTGCATTCATTTTGGAGCTACAAAGAAATACAACAACCTGAGAATGACAACAGAGTTCTCCTCAGGCAGGGATATCTGTCTTTCTCTGCAGAAACAGAAATTAGGCAGAGCAGCAGACCTTTATATGTCACAGTCCGTAGATGAGGTATCAAAAAAAAACCCTGTACAGCAGTAGACCATTTTTTTGGTATCTTTGTTTTCCTCCATAGTTGTCATATACTGAAATGATAATGCAATTTTGGAAACTTTTCAACTACCAGAATCAGAATCTATGGAGTTGTTTATAAATTCTTCTCTAGATTCATGCATTCTCTTGTGACCATTTTGCAGTGGAGACTTTCCTCATTCCACTAACACCACCTACATGTCTCTTTCAGGATGTCTCAGTGCTTAGCCAAGAGAAGCACAGCTGCTTTCCACTTCCAAGTGACCTTGTAAGAACCATTAGCTAGTCACGCAAGAGAGAAAAGAGCATCTGAACAGCCGTAGGGTTTCTTGACACAAAAGGCCAAAAATAGATACACATCATTTTCTAAATTTCTGCATTTCCAGACTTGTTAAAATGACCATGCATTTCATGAAAAAAAAAATCACTTTTATCTACAGGACCCCTCTATGTCCTGCATTTCTTTAGCACCACAGAAAAGTAGCTAGCTCCAGCAAGGTATGAGATCTAGGTGCAGAAGGCTTACTGGATGTTCTGTAAAGGGTCTCGCTTCATGCCTACCACACAAGGCTGGATATGAACCATGTGTTTCCCCATACAGAAATGGAACTGTTACCTGACTGTACAAAGTTTGCCAGGTTTGTATCTTTGCAAGACTGTCACAGCACAATCAAAGCAGAATATACTGCCTTTCAGTTATGGTGGTAGTACTCAAGAGTCAAGTCCCAATTCCACATGGACCTCTAGGCCTGCGCCACATCTCTCTTGTAAATGTCTTGAGAGATGATAGACTACTAAAAATGAACTTTCTCCAAAGGTCTTTAACCTCAAAATGCCCAGAAAGTGTGAGGTATAGTCAGTGTGGAAAAGAGACTAGTACTGCTGTCTGCACTACATAAAGTGCATCCTAGGGCCCTTGATAATGAGCAGTGTAGAATGAAGCCTTCTTCTTCCACAAGGCAGCCAGTGTGCACCCTTCAGCTCACACTTACTTCATCACCATCCTGGGGACATCCAGCATTAAACACTGGTCTGAAAACAAGACAAGCCTCAAATACAAAAGACAGTGTGTCCTAGAATAATCCACAAGCATGTTACTATAAAAGAAAGTACTTTAATCAAGTCAGCCTAACATTTAGGATATCATTAACTCTTCAAAGCCACTGACATGCAGTGCTTCTGCTAGATAAAGTACAAACCTTCCGAACAAGAAAACAGATAGGCAGGACCCTAGGAAACAGGAAACCAGAGCATAACCTGGCAACAGGAATTGGTCTTCAGGACTAAGTTTGCTCTTGTGCTTCTGTTCAAAGGCCATTTACACATACGAACACACACATGGGTAAATACAGGTTCAGAAATACATATGGGCTTATCTGACAGGAAAGATAAAGCTGAAAGTATAGAGAAGAGGAGGGAGGGAAGGAGGGAGAAGGAGAATGATGGACATACATGAAGTTACACAAGCACAACACAACTCTCATTGATTGGTTTCTCTTTGTGGAAGACTTCAACTGACAGAGTCTTAATGTTTGAGAGGATTGACTTGAGTGTTCCTTTGTAAGTGTCCCAAACTACCAATATACAGGAATTTCTCTTCTCAAGGAAGTTAGGAAGAGAGATAAAGTGCCACATTATCATTAGAGAACCAATACACATCCCTCATAATCTAAATGAAGACAGTTCAACAGATCTTTAGAAAAATACTGTTGTTCTTACTGCAATGCTGGAGACTGATACATTAAATTATATGGAAATGCTTTCTGGGCAACTCTGAATTCTCTGAGATTGCATCCTAAAAGAGAGAAAGTAAACATCAACATGTTGAGTTAAAAATTCTGGTTTGTTTTGGTGTGAGTCAGAGGTTTTCTGCAACAGTGACTTTCTCCATAAATAGAAAATTCTGGTTCAGTTCCATTACTGAGAAGGTATCTAGCAGATTCAAAGCATCATAGAGATCCATGCATAGCAAGTGTGTTGAATTTTTGTGAAACAAACACAAGCTTCTTATGGTATGGCTGGTACTCATTGCACCAGAGATTGACTTCATGGTTTAGAAGATAGAATGAGAAATCTTAAGGTTATTTCTTATTGCAAGCAAAACCTTCAATACAATGATGATAAATAAATGAGTGCTTTTTCAAAAATAAAACAAAAAAAAACCAAAAGAACCCCCACCAACCAAAAAAAAACACAAAAACAAACTAACAGAAAAAACCCAACAACACAAAAAACCCCACACCATAATAATTTATCACTTGGCAGCAGGAATTTATTTTTATGAAATATTTTTGGAGATCTCAAAATGGGAAAGTGATTATTTATTCTTTAATCTGATACAAAGACACATTAAATTTTTACTTTCAAAACCTGAAAAGCATTTTACAAGGGACTTAGGAAGATTAAATTCCTTGCAGATTACATTTAATATGTATGCCAGCTCTGACAGAGGCTTTGCTCTTCACACTGGCTTACATTTATATCAAGTGGCAATTTCCAAGGGCTTCCAGCACTGTGAGAAATTCTGTGCTAATTAATGCTTTTTAAAAGCTTAGTAGGTTTTTTATTTTTCAATTTCAGCTTTAAAAACACAGGAAAATTTACTATCTTGACAAATCTAGTCTGACACCAGGTCACAACTCTTGTGGAGGCATTAATAATCGTTTGGAAGCCCTGCACATTTTATGTATTATGTAGTCTGGTGAAGATATTTTAACATTTGTTGTTAGACAGTTAGAATGCATTTAAGCTCTTAAAATTATGACACATTAATAAACATTGTAAGAGGGTGATGTATATACTGCAAGATATACTCAGGACTTTTACCATCGAGGAAGGTAAAAAAAAACAGTGTAATTATTCAGAAAACTCTGTTTTCCTATCAACTGTCTTTCAAAAAGGAAAAAAAATGTCTCTTACATAGGGTTCCAAGCAACATGAAAATGTTCTGGCTTGCTTCAGCAAGCCAAATTTTTTCTGTCTGAGCCAGTTCTGCTTGCTCTATTTGTTTTTGTATGAGTATGGCAATTTTCAGACCTTTAGTTTGCTTGTTACTCTGCCCTGCCTCTCTTACACAGTCTGATTTGAGTTCTCCACCTGGATTATGGACACCTTACTCTGAGAAAAAGGCATTATTTATCTTGGGAACCTTTATTTGCAGAATTGCAGAATAGGGTGTTTCGGCAGATTGCACAGAGAGGAGTCTGACAGTACGAGTTCTCTGTTCAAATCAAATCCAAATATTGAATCAATTCTAAAATGAAATGCTGAGAATATTCTTTTTAAGTGCAATCAAAATATTTTGACCCATCACTATCATTTGCTGTAGAATAATATTTCACAACATTGACATTTTCCACAGGTTTGCAATTTACACAAAAAAGTAGCATGGTAGACATTTCTAGCAATTTCCAGTACTCTGCCTTTGCTTAAAGCAGGGTCAACTAGATAAACTTGCTAAGGGACTTCTCCAGTAAAAGTTTAGATATCTTCAGGGATCTCCCCAGCTCTCTTGTGGGCTGCACAGCTGTCAAGGGAAAGAAGTTTTTCCACATGTTAGATGAGAATTTCCTGTATATTTATGGCCATCATCTTTTATTTTCTCACCATCCAGAAAAAGCCTGCCCCATCTTTTCTATATTTTTCTGTGAGAATGAATCACTCACAACCACACACTATGCTAGCAAAAGTGGTAACAGGCAAACATGAGTGTAAACTGTGCCCGACACACTCAATATTGCCTGACGTGGCTTGAGCCCTAGCTGATGGTTGAAGAGAAGGATGACCTTCAGACAGATCAAACCTAAACCAAGAGATTACTGAGCAACTTTTGAACACAGGGAGAGCCAAACAAAAAAACAGAAAAGGGGCATGGAACTGTGGGGATGGTGAACACCCCTGGAGGGGAGCGGTGAGGTCAGAGCAGCAGTCAGGCCAATTTGGCATTGTAAGAAAAAGTACTGCTGGTGTCACACCCTCCATCACAGACAGAGGCATCTCCACAGCCTGGAACATCTCCCTCCCCACTGCCAGCCACTGCATTCCACCTGGCTGGGGCTCAAGGGCATGCAACCCCAGCCCTGGGATTGCACAGGGACCACAAGACACCTTTCCCACTGGAGTAGGATATTTGAACTTTAAGGAGCAGCCTAAGCACTTCTGAACTTTATGTCTCCTATGGCACAAAGGAGAATTGTGAGACAAGAATCACCTTGCCAGGAAAGAGAAATGCATGAAACTCACATGCTCAAGGTGCAGGAGGGAACTACACATAACTGTGTGAATATGGAGTAGGTGAGAGCTTTTGGAGATTGGAAAGTGTTTATGCACATTTAGTAGTTTATCTGTTGTGATGCTGATAACAGTATCATAGACTCACAGGATGGCTGAGAATGGCTGGAATGGATCTCTGGAGTTCATGTGGTCCAACTCCCTGTCCTCAAGCAGGACAAGGAAGAGTCAAGTGCCCAGGACCATGTCAAGTGGCTTTTGAAGATTTCCAAGGAGACATAATGCACAGTATCTCTGTGAGACCTGTGCCAATGTTTTATTGTCCCTACAGTGAAAAATTATTTCCCGGTATTCAGGAGGAACTTCTGTGTTTCCTTTAGTACCCACTGCCTCTCACCAGCCAACACTGAAAAAAGTTTGATGTCAGCTCTTTTCAACCTCCATTCTGGTCTCTGCATGCATTGGTAAGATTCCCTCCTAAACCATCTCTCCAGCTGAACAGTCTCAGCTTTCTAAATCTTTCCTCACATGAGAAATACCCCAGTCCTTTAATGCCACAGTGGGGCTTTGCTGGACCCTCCCAAATGTCCGTGTCTCTCTGATACTGGTGACACCACAATTGGAACCCAGTTCCACCACTTGTGTGATCTCAACAGTACTGAGCCACCTTCCACCTACTTGCAGATATATCTATCACATCAGGATTCATGGACTTATCTTTGTCCAGTTGGCATAAGTATTCCCTGACCTGATTACCTTTTCGCATGTTCTTTCCTCCAGACTTTGCCTGGTCTCTGGGCCCTGGGATTGCTGGAGGCCAGTCTCGCCAATAAAGTCTGAGACAAAAGAGGGCATAAAGTACTCACATTTTGCAATGTCCAATCTCAACCACACTCCCATGTCATTCAGCACTAGGCCCACACTTTTACTGGCCTTCCTTTTGTCACTATGTACTTTAAAAAGCCTTTAGAGAAGCTCAAGGCTGGATTCCGAATGCATAATTTCCTTATTAATTATGTGTACTTAATAAATCAATAAATCACTTGGATTTTCTTTGATTAAAATTAAGTGGACTCACCAGTTTTCCATTGAGATATCTGTCCAGACTGATGTAGAAGCAATACAAGATCCCCTTCACATCCTCATTTATAGGCTGATCAAGAGCTTTTCTTTTTTTTAGACATCTCTTTATCTGTCCTGCTCTCAGTCCCCTCCACTGACTTGCAGTGGAAATTATAAGACATCTTCCCCTTCTTCTTCTGTTTGCCAGATAGTATTTACTAATGAATATCTTTCTCTACACCTGGAAATCCATGTTACCAATTCTCCATATAATGTGCATGCAATTTTAACTCCTGGGAATATGCAATTGCTGGAAGAGTGTATAGCAATCCTGAGTACTTCAGTATCTGCTCATTATTTTTGCCACTTTGTAGGAAGTGGTGCACTTAGTGTGTCTTGTCTCAAAGAGGCAATTTTATTCTTCATAAGGCTTGAAGGTTTAAAGTGCATTTTACTGTGCCAATAGGAGGGTTATGACAGACATTTATACCAAATGGGAACAAGCACAAAAGAAGCACACAAAGGACATATAGATTATAAAGAAGAAATTTTAACTTTTTAAATGCCTTGTCCTAAGTTTATTCCTGTATCATCATTAGACAGCCTTCGATCCCTCCTCCAGCAAGCAGGAGTGCTAGGAATCACAAAGCTTTATCTGTCAGCTTTCTGCCAGTCCATGATAACTAACCCTTTTTATTTTCAGCTCCTTGCAGAGTTTTAACTTTGTGGTGACAGACATGGGATGGCACACAGCATTCCATACGATTCAACTTTTCCCTCTTTTTGTTGGTAAAGTTTCTTCATTAGCAAGCTCTCAACCTCCCCATAGTCACTCTTCTTCCCCACCTGTCGCTGTTTGCTGGTTAATCTTGCAAGGATCTCTGAAGACACATGATTTAAGGAGAAGAAAGAAAACATTCTCTCTCTAAGTCAGCTGATTTAACTCACACACATTTTATGAGCATCCTATAGAGAGCTGTCTGAAAGGAAACCATGGTGACCTCAGGAAAGGAATAGTTTCAAAGTGTCATACCCCCTTCTGCTTCATATATTTTATATTTTCTATATGACTTTGTAATGTTCTTGTGAAGGTGGAGAGCTAGAAGTTGAATCATGGAAATTTGTATAAAAAGAGTGTTTACAAGTGCTGACTGTTTCTTCCTAAATACAATTAAAACAGTTTGAAATATAAAGAGCTGTCAGCCAAGTCAGATGATGGTACTGAAGCAGTTGTGCAAGAGGTCCTGTAAAGTCCACTAAGTAAAGCTCAACATTAAAGAACCAGTTCTGATACAAAGAAGATGGCAAGATCTTTGAAATCATGGCCTTTATTTTAGACTTGGTACATACAATAAGTCAACCTATGCTGCTTTGTTTATTTCAGCTTTTTTCTATCTAACAAAATACAAAAAATAAATGCTTCTCAGAGCTATCCAAAGAATCAAAAACAGGTACAATTTTCTTGTTTCTGGTTTCATGTTTTTTTCCAAAACTTCAGTGACTCTTGTCATTGGGAAGTATTTAATCAATTCATGCCAGAAGAAAGCAATTTTTCATTGGGAAGGGGAAATTAGGCTAGAAGCCATTCTTTGTGAAAAATACCCTTTAAAGCCATCAGCAAAAATATGGGAAACTGCACAAAAAATTAGAAAGTGAAAAAAAACAGAAACTACAGATGCAGCACTTACTGCCATAATGAGACTAAAAATATTCATTGTTCTTAATCAAATGGCCATTATTCTTAATCCAGTAATGAATAACTCAAAGCAATAGAGACTTTGCTGGGGTAGAGTGATGTCATTGACATCACAGCTGTCAGGTGGAATCTGATCCACTAGTACAGCAACGGAAGTAAACAGGAAATAATATTTTCGAAAAATACCACACAGTCTTTGCCCTGGCACAAGACAGACTGGAATAGTGATCTAGATGGAAAAAGCCCGTGCAGTTATTCCATATCAACCACAAGCAATCTAGGTAAAAGAAAAATCTTAAAAAGCACCTATAGGAAAATGTCAAAGATCCTTCAGACCAGGCATCACTCAGGAACATGAGTCTTTCACTGTGAATGATAAGCTCTCAAAAACTACTTTCTGAAAGATAGAATGGGAAACTTCAGGGAAACAAAGAAAGTTCAAAGGAGCAGGAAATGTTTCTCTTCCATTGCCTAAATCCACTGTTCGGTGTCTCATGGGAAATATTCTTGAAATTATTTTTATTCCTGAAAAAAGTCTGGATCTATTAAAATCACAAAGGAAAATATTCCTCAGTTTTGATTCAGACAATTTTCTTTCATGCTTCCTCATAAATGACTTAACAGTTTAGCATCTAAGCAGACTACTCTGATGCTGTCCCTCAGATCAGCTAAGCCACGAACTGGACATGGCAAACAGGGCAAAAGCACCATGTGAGGATGTCTGGTGTTCTGTTTGCCTTTGTGGCAGCTGCACCTACATGTACCTTAGAACACACTTGCCTGTACAGACACATATGCTCTGTCTTCCAAGGACAAAACAGGGCACAGGCAGATGCAGACACAAGGCATAGAAAATTTACAGCTGAACTGTTCAGAGTATACAGCAATCTGGATCCTCTGGTATAGAACTAGCCAAGGAGAACTTAAAGAACATATAGATAGAACTTAACATATATATAGAACTTAAAGCCAAGGAGAACATATTCTTATCATGTGGTTCATGCAGGGATCTGAATCAGAAGTGGAAAGGATATAAAAATCCTATGTAAAATCTTGAGTTTCCTCATGAAAAAAAAAAAACAGCAACTTCTTTAAAAAGTCTAATAACAGGCTAGAGGAAAAATACCACCTCTTCCTTCAGTCAGTAATAATTCTGTCAGCAGAACAGACATAGGCATGATGGAACTTAAAGAGGGTTCCCAAAGACATTTGGCTGTTTAGCAGAGTTGTTGTGGTTTTTGTGCTTGTGAGAAGTAGTAATGCAGATCCTTCCTTGAGCAAGCAGCTTGGGGCCCCAGCTTACATTTTGGGAGAGAGAAAATAGAAGAGCTGTGAAGGGTATTAGCAACAGATCTTGTCAGTCTCCAGTCTGGGAAATGGTAACACAGCTTCACTATAAACCAGCTATTTCCCATGTACAGAGCTTTCTGTGGATGACAGATTTCCACAGTTTCTTTTGCCTTCTGATTCCCAACCCAGAGACTCTCTCTCTCGTAATTCAGTACAGACTTTCTTATTGCTCTCTGGTCATTCTGCACTGGAATTACTGAGTGCACTTGAATTCTGCACAGGCCAGTCCTTTTCATAGTCTCTTGTAAACTAGCACGTCCAGTTTTGCAGATCTTGTGCAGTCCTGTAAAACTTGACCTAACCCATAAGGAGAGATCTTTGTGGATGTAGCTGAAAAATGAATAGATTATGCAGGAGGCTGCCTACAATCCTACTTAATTTGGGGTCCTGGTGGCCTGCTTTCTACTCCAAGTTTTCTCTTGCATAGCCGACTATACTTTCTCCTCCCACCCCTATGCTTTTCTGGCTCACACTGTGATCCCCAAAACAGCTCTCCTGCCTGCCTAATTTTTTCTTCACCCACCATCCCACTCAAATGACATGTATTTTAAATACCACTGATTCATGAAGGTGTTTGTAGCTGCTGGAACTATCAGTGTCTGAAAGGACATGGACAAAGCACATTAGAAAGGCCAGCAGGAGGCTCAGCGCCTCAGATCTGAGTTTTCCTATGCAGCATACTTCCCCTAACCCAGTTCAGTCATATGCTTCTAGAAAATCATCTCTTCTCTACAGCATAAGGGTAGGAAAGCAGTGACAGTCAGCAGAGCATCCTCTCAGCAGCAGAGCTGTGGCTACATCCTGTGAACAGGCAAAGGGACACAGAAAAGAGTAAGTGGACTGCAGTTTGGCAGGAAAATCTCCAAGCAAATGGCTTTGAATGACCAAAGTACTAGAAGCAAAAACATGACATGCAGACCTGATTTCAGGAGGAATAAATAGTCTTGAAAGAAAATCTAAAGAAAGCCTTTGTATTAGTTCAATTTTTTGAGCACTTTGAAACTAAGAATCTTACACTTCTAATTGGGTCCTTTTCTTACTGCAGAATCTGTATCATTTCTCAAAGGTGAAAACTGAAGCTTAACTCACTTTTTTACCATGGGATCTATGTTTTGGGGATGAGAGAAAGAGCCTCTGCCACAAAAAGCATTAATTGATTCCGAGGAATTGAACAGTAAGAACAATTCATAAGAATGTGTTGAAGAGATGGATGTCCCTGTAATTCTCAAGTTTTAATATTTTTGATGATTTGCTACAGAGATCAAACACAAAAAGAAATATTCTTTCCCCTCCCAAAAAGGCCTCAGAATTACTTCATTTCAAGCACCCACAGCAAAGGCAAACCATACCCATGGAGAAGAAGTATAATGAATACGTGTTTTCTAAAGCACTGAAAATGGAAAAAAGACTATTAAATAGTTTGGGATTTCCTGTGGGTCCAGAGCAGGTTTATCCTACCACATGGAGCAACAAAAATAAGAAAACTCTTTTATGACTCCTTGTGTTTCTACCTGACAGGATAAATGCTAGAGACATCACAGAGAGAGATTATATCTAAGTAATAAATGAGAAAATTGTTTTACACCTCATTATATACTTTATGAATGTCACCATTATATTTATTTTCTTTATCAGAATCAAAAATCTTTTGGAGCTTTTTTTAGTCCTGTACCCTTGAATTCCCTCTGTTTCGTTCTGGTGTTGAAAAAAAAAAGGAATACGTTACCAAAATTGGTAACAATTCTGAGGAGTATCTTCCATATACCTGTACAATTTTCAGCCTACTGTCAGTTCCACTTGATGAGAAGGTCTGAGCAATGATGGAAATTATTAAAGGTTTCACTGTTTCCACTGCATTCTTTCTTTGCACTACACCCAAACCAAACCTGATGGAAAGTTACCTTTTTTTCAGCTGATTGTTTCAGAGGAAAGAGAAGCAGATCCCTTTTTTGAACTTTGAGTATGGAAATATCATAATACCACTGTTCCTGAGTAGGTGAAGACTATTCCCTGCTTTATTGCAGTAGCAAATATCCATGAGCTATGAAAATCCATGCACTATCCAGACTGTGAAAGAGCCATAGTACAGAGAGATATTGATATAAAAATTTAAACACCAAGTCTGCATCGAGAAGAATTCTAACACATCTAAAGCTGGCAGAGCACAGCAACAATCCTCTGTATTATCAGCTCAAAATACATATCCATAATGTAACAAACTCAGGAAAGGAATATATTGCAGTAAAATTTAATGGGCTGGCACCACCGAGCTGTGAACACAAAACCAGCTTTCTTGAATCAAATTAATACCACTACTTGGGCATCCTGTCCCCACTTACCGCCTACAATAGCTGCATAAGTGAAGGGCAAAGTGACTCTCTATTTTATTATACATCCTAAACTTCTGCTGAGAGCAGCCTTAAAAATTTTCCTGCACTGAAATACCTGGACTATCATAATACATTTATTAAAGAACAAAGAGTTTTAAACCCCATTCTGAGATGTCTTACAATTCTGACAAAATCCTGCAACAGTGAGTTCCACAACAGAACTATGAATTCCAATCATTCCTTAGTCACAGGTGGCTTTCACCTAATCACCATGGAAAAAGAGTAAGAGTAGGTGAAATATAAGAAATATAGAATTTTCTGACTTAGCACTTACCTTAATAATAAGAAAAGGAAAAAAAAAAAGTACTTATACCTGTTAGAAACTAACTGCATATTTCCATGTTCAATTCAATCCATGTTCACATTTCTCAAAATCAAGCTGTCATTCTGAAAATGTTCAATGTGTTGACTAATAGGGCTGTGTGAACAAGCTCTAAGGAGAATCACAGTGTCTTCCTTGACAGGAATTTCTCCCTGTATCTACAAGTACTCCCAAATACTGGAGTACCCCAACACAGAACAGCCACAACATCCACATGGTGTCATCAGTTCTGACTCAAAGCAGAACAATTAACCTGTTGTGGCACTAATGCTCAAGAAGTTTCTTACAGTGGTGCCTTATCGAACGTCAGGAGTACATTTGCATGTCATTATCCTTGCTGTTGTTTGGACAAAGCCCAAAATACTTGGATTAATAAAGCAATGATGTGGAGAAGGGGAGGAGGAATCTTCAGTAGAGCTGTTTATAGCACATATTTACTTTCTTGAGAGACTACTGAGATATTCCCTCTGTGTCTCCTCAACGAGAACAGGAAAGGCAGTTCAGCTGGATGTCTGCTCTGCAAACCAACAGCTCACAGCTACAAGATCCTGAGGACAGCAGACCCCAGAGCCCTCTGCCTCCTGGGTACATGCTCAAGCCGTGTTCCTGTCACCTCCATGGGCATTCAGCAGCATGGTAGGCCAAGACCTTTGTCTGCGGCTGCCCAACAGAGCTAGCATCAGTGGCCAGGCTCAGAGACGGGCTCAAAGGCCAGAAACAGGAACATCACAAGAAGGTGCCAGAAAAAAATGACATGATAGGAGCTGCACACTATCTGCCAGTCTTCCTGCTCAGGGTATGGGATGGTTTGTGGCAGTCAGTGGTAGGGCAGATGGTATGTACATAACAGTGTCTGAAGGACTGTGAGAAATGTACCATTAGCAAGGATTGAATCCTCACTGGTTTGGGATGAGAGGACAGCGCCTATGTGTACATGAACTTGGCTGCCAGGCATTAGAGGCACCTTTTATTTAAAGAAATAGTCCAAAACTCCTGCAGAGAAGAGGATCTATCTTTTTATGGAAAATACAGGCAAAATAATTGGAAGGGCCTGTACAAGATTATCTCTAAGATGCTGAAAGCTTCTTGGAATAAATAATTTTCATTACAAATATATGTCCTATTGAAGGCGTGGTTGGGAATAGCAATGGCTAAGGTAATTAATCTGATGTGTTACGGGTTTGCCTGTAATAAATAAAAGGGAACAGATAAGAATCTATCAGAATAAAAAGAAACATTTTACTTGTTCAAACATATTGATAAATAAGAGGAAACATGTATTTGAGAGTTTTAAAAAGCGCCTAAGGTGAGTAATAACTTTGTCACTGCAGTATTTCAAGTAACTCCAGCTTAGAAAACAGTGGTTTGGAATGGGTTTGTTTCAACATTGTGCAGAACTCACCAGCAGAAAAGAAAATTGGCAAATTTACCATCTCATATTTTCAGATGCAGATGCAAAATTTGGATACTCAAATGAAATATCACTGAGAGGCACAGAAAGGTTTTTTTGTTCAACGCTAAGGACTTGTGGTACACCTGAATGATATAACTCTCACACACCTCTGAGATGTAGCCACATGATAGGAAGTCACTGTACATTGGATAAATAATCTCTTTACACTACATGATATATTTATTTCCACTAGGGTATCCAAGATAGTTTTGGAGTTTCAGCCCTGGCTCAGATCTTGGCCAACAACCCACACCACCTGAAAGTCAGCCAATCCTGAAGCATCCCTGAAAACTGTGAGTGCACTTGGAGACCCAAAGAGCATAGAGCTTCCTTTGGGTTAAAGC
This sequence comes from Molothrus ater, assembly GCF_012460135.2. Classification (NCBI taxonomy): domain Eukaryota; kingdom Metazoa; phylum Chordata; class Aves; order Passeriformes; family Icteridae; genus Molothrus; species Molothrus ater. Next base: position 46,067,763 of record NC_050511.2, read on the forward strand.
AGACCCTCCATGAAACATCAAATAATTTTGTCTGTGCTGGCCAAGTACCTGGATAGTAAGTGTCCTCTAGGACACTTAAGCATTCAGAGAAAGAGAATGCGATTCCCACCCAAGCCTAGACACTTTCATGGGGGAGTCTGCTTTGCTAAGTTTTGAGGAAGAAGTAAAATCCAAGGTATTCCTCATTCCATGTGTTGACAGCAGAACCCTGAGTCAGGTAACATTGCTGATCTTCAGAACTTCATATTGTAATATTCAGCTGCCACAGTAAAAGATATCCTCCACAACATTATCCCCTGCTTTTTATCCTGCTGCTTGTCTCTCCTTCCTGTTTACTTTTTTTTCTCATCCTCATTGTCTCTGAAAATCAGTTTTATGCTTTTCTCCAGCTTCTGCTCAAACTCACACCACTCCCCTACCACACATTTTTTAGCTTCCACCCTACAGCACCAGTCAAGAAATAAGCAAGTTGAAGAGACTTAAATTTTGGTTGATATGAGGTGGAAAACAACAGCTTCTCAAAGCTGTTTTGCATTCTTCCCTATCCAAAATAACAGCAAGGAAAACCTGAGTCAATTATTTTCCTGGAGCACTTAATATTACGTCCGCTTGTTTCTCAAAAATCTCCAATCCTCTTCTATTATTCTCTCCCTTGAAACTCAATCTTGCCAAAGATCTAATTAAGTTAGAAGTTGTGCAGTAGGCTTATTACTTCTATTCATCTCTGCTCAATCTAATTAGTTTGTGCATGCACTTCTTTCCAATATTTCTGATTGTATGCGGAAGCTTATGTTTTGAAAATATATTCAAAGAACAAAGGACGAATTTTGGCTATTCTGCCTTAAGGCTATGAGTTTAATTAAACCTGTTAGGCAATGAAGTTACTATCCAAACCATATTTTCCTCTTTCTTTTACAGATTTATTAGCAATTACCAGTTTTTTAAATACTTGGACCTTTTAGGAATTTTTTTAAGAAACAGGTCTATGTATCTCTTTATAGAACCTCCGTAATCTTTGGAGAACTAAAAGCTTTTGCTGGAGTTTCATAGGTGGAAATGCTGTCTGTTTTGACTTTCTTTACATTGCCAAGAGTATTGGATGCAGGCGTCCAAGTTCTGGCAGCCGTGGGCTGCAACACAGTCAGGGAGAGGAGAGACCAGGGCTGCCCTGTCCCAGACTAGGGCACTTTCAAGCAACTCCAACAGACCCACTCCAGGACACAGGTCAAGGAATGAAGGTGAGCCAGGGAAAAGGAGGAAGACTAGAGTTTTCCCCATTCTGGTAAATGCTTGATTCTTTTTCATGTTTGTTTTCCAATGGCCAAATCAATAATTCCATAATTGTAAATTTATATATTTCATAGATACAAAATTGTATTCTAATAGCAATGTTATAGTCAAATAAGTATATATACTACAGAGCTGCATGAGGTATGTATTTTTATATTTATATCAATATACATCTATATAAATTATTTCTAACTTATATATACGTATAAATATTGCAGGTATGTGCATATAAAAAACAAAAAAAAATATTTACATCGGCAATCAATTAAGGTCATTTTCTCAGATGTTGGTTCTTCCCCTCAATGGCAACTGGTAAACACTACCCCTGATTTTACCTCATTCATGAGCTTCATTTCCATTCTTCCTTCTCTCTCCCTTCTTTTCCAACTGGGGGAGCAAGTGGTTCAGTGGGTGTTTGGCTCCTGCACCAACCCACTACACAACTAATGATAACTAATATTAATCATGCCTTTACTGGCTCAAGAAAAATGTCCTAAAGGACTCAAACTTAACTAGCTTCTGCTATATTTTCACTTAAAAATTGACTTTTCTTGCAGAAGTTTGAGCAGTATTAATTTTCTTCCAATTAGCTTCCTCCCTTCAGCTGTTATAACATCAGGGGAACAATAATAAAGTAATTTTCTCCAGATCCAGAGAGTGCATTTTCTTTCACTGGTTAGATGTATCAAAGGGAAAAAGCTAATATTTTGCCTGTTTTGCAGACAGCATAAAATCCAATGGGTTTTACCCATAGCTATTCTTGGACTCTCAACAACAGAAAATAGTTCTTTCTGTAAGCAGAAGATTGCTAAAAATACATTCTACACAGAGGAGGATCAAGCACTCCCAAGAAGTTCGTTTCAGCTTAAACTGACTCAGATATAGTCTTACTATTTCTCTTATAATAGAATAAAGAGAGGTTATTTCTGCGTCCATCCATCTATCAAATCTTCCTCTTGCCTATTCATTTTGGAGACAGGCAGCTCACTTCAGATTTATCTCTGAGTGACACAACAGCCAAGAAGGCAAGTACTACCCAAGGCTTTTATGAAAATGTATATGTTTGAAAGAGAAGAACAGCAATATTTAGAGGACAAATGCTGATCCAATAGTAAGGAGATCTGGAAGGACACCACAACTCCACAACAGAGCTGTACAAAAAAAATGGTGTGGCACTGATGTCCCACATACAAGAGCCCTGATGACACTTACCTGTCCTTTGGAGACAGTGGTGACAAGAGTTCCAGGCAGCTGGGTCCCTTGCCAGCCAGGTTTCACAGGCATAACACCATCACTAGGTACTCTGATGTGGGACTGCCTCTGCCTGGAGGTGGCAAGTCACCATGAAAGCCTCAGGAAGACCAAACAAAGAAGTGTAATCTACTTACAAATCCAGCCATGGTCCCCTTAACACACAGCTCTAACTGAACATTCCTGCAGCCTTTTGTGAATTAGGAACATGCCAACTACAGCTTCCTTCCTTCCTTCCTTCCTTCCTTCCTTCCTTCCTTCCTTCCTTCCTTCCTTCCTTCCTTCCTTCCTTCCTTCCTTCCTTCCTTCCTTCCTTCCTTCCTTCCTTCCTTCCTTCCTTCCTTCCTTCCTTCCTTCCTTCCTTCCTTCCTTCCTTCCTTCCTTCCTTCCTTCCTTCCTTCCTTCCTTCCTTCCTTCCTTCCTTCCTTCCTTCCTTCCTTCCTTCCTTCCTTCCTTCCTTCCTTCCTTCCTTCCTTCCTTTCTTTTTCTTTCACCTGAAAGAGACAGCAAGGCCCTGAGCAACATATCTCTGAAGCTGCTTTCAAGTTTAATGCATAGGAGGAAGCAAAAGGCTGTGTTGTCCCATTCCTAGTGCATTATTCAGGTACTAAGTACCTGCATTTCCCACTGTGACTGAGTAGACCATGTGTTTCATCTAGAAAATGCAAAGTCAGGCACACACAGCCTTTGCATGCCAATTTCCACAGCTGAGAGTTGGGCTGGTTTTGCTCTTGAAGCATCATAACCTCAGTGGGTGAAAAAAATGCTTCACCTTCTGTCCTCTCCAAAGCCCCTTAGCAAGCAAGGGAAAGGTTGCTCTAGCAGCCTCTTCTCCAAATGCCTTCCCCTTCCCAGGCATGATGCTACACAGTAGCCCTGAGAATTTGGAGATCTCATCTTAGTGCAGTATGAACTGATTCTACTCCTATAGTAAGAGATTGAAATAACCAGACATCAGTAAAATTATTACTTCCCAAACTACCAAAAGAAGATTAGCATATACCTTGCAAAAGTGAAGTAATTTCTTCTCCTTAGCCTTTATTCTTTGAGAACAAGGTGAGAAAAATTCTGCCTAATTATTAGCTGACAAAAGGAAAGGCCAATTCAGACAGTGAGGAAAATTAGTTGTTTCCAAAGGAAAGAGTTTGCCGTGGCATTCTAGTATGTGATTCATACATCAATAAAAAACATGGCTATCATAGCTACTGTTTTTTTGTCACCTTGTCAAGGCTTGCTGTGACAAGACAGCCTTTCAGCTACATCCCAGACTGAAGAGGGTAAAAAACAGGATGCAGAGATGAGGTCTTCTTACCTCACAGGAAACAAGGTCTGCACATGTTGTATTGCACTAAATAGTTTTTCAGTTGTTTGCACTGGGTGTTGAAAAAAATGTAGTTGGGTCACGTGGATGGTATATTCCCCCTCACATGGTTTCTCCCTCGCATAACCCCCTGGTTTCTGTATGCCCTGGTGGCCTGTCCCCCGAGTGGTCCCTCCCCTCACCCCTCTCCAGTGTTATCCCATTGGCCATGGTCCTCTTTCCCCGCCCCCATCACCTGGGGGATAAAACGCTATGGCAGGTGTGGTTCTGTCTCTGCTACCTGGGTGGTCGCTGCCACCAGAAGTGTCTGTCTCAAGCTAATAAACTGGATACTCGTCTCCACGTGCAAAGAGCGCTTCTCGTCTTTTACCTTCTGTCTGTGCAATTCTGTGTGGGCTTTAGTCCTGAGCAAGCCGGATCTGGATTTATATTAGCCCAGAGAACCACAGATTTATTGCATGCACATTCAAGTGGATGTCTGAGGGAGACCACAAACACCTTCCCACTTCACTTGAGAGAGCACAGTGACACTCAATATTCAAGGAGATATACTCAAGGCAAGAACAGGAATGTTTTAATATGTCCACCAAGCCCTAGGCAGAGTCTCTATTTTTCTGTTCTCACAGGGCAGAAACACACAGATATCTGGATGTATTGGAGCTGGTTTGCATTCTAAAAGCAGCTGCAATTTTAGTGCAGAGATAGAGGTATTTAGTGTCAGATTTGCAACAGGAGCTGCAAAAAGACCTTCATAAAAGAGATTTCAAATATAAATAGAGCATCATGAGAGGGCTTGCATAAGTTCCTCATTGGTGTGCTGGAACACAGCTAGAATTATAGTGCACAGCTGGTTTGACCATACTGTGCTTTGCAGCTAGCCAGAGCAGGCCAATCTGTCCTGTAAGAAAGCTGTTTGCTGTGCATGGCATGCTTTTGTCTGCAGCAGCCTGAGAGCAGCAGTGAGCCACAACAAGAAATGGGCCCACACCAGCAGGTGAAGCATGGGCACCACTTGGCAGTGTCCAAACAGATTTAATGACTTTTATTTATGCATCCCATAAATTATAAATTGCATTCAGCACGTCATGCATGGACACAGGGACAAGAAGTGTACAATTAAATGAAAGACTTCTAGGAAAATATTTGTGCGTTTTCAGCTTGTCAAGCTTTTGTGGTTTGGTTTTCATTTTATGGGTTTTTTGTTGAAGATTATTTTTTCAGCATCAGACCTGTATTTTCTACATGCATTTTAATCAGAAAACAAACAAACAAGAAACTCCAATATGACTAATAAAAAAGGGGAGAAGGAGATCTTGCATATTAAAGTGGATGAACTGAGAGATACCACACCTTCCCTCCTCACTGGAGAGACGCAACATTTATTGCTTACCTGTAACTTTTGCTGTTAGCTGTTAAATGTTGATCAATAACTTTTATTGTTTATTTATGAAATACTGATATTTCTGAATAAGATGGCAAAAAGAGGAACAGAAAAATTATCTCCACCTAAAGTGGTTTTGGTGGTGGTCCTCTTGCAGTCATGACAAAATGAACTATGTATTTTTAGTTTCAGATACTAATTTGTCCTCAAAGACATCACTAAGATAAAGGAGAAGAGTGACTAGAATTCCACAGCCCAGATCAGGTCCACACATCCTTACAGGAATTGGAACTAGTTCTGATAGGAATTGTGAGGTGGTGATTGCTGGTCCCAGCACTCAGGACCAGAGCACATGTCAAGCTGCAACAGTCCTCTTGCAGTCAGTAGCAAACCATTTTGATGGTAGAATCTTCAGCTTTACCTCAAGCAGGTTTACTTTGAGAGTCATTTAAGCAGTGAGTCCTTTTCCCTCAGCTTGGATACTTGTTCTACATATTACCATCTTCAAGGCAGGAAAATCATGGGCTGTATTATTGAGGACACAGTCCAAAAGCAAGTCTGTTCTGTCTGAGAGAATTCTATTATCTACACTTTAATAGAAACTTTTCCACACTGCTCATGGGAATGTATTGTGGCCAGCACTGGGTGGTAGAAAGCACCATCCTTTCTCTTCACTGCATAGGGTCCCATGCCTGAGCTACCATAAAAGTCTTGGTATTTCCTGCCCCTGGATATTGTAACATGATCTCATTTCACGCTGAATTTTACAGGCAATGGGTAATCAGGGCAATACAAGCATTGGCCATTGCAAGAATATATCTGACAAAGTATGTCTATAATACCTACTTGATTTTGACATTCCAGATTGCGTTAACATCTGGAGAAGAGGTGTTTACAAAGCAGCAACCTGAAATTCTCTGTAGATGGAGGCCTCATCTTAATTGACAATGAGTATTGGAATAATTTTACTATTATTGCTCCTGGTGAGAATTTTTCTTCTGTCAGGATTTATGACGCGTCATCAACTTTACAATGTTTACTGCTCCTTTCTCTGACCCAGATTCTAGATCCCTGAAGCCATATGAGACTAGGTACTTCCATTTGACAAAGGTTGTTTCTAGCCCTGAGAGTCCTGGGATAATTAACAGAACAGCACAGGAATGCATGCTTTGAAAATAATAACTTTGCTAGTATTTTTTTTAATTAACTAATACATCATTTTCTTGGTTTTGAACAGTGACCTGCTGTTTTCTGGTGACCTTGCCGATGATTTGGAAGCAAATGGTGTCAGTCCCATTGTGTTATCCACCCTACTAATGTTGTACACTGTTAATCAACCTGGCCTGAGTGGAAATCATGCCAGCCCACAGGTGACCTATTAAAGGTGTCAATGTCACCTTGCCCCTATGAAATCCCTATCAATATATATTGGTAACTGTTAAAAGCCACATTCTCACTACCCACATACTCATTTGCACAAAATTTTCATATCCAATATTTTTTTTAATTTCAAATCCTCCTACCAGTAGAATGTCTGAAAGATCTTTCTCCCCATCCTGCCATTATCCACAGAGAGAGCCAAATCCTTCTTTCTTTCTCCAGCAGTTTTCTGCTGCAACATTTTTCTTTCCTACCAAATTTATTTAGAAAGCATCTGCTGGCTTTCAGGAAGGTGTTTTATTGGTCATGCTGTAGTGGGCTCCACATAGGAAGATTTTCACTTGCTTCTACTAAAAATGTCCTCTCTCTTAAAGATACAAAGCACATGGACTCTTCTCAAATCAGAACATAATTTCTGGTACGGAATCATGTGTCCTGAATTTCTCCCAGGCAATGCAGGAGAGCAGGTTGTTTAATATGAGCATGTCTGTGTAACAGATGGACTGTTGCAGAGCTGTGACCATATGAATAAAAGAGCATAATTAGCTCCAAGGGGATAATGAGGAGAGAAGAGGCACCATTCACTTGCAGCAAGGGCCAATACGATATGAGGTGCATCCATCTTTTATGTCTGGACTGTGATGGTTCAGACTATGCCAAAATTCACAGATGCAGAACAATTTTGTTCACTGTAGATCAGAGCCAAGGATCAAAAAACATAGTATAGATAATGCAAGATGTTGATTACTAAGAGTACAAAACCATTATGTGAATCAGGATATATCCACTGATGTTCATTGCCTAAGTCAGAACGCAAAACAGTCATCCTGATTTCCATTTCTTTTTGATCTTCTACTAGATTTGACAACTGCTATTGAATTGAGGGACATCCAGTCATTTTTAAGCTAAGAACTGAACCTAAAAATATTCCTGTTTCCTAAGCCTGAGACTGGTGTGATACAGGTTGTCCTAAAAATTTGACAGCTATAAAAAGTTGCCCTAGCTTGTCTTTCCCATTGAACCTCACTAGTGCCCTAATCACTAAGCAGGGCATTACAAAAACTCAAAAAAGGGAAAAAATAATCTCCCCACTCTCAGGAGTCTTAATGGGAATGGTAAAGGTCAAAATAATCTGTAAGAACTTACGGTAAATGGTAAATGACCACAGCAATGTTGTACCAAAGAGGACATATCTGTGGCAATAAATGTCTGAGAAAAGTTGGTACCCATTGTGGGTCTCCACAATGAAGATTTGTAAGGAATATATAATGATTCAACAAGTCATACTGTCTCCCCTCAAGTCAATGCTCAGTCACCCAAATGAGCAAGCTGGGATTTGCAGCAGGCAGTGGTGATTTGACCACTGGGATTCAGCAGTTGTTACTGCAGGTCACCAACATTATCATACCACAGAAGTGTCAGGAAAACTGCATCTTACTGCTGTGTTTTTATCTCTCTGCAGCACTGTCATGTGCGAAAACAACATTTTCCTGGTTTTTGGAATTCCACGGGAAGAGACATCTGAAGCCATGAGGACAGCAGAACAAGGAAAAACCTGGTGTTTTTAACAGTAAACTCTAACTTTCCTACCAAAGTGACTTTGAGCTGGTTCCACAGCTATTAGCCCTGCTCTTCATATTGTGAATGTTCCTGATGAGACCACATGCTTTAATTTTTAAATAAATACCTAATATTTTAATAAAATGTATAATTTTAAATTATAATAGGCTTGTTAAAGAGAAGGTAAATTGGTCTGAGGTTTATCTGGAAGATTCATACTTGAGAATATGGATTCATATCTTTGTTCAGCCATGTGCTTTGGTGGTTATCTTTCTGGTCCAGATTTCAGATCAGAAGAAATCCCCTGGGCAAGCCAAAAACCTGTCCTTTTCTTGCAAGAAGATAGCTCGATCTTGGAAGAATGTAGCAGGAGAAACTGGCAGTCAGTGCCTATCCAGTCCTCTGGGGAAGCCATGGCAGATCATTTGCTGTAATCATAATCATGTTCCTAGATTCCTGATGGATCACTTTTTCCAGTAATACCCACGGAGAGAAATCAGATTAGCACCCACCAAGTTCCTTTTCCCATTGTCCCAGGAACAGCCTGAATTCAAGACTGCGGCATGCTGGCTCACACAGTTGTTTCTCTCAGAGAGGCTTAGTTCTGCTTGTGAGGAACATAGACTTTAGGTGCTCTGGCAGTGGACAGCACCAAAGCGCTTCTAGAAAGAGCACAGTGCTCCTGTCAGGGGGGAACATTGATCACCTCTGATGTTGTTTATCGGCAGCTGAAGGACAAAAAGGAGAGCTGGAGGCTGATGGTAGCTAGGACTTTGTGATACTGCTGTGAATGGCCTTTGGGGAGGCAGGATGTCCAAGCTCCAGGTGTTCTGTGATGATTTCCCCTGATAACACCAGAAACCACAAAGCCAGAAAACCTACTTCTATAGCTGTCCGGCCACTGACAAGGGAACCATTTTGATTCAAGAGTACCTGGAGGGAATATAATGTACATGGCAATAGAGCCTTCCAGAGCCAGGAGACATGGTGGAAGCAACATAAAAGAGGAGAGACAGACAACACCCCAAGTTGAAGCACCTTAGTGGCTTTTATCCAGGAGTGCGGCTCTTTGCCTTATGCACCTGATACGTTAATGCATTGTGGTTAAATCCATATAAATTTGCGAGCACCACTAGGGATCATGAACTACATCCTGGCTACAGAACCCTAAGTGATTCTTCCCTTTAACACATTATGTACTGTTTACCATAATGTCTGATGTTTCTGTAGTTTATATAAAACACTTAATTTCTTCATATCACATTATGAAATACAACTCACAATGTATGGGTTTTTATAGCAGTCATGTTATACTCTTTGGTATATATTAGGTTAGCTTCCACTGGCATAACATATGGTTTCTCTCTTAAGAAAGAAAGGAAAATAGACAAGGAGTGTAATTTCAGCCATTTTCATATCTCTCATTTTGCATGCTTTAATGCTTTTCCTTTGAATCAATTTGAAGAGACGATTCTTCATGCAGGCATATATACAAATCTCCTATGATTTCCAGTTTGACTAATATGACTACATTTACTCCACATTAATTTTCCTTCTTTTACTTAATTTTTGCTTCTTTCTCTCTCTTTAAAAGCTAAAAGCACAACATATCAAAACAAAGCAGTCAGTTTTATTCAAAACTTTCCTAAATAAAGACCATATACAGTATGCCAAACATCCCTCATTTCAGATTTCTTCTTTAGAAGAGAGCAAACACTTTTCATGCTTCCTCTGACATAATTTAGAAACATTTGAGAATAGATAAGCACTGGACAGGGGTAAAATTTTTGCAGAAAATGTAAACACTTGATTTCTATCCTCTCATGTAATAGGTCACATTATTTCTGTTGGTGCAGAAGTGGTTGATTTTCTTTATGGCTTTGTAAGAGACAGTGCTGCCAAAAGCCAAGCAGTGACGAGGAATGGGTGCTGATTTTTTTTTTTGAGACAGAAAGCATCCAAAGTCTTGAATGAAAGGCTCCTCAGGGAGCCTGGAGGAGGAAAATATGGAAAGGACACAAACTGCAGTTCTGATGTCAAGGTGAGGCCAGATGAACAGGCCAAACCAAAATGCCTTCCCAGGAAAAACCCTTCCCAACACTTTGGAATGCCAGAGACGTGCCTCATCCCAAAGCCATGTTTACATGGCTTTGCATCACAGAGCAAAATATTTTCCCTTAAGGACATGGAGGAAATAATTTTATTGTTCTCATTGAGGCGATGCATTTTCCATGACAGCATCTGTAAGTTATCAAGCAACAATAACTTGGTGCTGCAGATTTATAGATGACTCACGGAGTTACAAGCCCACTCCCTGTCTCACCAGTTGGATGTCCTTATGTCCCTTCAACACTGTGCTGCGGCCCTCTTCTTGCACCGTAAATCACAGTGCAGTCACACTTTACAGCAATGTTGATGATTCCATTTTGCTCTCTAAGGTCAGAGAGCACAGAACACAGCTGGGCAAGAATTCGAAAAGAGAGAATTTATGCAAAATGCACTCTTAGAAATACACAGCTTTTCTGAGTATTTTTAAAGTAAAGCTTGAAATTACATCACAATTCTGGTCAAAATTATTATTGTATTAACATACTCCTTTTGTAAAGGAAACATTCCGGACATTGATTTTGAGCAAACAATTTTGCTTTTAAAACAAATCTGAATAAAGAAAGAGATGCAGGAAAATACTGTAGAATTCTCTGAAAAAGGGAATAGAATAATAGAATTTATGATGAAGAAAATGTATATGGCACCCAGAAAATAATTCTTTTTCAGTACTTCTGTGTTTGCCACCAGAACAAAATAATCCATTAGTCCCAGAGGTATTAAAGTCATCAATTTAGAGAAATTAAATGTTGGTTATCACATTTAAAAGTTAAGATTATTATCTGGGGGAAAAAAAGAAATCTAATTAATTTTAAAGAGAATGTGTCTTTTTAGTGAGAATCTAGCCCTAAGAAAATTGATCTAGACAGTAGATATTTCTGTTGACCAGTTAGATGGGAAACACCCCCATACTTTCTGTGAGTGGTAGATGGGCTTTTAATTAATTTCTCAGCTCTTCATTATGTGTCTCTTCTTTTGTTGTTGTTTTTGTTGTTGTTGTTGTTGTTGCTTTTCTTTAAAGTCCCAGCTGATCTATTAAGTGAGAATTTGCCATGTTTAAAAAGATAAATTTTTCTTTTTCTTTTTGCACTGTTGGACAAAATTGGAAATATGTCTCAAGAAAATAGAGGTAAGGATACCTGCTCATCAGAATTTAGAAGTTTCAAGCATAGAGCGAGACAATTACTTTTAATCCAGTTATGAATAAAAGATTTTACTGAAGAAGCTTCTAGAGATCAAGGCCCACTACATTATAAAACAAGACCCAGTGAAAACAAGAGGCTCCACTGGACAACAGGCCCACAGAGACCTTCAGCATCACACACAGGGCTGTTCCCACCATGCTGCCCAGCAGTGTCCAAGCATGTGGAATGTCATCACAAGCACCAAGTTCCCCTGTGGTGTCAGTCCAGCCTGGCTGGAGGGGACAGCAGCTACACAGCTGTGTGTGTCTATGACAAAATAGCAGTCCCAAGAAGAGAAATTGCTAACAACCTGCTTTTTGCATCCCATTTAAAAATCTAAGTATGTGTCACTGATGGTGTGGTTTTGTTCTTTTTACCTCACACTAAAATGTCCAGAGACAGACTATCCATTGCCTTCTAGACAGAGGGATGGACACAGGACAGACACATGGTACGTTATTCACTGTCCCATCTCTGATGGAAGGCAGACACTTAGAAAGAAAACAAATTGCCCCTGCATGAGGCCTGCACATGAGGGCAGTTTGCATTTCCTTCAGTAAAAACCCCTCATTTTCTATCCTCATTTAGCAATTAGCTTTTCTATTGGTAAAAGTTTTTTAACAGTAGATAATTAAGTGGAACACTCTTACAGAAGAATAACTTCACCTATGCAAGCCTTACAGACCTTATATACCTTTTCAATCTGTTAGTTAAATAAATATTGTAAGTACCCAAGAACCATTTACCATGGTAATTAAGAGGTAAAACTAAAGTAAGCCATTTGATAATAGAGCAAAGGCACTACAGAGTCATAACATGAACATATCCTTAGGAAAACGTTGCTCAACTTCACTAGGATCTGCCAAGCTCCTCAGTTAATAGCTCATCATTTGTCGTGTCTTGTCCATTGTGCAGCTTTCTTCCTTCACATTTTCAGCAAAATATGAAAGTGATGGCAGGGCTTTAAAGGGTTTTAAATACCAAAATGTTTGACTATTTCTCCACCTTGGGGTTCCAGATGGGAACTGTTTCTGCGTTGATAGTGATGTTTCTTCTTCTCTTCTGTCTCCCCCTTTCACCTCAGACTGAAATGAGAATAAGTAGTGGTCAAACTCTCTGAAATGGTGAGTAGGACCAGCACAGCTCCTAAACATTCTCAAAGAAGGGACAGTGCTTGACCTGTCTGGCACAAGGCAGCTTCTTCTACCAAGCACAGACTCAAATGGAATTGCCTGGTGCATTGGGAAGAAAATACTTTCTTGTCAAGGCATTGATTTCCCTATTCAACACCCACACTTGTTCCCTGACTTGTAAAATGGGTGTTATACGACTACAGGCTTCCAATCTGAAAGTGCCTGAATGAGCTGCTGATGAGACTCTGCTTGAAAGGCACAAACAACAACCATTATTGAGCTATTGCTATGCACAGATCCTTCCTTCACCAAGAAGTTAAGAGTAAAGCAAGTACAAGGATGAGCTGGCAGGTATGCCCGCTGACTAACAGCATCTAGAAAAAACAAGTAACAAAAGCAGTAGCTTTCCACTTCAGGGTAAACAACACTTCAGGTGACACCTTTTGAACCAGGGGGTTGCCTGGCAAGAACTGGTAGAGTTCCGCCATTTGACAGCTCACCAGGCCAATGAACAGTTTATGTGTGATATTGATGAAGGAGCCTGCACCGGAGCAGCGTCCTTGCCTTGCCTTCAGTCAACAAACTGCCCAAGAATTTTGCCAGGAGCACTGCAATTCAGTCTGTTGAACTGGCTACAATCCCTGGCTCTAAAACCAACTTCCAAGACGACCTTGATAAGTCACTTAATTTCTGCATGCCTTTTGGTTCACGTATTGCTTGCTTGAGCTTGAATTATGAAGTCTTTGCTACACCATTTTTAGGCCTGAAGCAGTCTGTGCTGGGACAGTAATAATACAATTCATGTTTCAGCCTGGACAAGACCTCTAAGCTTGAAAATTTTCGTCTGCTGGTTGTAGGGTATGTCTAATCTGCATGCACTTTGCAGCATGTCTCAGAGCCCGAACTTCCTCATTGTCCAAAGCATTAGCACTGTTGCTTCTCTCCATGGCACACACCTCTTTGGACTGTCTGGGTCCCCAGTTTAAACATTACATAAAGTAATATATTAAATTATATAAAGCTACTTTTTGAGGGGTAACTGGTAAAGCTTCAAGGATCCACCAAAAGCCAAATTTACTGCATTTAAAACAGGAAAATCCAGCTCCTATTTTCATCTCAACTTTTTGTATTTCACCATTTACTTAAGCATAAGCACATAAGGCAATATCAATTCTGACACTAGGAGCTAAAATTGTTGAAGGTGCCAGTTAAAAAAACAAGGAGGAGAGCTCTAAACATCTACTTTTAAGTATTTCTTTCCCTTCTGTGGTGGGTTTAGGGCTAATTGCTAAGTGACCATTCCTTGTCTTTGTCTTGACACACACATGATTTTTTAATTTATTTTCTCCTTGTGTCCTCTTGATATGGAAGAGTGAGAGAGTGTCTTTGTGGGCATCTGGCAGCCAGACAAGTCTAACTCTCCACATCTCCAATTTTATTTCTTCACAAAACCATTAATGATTGTTTGATTGATTTTTCAATCTATCCATAAATTACCAAGTCCATTCACAGTCAATCAATTTCAATGTTAGAACTTAACTAAAGAAAAAGCATTAATACAAAATAATGTTGTTTCTGCTGAACTTATTCCTTTAAATGATCATAAATTCTATTATATGAATATTAACCGATGAAAATGGGAATGTAGCTAAGTCCACCTAAGAAAGCTAACAGCATTCCCGTATATTATACAATGTTTAACTAATTCCCTTTCATGCCAGGGACTTTAGGGATATACTATCTGTTAAATGTACATTTAAACTTACTGTGGGTTCTAAGTGGTCCTGTATCTGTACATAAGCCATTCCTACTGCATATCCTACAGATATGCAATAGAACACAAAAATTAAGATCAAAACCAAATTGCAATCAATGACATTACCAGATATGCAGCTTCTGTAAGTAAGACAATATACTTGGTATTCCTTGCAAGCTTTGCTTGATTAAATACGTTTGTATAGAGGTAGTGGGAGTCAATAGTTTCTGCATTTTATCTCTCATAAATCCTATCTTGACCTTTCCAACATGGTAACAAGCACAATGTTATGCACACAATTTAGCAGAACTAATGACACCTTGATACACTCAGCAGTGCAGCAACACAGGACAGAGTAATTGCAAGAAGCTCCAGCCTGGGAAGCAAACAGCCTACAGCTCAAGAAGGAAATTTTAAAAGCCTGTTGAACAGAAAAGATTATTTCAGTGTACAGCATCATAAAGCACAGCAGTAAAAATATAAGTGAGACCTACATCTGACAAAAAGCCATGTGGTTTAAAATTTCCTTCTGGTGGTCTGTATCCCATGTAAAAAGGCATTTCCTGAACAGCAAGACTTAAAGAACTGTCCAGGTCCATGCCAAGACATGGACAGGTACAACTGTCCTTAGCCCTCCCTATTTTCCAAAGGCTCACAGCATTCTCTATCAAGATTATTGATACAGACAATGCTGGGGAACACCACAACAGCTGCCAGCCTCTGCATTTGAGATTTCATACAATGATTTTCTGATTGTGAAAGTTGAGAATCCAATACTCTGGGTAAAATCCAGTTACCACTGCCATGAAGGGAGACAGCGATCTCAGGGTTGGATGATAAGCCAAGGACACAGTTGCCTGGAGTTTATAAGAGCAGATCTGACATACTTTCACTCTCTTGTCCCATGAGACAGAGGATCCTTACACATGGATTCTGACAGTCCCCATACATTATACAGTAAAGAATCAAGGCTCTTTAAATAAACAGGACTCTTCTTATTTCTACTTCCCATTGTCCAACTAAAGGATTGACTGCTCTGACTTCAGAACTATCTAAAGATATGACTAACATCTCATCCTCTCTGTAAACGAGAGGAGAAAGCTCCCTCATTGCTACACTTCTGAAGTTGGTACTGCACCTCTCAGAAATTTTAGTTTTGATTATTTCAAATGCATTTCAGGAACCCATTTAAAGAATATTATTTCAAAATTATACCAATGAGATTACTGTAAAACTGAAGGCTCAGAGAAAATATTTGTGGGGATTCAAATGTTTCTTCCAGGGCTCAGTGAACCAGATAAGATGGCTTTGAGCCAGATGAGTTCTAAATAAGCCTTGAGTAAAAATTCATTCTGGTCATAATTTAAGATCACTATAGCAACACAATCACACTTGCCAAGTATGCAACATTATAAAATTACAACAGACTTTGAAAAAAAAATCTGTTTTCTAGCCATTTTAAAATAGATTTAAAACTGTATTATGAAGGTGGCAACAGTTGTTCAGGATCAAGATCTCTTTTTATTCTGGATGGTTAAGAAAAAGCTATGTCATATGCTAATTAAATGTACAGCAGATTTCTCCTGGAATATGGAACCAGAGTCTTCTAAGAGATCCATGAAATTTTACATCTCAGAAACAGATGGTACAGTAAAAGGAGGATTAAAGGAATGATGCAATGAATCTGTATAAAGTCCACTGTGCAGTGGGAGAAAAGACTAAGAAGGAAGCTGTGCTGAGGCACATCCTTCCCCACACACTTTCAGCCCTTTGTGCCCAAAGGGAAGGCATAGGTTTTGCACAAGAGCAGAAATGACACCTTTGTTCTGAATTCAGCACAGTTCATGTCAATACAGAGCATAGATACCAGCTAGAGCAGCAACCTTGACCTAGGCTTTGTGATGTACACCACCCAACACCTGAGCTACAGATTAAGCTTCTCAGCTCATTTCTTCCCCATAATTTAAGCACAGAGGAGTTCCTGGAGAAAGAACTACAAACAGTTCAGCCACGTCCTTATTTCTTTTGACAGCAGCAAAGATCCATGTTCTTCAGTAGGAACACTGCTAGGAGGATCCCATGCACACAAGGCAGCGCAGACTCATGCGAAATGCAGCACCTTAACTGGGGCTGCACACTCAGCTTCCTTGCATGGGAATTCTGCTGGTTTTATGTAAAAGCCTTGCTGCAGCCTTGCAGGCATCTACCTCCACTAAACACAACTACCTGGCCTGCTGCCAGACCCAAGGATAATCTGGAACCAATGCCAGATTTGAGAAAATCCTGCAGAATCAACAACCCCTGCAATTGGGATTTAAAAGTGTACAGGTACATACTTGTATTTACAGAAGTTTTAGAGAGATCTTAATCTGAGATGCTTAAATGAAGAGGAGGGTGTCCCAACTTTCTTCTCTTCTCTAAGGGAAGTTCACTCCCTAACAGCCACAGAACAGCATAAAACAGCCAGATCATTTTGTACACTGTACCTTCCATCACAATTTCTCTGCCACACAAATTGTATGGTGCAAACAGCAGCCTTTGGCAGCTCTCAGACCAGCCTTCCTCTCTTGTAGAATAAGGGGCAGGGATGGAAGGTCCAGAAGGCTGGATGAGGCACAGACAACTGTTTGCAATGTCACTTGCTCCTGCAGGGCAGTGACGTGGGGCAAGTGACCTGGGGAAGGTGCAGGTAAGATGCAGGAAGCCTTCCAGCGTGGTCTCAGCATTGCTTCTAAGAAAAGAGAAATCAAAATGCCTCCTCCTCCATTGATGCCTTGCAGCAACAGACATACCTAGATTCAAGAGAAGTCATGAAAATCTTCGTGACCCATAGAGTACCTGAAGAGGCTTTACAGGAAGGCTCAAGAGGGGCTTTTACAGGGGCTCAAGAGGACACACAATGACAGGACAAGGTGGAAGGGCTTTAAACTAAAAGATACTAGGTTTAAATTAGAGGTTAGGAAGAAATTCTTTACTCCAAGAGTGGTGAGACATTTAACAGATTGTGCAGAGAGGCTGGGGACTCCCGATTCTTTTAGGCTTTCAAGGCTGGGTTGGATGGGGACTCTGAGTAACCTGGATTAGTGGAAGGTGTCTCTGCCCATGGTGGGGGATTGGAACTAGATGATCTTTAATATCTCTTGCAAATCTAAATGTGCTATGATTCTAGGATTCTATGATCTATCTACTCCAATGGGATTTCTTAATCCTGCCATCTGGAGAGAACTGCCCTGTAGTCAGCCTGAATACCACTATCAGGATCCAACCATACTGCATGTTCTTTAAATTATGCTGGCTTCATTTTTAACTCAAAAACCTTTAATTAAGCAGTGACCTTAATTACTCTGATTATCAAGACAGTTCAAGGCATACTTAGCCAACCTTTCTCCACATTCCTAAGTATGCTCACTGGAATTTGTCTCTTAACACCAACATTAAAATGTAAGTTTCCTGTGGCCCTGCTACACAGCTCTACAGTGCAGAGCACACCTGAACATCTGCAGTTATAAGAGACACTGATTAAGCATCCATCATTACCCTGATTTTGTCTTCCATGCTCTTTCACTTTCCTCAACACTCACAGCTCAGGGAAACTGCTGAGATTCCTTGGAATCACATGGAATCATCCCCTAAGAATTTCCATTTTATTACTATTCTCTCTCATGTTTTTGTAAGGAGCAATGGGTAGAAACAATAAGGAAGGCAGCAATTTCTTATTAAGATTTCTCCAGGATGGATAATTATGTGAATAACTTCCCTTGCTATTCAACAGTCTGATCTTTCCATAGGCTGACTCCCTTATGCTACAGATCTCTACTTGAAAGATTTTCCCATGAGCGTCTTCCTCTCAGCCTCACCAGAACACAGCTGATCTGCACCATTCTGCTGCAGGAAGGCAGAGAGCAGCACTTGCTTTGACAAACTTCAACCCATTCAAACAACAGCCAAATGCTCACCTTGTCTTGCTGAGAGCGGAATCCTGGAGAGAAGCAGTGACCAGGTGTTCTCCACATGAAGAACAGTCATGTTTGTGTGCCATAGTTTCGGGTGCCACAGCGTAAGACAGACATTAAGCCATGAGTGAGAATCCAAAGGAGGGTGACAAGGAGGGTGAGGGGCCTTGAGGTGAAGGCCTATAAGGAGCAGCTGAGGTCACTTGGTCTGTT
The DNA here is from genome assembly GCF_012460135.2 of Molothrus ater. Classification (NCBI taxonomy): domain Eukaryota; kingdom Metazoa; phylum Chordata; class Aves; order Passeriformes; family Icteridae; genus Molothrus; species Molothrus ater. The sequence goes on from NC_050511.2 coordinate 46,086,291, forward strand.
CAGCCTGGAGAAGAGGAGACTTAGGGGACACCTCATTGCAGTCTGCAACTTCCTCATGAGGCAAAGAGGAAAGGCAAAGACGGATCTCTTCTCTGTGGTGACCAATGACAGGACCCAAGGGAATGGCCTGAAGTTGTGTTAGGAGAGGTTTAGATTGGGTATTAGGAAAAGATTCTGCCCCCAGGGGATAGCTGGGCACTGGAACAGGCTCCCCAGGGAAGTGGTCACAGCACCAAGCCTGACAGTTCAGGAAGCATTTGGACAAATCAGGCACATGGTGTGACTCTAGGGGATGGTGCTGTGCAGGGTCAGGATCTGAACACGATGATTCTTGTGGGTCCCTTCCAACACAGCATATTCTGTGATTCTGTTTTGATCAAAATATATGCTCTCAGAGATGCAGTTGTTCTGATGTTGCCATTTTCCTGCTTGAGACCTAGCAGGACCCTGAGGATGTTCCAGAATGTGGTTGCATACAAAATGCTAAAAATAAAACCATTTTACTCTTAAACCTAAAGACCTGGCTAATATGAATTGCATTAAATAGCTCAGCTGTGCCACTTGAAGTGATACACATTTAAACCTTCTTCATGGGGGGACCTGAGAACTTTTAGCAGGATATTGAAAAGGGCTCTCAACTGCTATTATCAACACAATTTTTGGACATCAACAGGCTAGATGACCCAAACAATCCTCTTCATAGTTAAGTGTCTACCTCCTCTACCTCCTGGTTCTAATCTTATGCTGATGAGCATTTCTTTGCTGTCCTACCAAAGAAAACAAAAAATGATACGTTTTATTTAGTAGAAAATATTTCAAAAATGTTCCTCTTCTTGCCTAGGCATTTTCTCTCATTCTTAGAAGTCTGTACTCAACCAAGTCAAATTGCATTGTCCCCTTAAATCTGGCTTATTTCAAAATCACTTAATTGGTGACTTAATTGGTGACTGTGACTGCTTTGTACAGTCAGATATTTGGAAATGACCATCATGAAATTTTGTCCAACATGAACAATTTCTGTATGTATCCATAGTCAAAAGATAGATTACCTACTGTGAAAACTCCTTCCTTTCTCTGCACATCTGCTGAAGTATTTATATTGTATTAGGAAGCATATTGAAAATATTCTCCCTAATGTATCATGGCTGTGGAGGACAGGTTATCAGGAAGAACATGAAAAATTCAGTAGACTGCTGCTTCTGCTGATGCACTTTTTAGTTCTCCATTCAGAAATACAGAAAGCACAGAAACTGTGTTATGTTTGGGCAACTAATTCTGGGCATCCTGAGTAGCCTCAATAGCAATACCACAAAGTCCTGGAGATGATACAAAAACTGAGGCAGAAACAGGACTCAAAGGTGGTACTTCAGAGTAGCTGGACATGCTACAACACACCCATGGTCATGTATTGGACTACAACATATCCTTCATGGCAAATCCAACACCAAGCAGGCCCATCAAAATCCAAGTTTTCATGAAAGACAGAGAGAGGGGAGTGGAAGGCAGCAATGGCTCCTGTTAGCATTTCTGAGTAAGATGGCTTAGTACACTTGAACAACATTGGCACAAACAGCATTCTTAAATGTCTGTTGGTTCCACATTGACTTGTGCATAGTGAATGATGGCTGCATATGTATTTTGTATAATTCAGGATATTAGTTCTGAGTACCAAACACTTCACTATCAAGAAACCTCTGATTTTTAATGAGAATATTGTTGTTTGCCTGCATGTCTGTCTCAACTGGACTGTATCTCTCTTTTCTCCTCTCAAAGAAATAACTATCAAGCAATCAAAAGACAAGGAGGAACTTCACAACAGAGATGAAAAAATGTTTTAAACACAGAACTTTAGTTTCATTTCATCTCATTGTTTACAAAATCTGTCTGAGTAACTTTGGTGTCAGCCACACCCCAGATGGACCTCAGTGAAGAATAGATGTCAAAAGAACATGACCAAATGGACTGCATGCTGATGAGACAGAATGGGAAAGCACAAGCAGTTTGCACACATGGATTTCAAAGTGCTAGCAGACTGAAATGAGAGCAGGAAGGCAAGAGGAGCCATTTTCCCGGTTCTAAAATACAGTTCTCTCCCAGCTCAGGATGAAGAGGAGGCTGGAATGTATTTGTAGATGCAATGTCTCCCCCACAGCAAAGTTTAACCCTTCTGTCAATATCCCAAAAGCTAGATACATTCAGGTGCTACAATGACCCTGAATGGATATTTTAACTGGGTCAGCTGTGATACCACAAATCATTGTAAGGGATATCAGCAAGTCTCCTTCAGCAGAGTGAGAGTCAAAGGATCTGTTAACTATGCTTCTAGCAAAATTTAGAGTCATCCCCTCCATTAATGGCCCTGTTGCATTTGTGACATCAAGACTGTGCTTCTCAGTGAACTGATTCTGGCAGAACAAAACTATGGATTCGGCTGATGCCTCCTCCAATTGATGTTATCACATCCTTTAAGCCTGCAAATTCTCTGGAGGACCCAGGGATATGGACATGACAAATGGATCACAGCAGTAATCCACCATCTCCTTCCAGCATTTTACCTATGTGTGCTTGCAGGTACAAGCCATATGTGAAACCAGCTCACTGTCACTCTGTAGTGGCCAGACAACTATTCTGTGCCTGATACTTTTCTCCAGCCACAAATCCAGAAGCTTTGTGTATCCATCCATGTTTCATTTTGGCATAGCCTGTCCCTCTCAGCATGTCAGCAGCTCCCTGTGGTTTCACAGAGCACAGGCACACCCGGTGTCACACAGAGGCAGCAGGGTGAGGGCCTGCCTGCCAGCACTGACAGCAGACCCCACACAGGGGCAGGAGCAGAGACCATGGCTCCTGCAGACAAAGCCCTCTTCTCCCACCTGCCAAGGCTAGGACTCTCTGGTCTGTTTCTTGCAGTAAGCACTTGGCCTTTTTTCAGCCTTTCTAACAAAGGAACCACAAAATGACATCCTGTAACTCCACTTACAGGTAATGTGGCTTATCTAGCCTATCTAATGATGGCTCATCTAGTCTAGTAACCATCCTCTGATGAGCTCTGGATTGTCATGGAAAAGATAGAGTTCAGCAGCACATACAAATCCATGCATTGTGCTATTCAAAGCTAGACTACAGAAAATTAATGGACCACCTGAAAATTAATGTCACTGCAAAAGAGGACTGGCAGATTACACTCTGTGTAATTACAGAGCAAAAGAGCCATGGTGGTGCTGCATTTTATTGGTCAATGTTATGTCAATAGGGGTTAATGGAAGTTGTTGACTCTTTCAGTCTCTGAGGCTGTCACAAATTGCAAAGTTTGAGAAAAGCTTTTTATTCTGTTGTTCAGCACTGACATTAACTAAAGTTTTGGTTTTGTCAAAGAATTATATACCAGTATGTATGTCTTTTTCATCACCACTATTTTGCTAAGCGCTAAAAGAAGTAGGCTTTTCTGTTGCTATTAAGTGTGTTATTTTTCTGTCAAATTGCTTCTCAGATTCATGGCTCAGGTGTAATTTTGATGACACAATGATGGTCCATTTTGAACTTCATGTACCGTTCCTCTCACCACAGCTATAATTCTATTAAATCAAGTACAGACTGATTATTCTACAAATAACAAGAGATATCCTAGATGAAAATTGCTCTTCAATACACTTTTTTATTACTTGTAGTAAGGAGAAACTGTCAAATATATTTTTTCAATTTTTTTTTAATATTGCATTATTTTCAGTGCAACATCAAGAATACCAATGACCCTTTAGACCATGATTAACTCTATTAAAGCATATTAATGTTATTGCAGAAATCTTGGTTAATTGGTTCCCAGAAAAAAATTTCCCTTAGTGAAAACATTTCAACAAACATCAATTTTAACACACAGAAATAGCTCTTGGTACTCTCAATAATAGTTTATGTCTAAATGGTGTTTGTGGACAGTTACACCTCACTGCATTGTTTGTGGGCTTGGCCTGCAAGGTTCAGAAGGAAGCTGGTTTGTTCATTGAGTGAGGATAGCCAAGAAGTGTTGAAAGAAACAGCTTGCCTACAAATGTGTTTATCAAGCCATATCTATGCCTCTGACCATGCCACTAGCCCAAAGGTTTGGGTCATTAACTTCTCTTTTCTTACAGAGCGAGGATCAGATAGATCTCTCTCACCAGGAAGAACAGGCTGGCATTCAGAGGCACACGCTGCACAAAGTCCTGGCAGAGTGCCCTCTCAACAGTCTCACACTTTCCTGGAAGGATCTGCAGTGCAGAGAGGACAAATCTCTGGTCAGCTGTCTGTCAGCATCCAACTGGGTGCAGGCTTCAGCTGCTACTTGACCCTCAGCTTTATCCTGCCTGCCCAAATAGGAGTCTACTGACCATGAGATCACAAGTCAGGTAAATGCCTGTGCAGGAGGCATGTGACACAAGCCTGCTGCAGCCAAGAACAAAACTTAAGCCAAAAGAACAACCCCTGTCTTCCCTTCCCTACTGAGTGATGCATTGCTAGGACCAGCCACAACATGGTCTCTGCCCTACTTCCTCACAGCAAATAGTCAGAAAATCCTATCTGGCACATCACAGTGGCCACAGATGAGGAAAGGATCTAGGATGCTGATCTGCACGTACTTCTATTTTACCTTCAGGGCAACAAACAGAACTGGATATCCCACTGAAATTTCTGGGTCAAATCTCCAGTAATAGAGCATGGACAAAGGTTTCTTTTCTGGTGCTGAGGAAAGGAGCACAAAACTGATTACATTGTGCTCTGGGAAGCGGTAACATGGTAGTTATCAACAGTTCTACTCCACTGACCTCAGATACACAAAAGCAGAGAGGCATTATAATCAGCAGCAGTGGCTGCAAGACTGAAAAAGAGAGCTGGGATGAGTCCTGACAAAGTGTTGTGTTCTTCTGGACATATGATTATGGAGATCAGCACGCAAACCTCTTGATAGTTAAGGCTGATAGCTGCTGGGAACTGTTTTTTACCAAACAGACATGACTGTTCTAATAAACCAGACATGAGCCACTGGAAGACACAAAGATGAAAAAGAAAAAGAAAGTAAGCTGGGAACGTTGAGCATTGTATGCTGAATGTCTGGCACTCCAGAACACTTGCAAATATCCCTAAGGAGACCAGTAAGAATAAATAATTTTGCACTGACCCTAGTGTGAGTGGCCATCTGTAAGGGTCTAAGGGTAGAAGTAACACCATCTCTGAGGGTCTATAATGAAATAATTCTTGCAGTACTAGTGTTAAAATATGAAGAAAGGCTAAGGGGATAAAATTTATTCTACTAATGGAGGACTTCAGATATATATTACAGAGAGCAATGGTTAGAGTTCTGGACTAATTCACAGATGTGAAGACTACAGTTGACTGCTACAGAGGTCAGCATACTATTTCTTAAATACAAAAGCCTTTGTCCAAATTGTGAACAACTCTTGGTGATCCTGGAATCTTTGAGACCAAGCAGACAGACTCATATACACACCCAATATGACCAGATCCAAAGACACAAAACAGGAGTTCTCACCCTTGCACTTCATATTTTCCATTTCTCTGTCTTTCATGATGTCATGGTTTGACACTGGCACAATGCCAGTGCCCCCATGAAGATACCTTCTCCCTGGTTTCTGCTGTGAGATGTGACCAGGAATAAGCAAAGCAGGCTCCTACTTAGGGAAAAAAGAACCAGAACTTTATTAACTATTCTACAACTACAGATAAGAAGGAACACACACACAGGGAAAATGAAAACTTCACAAGTGCATTTCCTCCTCCCCCCACCAAATTTCCAACCCAATACATTTGTTCCTCAAATCACCAACTCTCAGTCCAGCACCACCTTTTAGACAATCAATCCTCAGTTCATCAAGAGGAGAGGAGTCCTTCTTGTACCATGGGCTTCCCCTGGAAACACAGCTGAAGCCTCGTGTGTTTCTGTGTCACTCGTGGCACCGCCCGGAGTACATCTGCCGTCGTGACTTCTTCCTTTCCATGTCCAGTGCTCTCACCACTGAACACGGACCAGAACTGCTTCTAGGGTTGTCTTTTTTAAGGATGCTCTGTCCCGTTCCAAAAAAGGCACAGTCTCTCCTTTGGGACACCTGTCCCCACAATCTCTCCTTTGGGACACCTGTCCCCCCCATATTTTTCACCCCCTGGGGCCGAGGGGCACCAACACTGAACCCTCTTGGTTCTGAGGCCATTGCCTCCCCCTAGATGCAGTCTCTGTATCACAAGGAACATGGTTCTGTCCATGGCTATACAAAAAGAGTCCAGCAAAAGCCACTCCATCATCTCTTCCCACTAGGATTCTTCTCTATTCTTTTACTATCTCTCACTCGCCCAGACCTCTCTCACACTGGCCCATTTCCTTCCTCATCTTCCACTCTATCTTCTAGGAGAGGTCAATGATCTGTAAAGTTCTCAGTCTCCAAAAAGGGGTTAAAAGCTCCTACAAGCGGCCGGCTGAACCCCCCCCCCCTCTTCTCCGTCCCAGCCGTGCTGCCGGCGCAGGCCCATGTTTATCAAGCTTCAAGGTTACAGTCCCAGGCAGCGGCTCTCTTTCTCTCACTCTCTGTGTCTCTCAGGGGGGGCTGCCTGATGGCTCCCGGTGTCTCTCTCTCTCTCTTCCACCCTTCCACCCCCGGGCTCAGGCCTACCTCTCTCGGCCTCATGGCTTTCCCCTCCCCCTGCCCAGCCAGCAGCTGGGCCGGGGGAGAGACCTGAACTCTTTCCCACCGGAAACCCAAGAGGACCCTCCCAGGGGAGAGCTCTGCTTTTAACCCCGTGTTCTCAGAGGCGTGTCCATGTCCCAATGGTCAGGTTAAATGCCAATATTAAAGTCTGAATATCCATTGGCCAAAAACACAGCATCTCAAAAAAAAAACACATTTCCTGTCAAACCACCACATTCCACCCTTCGCCTCTGAGAACACACTTTCTAAAATTATTAACAAAATTACAAAACACTTCAACACTTCTACAAAACAAGAAAACCTTCATCTCCAGATTTTAACTCAATACATGCTTTGTTCTTATTCTTCTTTGGTCCCATCTCACAGCTTTACTCACAACTTTATCTTATCACTCCCCCAAAATTCGATTCCCGGTCAGGGAACCAAAAATGTCATGGTTTGACACTGGCACAATGCCAGTGCCCCCATGAAGATACCTTCTCCCTGGTTTCTGCTGTGAGATGTGACCAGGAATAAGCAAAGCAGGCTCCTACTTAGGGAAAAAAGAACCAGAACTTTATTAACTATTCTACAACTACAGATAAGAAGGAACACACACACAGGGAAAATGAAAACTTCACAAGTGCATTTCCTCCTCCCCCCACCAAATTTCCAACCCAATACATTTGTTCCTCAAATCACCAACTCTCAGTCCAGCACCACCTTTTAGACAATCAATCCTCAGTTCATCAAGAGGAGAGGAGTCCTTCTTGTACCATGGGCTTCCCCTGGAAACACAGCTGAAGCCTCGTGTGTTTCTGTGTCACTCGTGGCACCGCCCGGAGTACATCTGCCGTCGTGACTTCTTCCTTTCCATGTCCAGTGCTCTCACCACTGAACACGGACCAGAACTGCTTCTAGGGTTGTCTTTTTTAAGGATGCTCTGTCCCGTTCCAAAAAAGGCACAGTCTCTCCTTTGGGACACCTGTCCCCACAATCTCTCCTTTGGGACACCTGTCCCCCCCATATTTTTCACCCCCTGGGGCCGAGGGGCACCAACACTGAACCCTCTTGGTTCTGAGGCCATTGCCTCCCCCTAGATGCAGTCTCTGTATCACAAGGAACATGGTTCTGTCCATGGCTATACAAAAAGAGTCCAGCAAAAGCCACTCCATCATCTCTTCCCACTAGGATTCTTCTCTATTCTTTTACTATCTCTCACTCGCCCAGACCTCTCTCACACTGGCCCATTTCCTTCCTCATCTTCCACTCTATCTTCTAGGAGAGGTCAATGATCTGTAAAGTTCTCAGTCTCCAAAAAGGGGTTAAAAGCTCCTACAAGCGGCCGGCTGAACCCCCCCCCCCTCTTCTCCGTCCCAGCCGTGCTGCCGGCGCAGGCCCATGTTTATCAAGCTTCAAGGTTACAGTCCCAGGCAGCGGCTCTCTTTCTCTCACTCTCTGTGTCTCTCAGGGGGGGCTGCCTGATGGCTCCCGGTGTCTCTCTCTCTCTCTTCCACCCTTCCACCCCCGGGCTCAGGCCTACCTCTCTCGGCCTCATGGCTTTCCCCTCCCCCTGCCCAGCCAGCAGCTGGGCCGGGGGAGAGACCCGAACTCTTTCCCGCCGGAAACCCAAGAGGACCCTCCCAGGGGAGAGCTCTGCTTTTAACCCCGTGTTCTCAGAGGCGTGTCCATGTCTCAATGGTCAGGTTAAATGCCAATATTAAAGTCTGAATATCCATTGGCCAAAAACACAGCATCTCAAAAAAAAAACACATTTCCTGTCAAACCACCACACATGACAAGAGAAATTCTCACTTTATCCATGAGTAATACCCATGCAAGATGCTGAAGGGTAAAATCTCCAGCGTAAGATCAAGAGGTCTTTTCCAAGGGGTGAGTCATTATGCTTTAGTTCCTATTCTCATTGGCTTGCTGAATCTAAAGAAGATATATCAGAAGAATTTTTCTAAAAAGCAGAAGCCTGATCTTTAAAATATGTTTTTCCATAAGCTGTGGAGTGTCTCTGCATAAGAGGAGCACAAACTGTCCCCTCCTGCAATCTGTTGTAGACCAGGTACAGTTTCACAAAATAAAATTATTCTACAGAGTTGAACCACTTACCCACTTTAGTTTGTTGCATGCTTTAAATGCAGATAACACCACAAAACACTATAAACATCACAAAAACCAGGCTTTACTTGCCAAGTCAGTGTTTCTTTAACAGAGATTGTGATGGAATGAAATCACAGAAAGTTCAAGCTGACCATCTAAATTCTGTATTGCTTTAAATCTTACACATTCTACCCAGGAAAGAAAAAAAAAGGTCTTTGGAGATACTAGTTACTCAGTTATTGTTCAGCTTAAATTAATTGTCAATTAACACTTGTTTTCTTGCATAATACATATTTATATTCATAATAAAAATAGCAGGAGAAATGCAGAACCTATTTACAGTAGAAATTTTCAACTCCTTTACCACAGTCCTACAAAAAGCAAGTTGTTAATAATAAAAATTTTTAAACTAAAAAAAAAGTTTTAAATCTCACCAGGTGAAAATGCAGGCAGGTGTATTACAGCGTTTATATGCCTGAGGTTCTCCTTGTAAAAGGTATATGTTACTTATAAGAATTCATAACCATTTGCTCCAATATCTTAACAAAAGTAAATTCTGTAATTGAGACAATCACTGTAGGACTGCATCATTTGCTCCTCACAGGTATGGGGCAGAGAAAAGATTCCTGTTACTTCCAGCAAAATGTTAGAGAATTCCTTTTAAAAGTAATTGTAAAGAGAGCAGGAGCGGTTAGGAGGACCTGGAAATGAACTGACCAGAGTCCACAGGTACCAAAGAGAGAGACTTCAACCTCAATTATGAACAAAAATAGCAGACTAGTCAGGAGGAGAATTTCAAAGACACAATCAATAGTGAGTCTGTATTGATTTTTTGATACATACAAAGTTTGCCCTTGCAAAGCAGGCTGCCTAGCCTATGGGAGAACTAAAGAACAGGTGGGTCTTCACCCTGCCTCTTTTTTCTCATTGTGGTGACCCAGCAAAGCTGTCTACTGATGTCAAGGTCTCAGAAGAAGCTGTAGTTGCTGACCCAGGAATCGACAGTTTCAAATTACTGCTTCATATGTCTTCGGGTGCCTATTGACCAAATTTTGGAAACATGGTACTAGAAGTTTCTTGGAGCAACTGAACTGGAAACCTGAGTCTGTTTTCCTGATCTCTCTACTACAGTTACCTGCTTGCACAGATATATCAACCAAACAGAGGATGTGACTTCAGTGTCCTTCTAAAGACCAGTCACGGCAGCCAGATTTTTTACAATGTAATTACAGACAGTAAGGTTTCTTGGAGGTTACTCAATTCTCATTTTGATGGAAAATTCCAATCAGGATTTGCAGATGCCCCTTCAAAAATTCTTTCTTGAAATGTAGTACATTTCTTGGGGAAAAAATGGCATTTTCACCCACACATTACCTCTGAAATGTCTACTTTGAACTGGTCCATTTACATGAGCATACTACTTAACAGTAAATAAAATATATCTTAAGGACACTTCAGGTTCTTATTCACCAACAGTTTGAGTTACTTTTTTAATTGCTGCTTCAGCTGGGCTAGAGACCAGCTGTAATCTAAATACAGCACTAGCCAGAGTTCTAGAAGGAAAAAAATATCATGGACCTTAGTTTCAGGCATATAGAGGCATTTGCAGCCTGCAAGAATAGGCAGTCCTCAGCTACACTGCCCTAGGAACAAGGGCATATGGCAAGGACATAAGGTCCTATCTGCCCATTGGGCTCTACTCTGCTGCCTGCCACCTCAAGTAAAATTAGCCTGGGATGCTGCACCATCTCCCAGCATTTAATCAAGATTCTAAACACTTGCAGCTTTATTTGGTGGTGAATATGCCTCAGGTGTATTCTCTACCTTTGATCTTCTCGTGGGAGGAGATGGAGAACAAGAGCCAAAATTCAGCAGAAGTCAAGACTGACATTGTGAATAAGACATTGGCAAGAAAGGAGAGTTTTTTTCCTTCATTCCCTGCTCTCTGTTTCATCTACTCCCTTAACTCATCAGCTATTACCAGCAGCATGTTGTGTTTACATTTTGTCTCTTGGAGGGAAGTAAAAAATACATAAGTTGAAGCTTCCTTATAGATTTGGCTGCTCATCACATGAACACTGCATATTTGCTTTCATTGCTGTCTAATAAATATTTTATGCTTTTCTGACCTAGCAAGCAGTTTTCCAGAGCACACTGTAGGCAATGTTAGTCAATTTTGCAAAGCTATGAAACATCTGGTGTGGCTGTAACATGTTGGCAGTGCTATCCATGCTACTCAGCTCTCATGAGAATTTTTCCCCCGTGTGCCAAACTGGAGTTGCTGTGAGCTTTCAGAAGACTGAAACTTTCCCTAGCAGGTCATGAAATGAGTCATCAGGCCTGAATGAATCTTTGTATTACATGGATCACATGTTTAGTAGTCTCACTGAATATGTTTTCACATCCAGGAAAAAAAAGCAAGGATAACATTTTGCTGATTCTCTTTGCCATAGACATGATTTTGCTTGGATTCAGCCTCACATGTAGCCCTCCCTTCACCCTGAATAGATCCCATTCCTCCCTGGCAGAAAGAATACATATAAATTAATCTCTGTGATACATTTAAAGACATACCTTTTCTGTCATGTCTGAGGCACTTAGCCCCTTATGATCTTATGATCTCTGTGCTTAGACCCCACATACAAGCAGCACTGTGCTTTCTCACTTGCATTGCAAATTTCTGCATCGAGTGCGAGATAAGGATGTGGGCAGCAACATCCAGTCACAGAACAGGAGAAAATATGAGACTTTGCAAAGCATTTAGAGTCTTCTAGGTTTCCTGTGACAGTGCCACTGTTTGGTGTCAGAAAATAAAGGCCTTTTTTTCAGGCCTCTTGCTTACCTTATCTTTCCAACAGCTCAAAGCCTGAAAATATAAAAAAAAGCAGCCCAGGCTTTCAGCAACATAAGGAGCCAGAAGATAGCAGCCTTGTCACCTTCAATGGAATGCCACACCTTAGAAGGATTTACAAAGCCAGCAAAAGCTTTGAGTAAGGCCAGCTCTGTAAAGAGCAACAGCAGATTCATTATGTTTTCTGCTCTTTCCAGTTCACCACCAAGCAGGTCGTGGTCAGAGAGAGCATATGTGAGAAAGGAAGTTTATTTAAGCACCACCTCTCCTAATACTTGATGCTTTCAAGCCCAGTAATGTCTGCTGCTACAACTAAGTGCTACTTCAACTCAGTGCTGAATAGTAAAGGCTTAAAAAGGAGTAAAAGCATGGGGACAACCATCATCACTGTCTTGTTCATCGCAAACTGGTAGGGAAAAGTCTACATTATGAATCCAGTGAGCTGTTTCTCCCTTATATTGCCCTGTCTCTGTCACTAGTAACAGACAGGTGTTTTCAGAGCTGCTGGACTAGCCAAGACAGACAGGAGATGAAAGGAGCACCATGTGTCTCTTACTGTCTAATCAGTAAGACAAAAGTTAGGAACAGCACTGATTCCACCTGCCCTTACATCCTTGATTTGCTGTGACCTGTGACTTTGACTTTGTTTCTATTGTTTCATCAGACAAATGATTTAATTTCTCCCACTCTGGAAGTGGGGCTGGGATGTGGGAATATGACTTCCTTGAGGAAAGGTGGTAGTTTGGACCTAGATTTTAAAGTCAGCTCTGCATCCTCCTACTTCTTGTGCTTCAGTAAGGTCGCTGTCCTTAAATTGCAAAGCACCCAGCCTCTCAGCCAGGCTCCAGACAAAGGAGAAAACACCCCCAATAACAAGCATCAGGCATTTTATCCCAGTCTTCCAGAGCCTTAGCCATTTCCCAGGCCACAAAAATTAATCTGCAGTAAAGATCATGGCCCAGCATTCTGCTCTTCTTTACTGCCAATTTCCACCCAGGCGGTTTCCATTAGCACTGATGCTCATTGCCCATCCAGCAAGCTTGGACACGAGCAGGCCAGCCTCCACTGTCAAACATGTAGCCAGGTTCTCCTCTACTCAGGCTGAGCCTGTTTAGAGCAGTATCTGGCCAATTGTAGTCATAACCCCTGTGCCCCAAGTCACTCAACAGCCACCACACAGAAAATTACAGACTAAAAGCACAGTCTTTATGCACAAATCCTTGGGTTTTTCCCAAATCCTTCTCATCTGCTTCTTATCAGGCCCAAGCCTAAATTGAAAAACAGGCACTAAGACTACCCCAATCCTGTTATAAATCTCTCTCCATTACATAGAGATGCTTTTGGTGTTTCTAATATTTATTAGCTGTCACCAGAGCACTACCTTTATGCACAGCACCCCAGCCAAAGCTATACTTACAGCCATTTCTAAAAGGATTCTGTAGGCATACTTCAGTTCTCCACTCTAGCTTTAGACCCATTAACACACAGTTTCAGCCTTCACACCAGCATGTGTGCCTATGGAGTCAAAGCAAAAGAGGAAAGCAGATGTTAAACTATCAATACCCAGAGGTTAACTGAACTTGAATTCAGATGTAAGCAATGACATTTTAGGCTGAAAAAAATTGATCCATGGGCATTTCCTAAATACATCACATCATTTTCTAGCTTAAGAAAATTGCATTAACACTTATTTGAAAAGTGTCGAAGACTGCTAACATGAGAAGGTTGTGAATTCAGTTGCCAAGACCAAGGAACAAATATAAGAAAATAGGTCTGCAAGTATGAAGTTTAATACAAGTCTGTATGGACAAGTCTCCTGTGACACAAAACCCTTTTACAAATTTGAGCTGGACTCACACTCTTCTTTATATTTTAAAACAGACTTTGCCAAATCATTTTCTTAAACTACAGTGTGTGTTTAATCATGAAAGGTATCTCTTTATTCCTGAAAAAAAAAATTCTTTTAAATAGATGCCATGGGCAATTCAATCTGAATTTTTAACTTCCATTTTATTTATCAAAAAGTAAAATGCTTTGGAAATGTGAAACACTTACCTGGATTTGTCTCACCCAGCAATTCTGTTTCCATTTCCTCATCATTTTACTCAGCTGGAGGTTTCAATTTTCTTCTGTAGAGATAAAAGTTCACCCTGCTTCCTGCAGCTACCTGTATTGACTATTGTTTGCTAGCAGGCAGAAAAACAGAAGGAGAGTCAGAAATATAGGTTCCCCCTCATCAATCAAACCCCACAAAGCTTAGCTCTGTTTACTTCCAGAAAGGAATTAAGTGTTTCTAACAACTGCATAAATAACAGAAAGCTACAAGATAAGAGCCACATCCTCTGCATTTGTTTTGCAGAAGTAATTCAGCAGGAAGGGGATATTCCCTCTATCATTTCTAGCAAGAAAAGGGGGCTCATTGGTAGAGCTCAGTGCAGATTTGGAGCAAACCCCAGCTCAACCCTCAAACCACAAGGCTTTAATGTTGATCAGGGCAGTCCTCATGCTTTCTGAATCCTCAGGGGATAATGGCTTTTTGGAGTTAGTAAAGGGGAAGGATCTGCCTCTGAGTATTGGGTAGTGAGTGCAAAAAATTAGTTAAATGCACAATAAGGGGATTTCATGGAAGATTAGCTGTAAAAACAAAGTCACATGTTTGTCTTAAGGAAAGAAGTATCTGAAGGGGTAAATATTTGGTTTTTTGTATCTCTCTTCCTCTGACTAGATTTTTATTTTACGTGAATGAGCACTATCTACACAAAATGCTTTGTGAATAACGTTTATAAACAAAAACTGTGTAGAGGTATGGGAGGTAGAAATGCCAAGATCAATCTTCAGGTCAGCCAGCATCACAGGCGCAGGCCTCTGCTCCTGTCAGTGTACAGCATGACCAGCATCTGCATATGCAAACTGCAGCTCTTCACCAGGCCACCTCAGAATGACATGTGGCATCAGAGAATCAGAGCAGGATTTGAACTGGCTTCATTGTCTCCATTTTCCCATCCCTAGTCTCTGCTTCAGTGGAGGAATTTGACATAAAGGCACACCGAGTAAATGACCAATAGGGTGTGAAGCAGTAGAAATATCCAGTAAGATAGGCTTTCTTCTGTGGTAAACTTCCTTACCTACTTTTAAAAGGGTGATTTCACTACCTTCGTTGCAGCTACAGGAGCATGAAATATCATTAATCTTTTCATGACTGATTTTCTTTATTCTCACAGCTGTTTTGCCATTGTGGAACAAATAATGAGATTCTTCAAGAGGGGCTTTCAGAACACAGCATTAAAAAGAGTAAGAATTTGCTCTTGTGTTAGTGGAAAACAGGGTAAAAGGACATTTCTTGTAACATATTACTTTGAATGTATTGTGTTGTGTTTATCCAGAATAAAACCCTCTTGAAATGTTGCTTTAATTTCTTGAAATTATATTTTTTTCCAAGTGGTTATGAAGAGAACCATGCATTATAGTCAGGCATTATATAAACCTGCATGAAATGCAGAGATTCAAAACTTTTCCCTACCAGAAAGTCGATTATTCTAAACTGTTCTCATCTTCTATAAACAGCTAATTCTTTACAGTGTTTTTTGCCTATAAATCTCAAACATCTATAAGCATGAGACTGTATTCTCAGCCAGGTGACATCTGTCAACTCATTGATGACAGCTGCAGGAATTTACTAAATTGTTCATATAAAAAGCAGTAAGTACCTTATCATCTGCTCTCCTGATTGAGGCATCATCAGGACCTCTCCCTGGTAAGAAGTATTTCATCAAGATCTAAGCCATCAATTCAATAAACGCCTGGGTGCTGAGGAACACCCATCCAAATGCTTCTTAGAGCTTTAACTGGATGTTTTATGCAGCAGAGGTCTCTCCCCATGAAATAGGCCACAAGAGTTTACATGTTCTCTGCACAAAAAAAATTCTTATTTAGGCAATCCTTCCTGCTAATTACTTCCAGCAATTATGTAAATACATAGGGACACAGCTATAAAAAGAATCACACGTGATGTCAGCTTCTGATATATTTAGAGTTTCACTTTCCATCTAAAGAAAGGAGAGGTAAACAAGTAGTCCAGCAAAAACCACCAAGGGATCATCAAGTATAATATATCAAATATAATGAACACAGCACAACACAGTTGAAGCAGCTATATGTTTGAAAATACAAGCCGTCCAAATGGAAAACACTCGCTATTTAAATTCTCTTTAACTACCTTTGCTTCTGTTTATCTCAGTTATATCAAGTCATGGTTTGGAGCTTTAACAAAAGAGGGTTTAATCAGCCGGTTTCTGATGTAGGGAGTAGGTTGAAGTAATGATAGCAGACTGGAAAGTTGTCTTCTGTTGCCTAGCATTGTTGTGCCAAATATAGACACCATGTGTTACATTCCAGCCCAAGTGATCCCAAGGCATCTTCTTCCATAAAGTCCCTTTTGCTTTGGAGAGGCAGCACCTAAACACACAGCCAACTGAGAGAGAATAGAATTTCAATTCCATTGAATATAGTGAATAACTGCCTACCTAAATCATTCTTCTCTGAAAGATGTCTGTTGAGAAAAGGAGGTATACACAGTGTTGGAAAGTTTAAAAAAAAATGGTTTTTTTGTCTTTCAAAAGAAAAAACCTACATTTATTTTTAAAAGCCAGAAACAAAATGTCACTTCATTTTTCTCTCAAATATAAAATAAATAACAGCTTGGTAATAAGCTATCAGAGGATGAAAACATTTTCACTGAAATGTTTACTAGCACAGGGAGTGAAATTTTTGTTTAACTGATAATGTAGGAACAGTATGCTCATGAAAAGTTCAAAGAATATAACAGTCAAAAAAGAGGTGGTAGTTTGTTTCTGAACTCATAAAGAAGCATTCACACATATAAACAAGCTTGAAAAGATACTGGAGGCTGTCTGTCCCTCAATAACTACTCCCTGATTTTGAGTAACTGCCGGTCCATACTCATGCTACCATGAGTCTGTATGGAATCTTCAAAGAGTAAAATGCTTTTGTTATTTAAAATAGAGTGCAGTACAGCATGAAGCAGCATTATTTTTTCTTTAGTAGTTCACAAGACAGATTGCCAGTTATTGACCCACAGCAGGTTTTTACAGATATCTTTTATACTTTTAAGTGCAAATGATATTTTGGGGTACATTTAAAAGACTGACATCTGTCTTTCCTTGGATTGTATCTAAGTGACAAAGCCCAGATACTGAGCCTGATTGTGACAAGAAACAATGCAAATTAAAGGAGAAGTCTTGGATAGGCTTAATAAAATACTTGTAAACATTTACGAAAGTTACAGAGATTCTTATTTTTGATGGAACAAAGTTCAGATCAATTCCCTGGTAATTTCTGAGGTGGAAGAGAAGAAGGAGAGAAGGCAAAACCAAAACTGAGATCCTTTTATAACTGAAAACACATTGAAACAAACAAAAAGCTTGTTTGCTTTTCAAATGTTTACAAAATCCTCATTTGATGCACAAATCCAAATTCAGAATCCTCCCAAGCAATTCCAAAATGGACCTGATTCTTCCACCCCCATCTGATCTACAATTAGTCAATCACAGCATCAGGAGACTTTACATGTTTTATAGCTACCCTGTAACACAGACATCTCTCTGGCTTGTTACACTTGAAATTTAGGGTGAAATTTGTGTCTCTAAAAAAAATATTGAGTTTTAGTTCCCAGACAGCATAAATTGATAAAACTTTTCATGTCAATCCATTGATTTTTTTTCGCCAGAATAGCTGATCCTTACCCTCTACCTCTGTCATATGCAACAGAAGCGAGAAGTCAAAATATCCCAAACATGCTCCCATCCTTTCCATGATTGGCTTGTGCTACAACAATATAAGCAGGTACAGAAGACAGCCCTGCTACTCCAGACTTTTCCAAATGCAGACACAGAGATCACAGTATTTACTATTGCTTTATTAAGAACTAATCACATCCTCTTACCATTGAGTGAGGCAATAGCTGGTAAGATTCCTGCATCACAGAAGGCATCTTCTTGAGTCGGGTACATGGGATACTTTGGTTACCACAAGACTCCAGCCTTGTTCCTCTGCTTCTATCTGACTCTACAGGGCATTAGCCAGGGCTCCAGGAGGCTGCAGGGCAGTTGTGTCCTGCTGGTGACCTCACAGGGGTCACTTACTCTGTGCTGCTATTTTGCCACAGCAATACGGCAATAAAGGAGTCCCAGTTTTTTGCAAATTGTGTTTAGACTTAGAGGCAAGGAGTTCTATTCAGGGCATAGAGATTATTCTCATTCATACAACAGGCTTGGCTTCTGAAACAGTAAACAAGATTCACAGCCAAGGTAAAGACATTTCCTTATTTTTTTTAGTTATCCTTCCACTGTGTTTTATCTTGTAATTGTAAAAAATGTAAAATAAGCCTATAACGTACTATTTTTTATGTTTAATCATAATTATTACAAGAAAAGTTAGATTATGCCTGGACAAAGGACACAAAATCATTCTTTCTTGCTAGCAGGATGAAACTAAAATTCTAGTTCTGTAGTTAAAAGATGGAACTTA
Source organism: Molothrus ater (assembly GCF_012460135.2). Taxonomy (NCBI): domain Eukaryota; kingdom Metazoa; phylum Chordata; class Aves; order Passeriformes; family Icteridae; genus Molothrus; species Molothrus ater. Next base: position 46,104,471 of record NC_050511.2, read on the forward strand.
TTTCAGGATGAGATAAGAATTAGCAGGATCTAGAGCATTAATAGGGCACACACTTCTGATTTCTCATTCATGCAGATACCTTCAAGGCAGCTGGGAGCTGGCATTTCCTGAGATATTTTAAGAGACCATGAAAGCACATTGTTTTTCTTGCTGTGACAGCAAAGCACTGTTCACAGGCTTTATTTGATCTGGAAGCAGGGGGAAAAAAACCACAATCCAATCTCTAAGCCTAGAATCACTTATTTTAAAGGTGTAAGACCAAACAAGTCCCCAGTGATAGCAGCTGAATGCAAGTGACATGTTCCTCTGCTCAGGCTGCTACTCTGGGACTTTGGGTATCGAGTTTGGTTGACATCAAATTTTGGTGCTGGCTATTCTCAGACCAATGGCTTAACCAGGCATCACCCTATGAAGCAATCAATCCATCACAGGGAAATAAGAACAAAAAAAGGGTTGCTCTACAGAACTGGATTTATTAAAACCTATATCATTTATAACACCAGGAAAAACAATAGTGCCAGTTTGCAGCAGTCAAAAATAAGCTGTGGTGACCATTGTCCCAAAGATAATAAAAAACAAGGTAATCAATGAGATAGAAAAAGAGTGGAAATCCCTGCTCTGAGAAGCCATAAATACTACAGTTAGTCCTATCAGTAGGGAAATAGTTTATTTACTCAGGAAAATCTGCTGAGATTAATTACAGGTGAAAGTCTGTAATAATAACAGATAACCTGCTGTATATCAGATCACGTTCCCAAAAAAGATATATGCCTTCTCTAAACAGTAATTAGGTATGTTGTATGTAGTTGTATGTGGTAGAGGCACCAATCACATTAATACAGTTTATTCACGTGGTTTCCTAGCATGAAAAATAAGCTGGGATCACAGTATGAAATCCAATTTCTTGGCTAGAGAGGTGAGCTCTTTGATAGAGGAGCACAGCAGCAATATGAAAATCTGTAGCTGCTTAATCTCCCCTCAAATCATCACCAATATCTCAGCATACCCTTGATCTTCCTTGCTGGAATGCTGGGATGAGTGCCAGGTGCCTGAGCCAGGGACTTTGGCAAAAGCAAAGTGAATATGGCCAACATTCCAAAGCATCAAGGCTAAATCCTGAACATGTTGCTTGCAAAGTAATCCCACTGATAGAGGGAATCTGCTGATACAGAAGAAGCACTTCTTTCCCTTTTTACAGAAATTTCTGCAATTTTGTCTTGACATCCAAAAAACAGAGGACAGTCTTTTATCTTTGTTCAGAGGCTGAAATCTTTTCATGATGTTGAGCTACCATTACAATAACAGTGGCATGATATAAAAATACATTTACTTTGTTTCCAATGGAAAATATCTCATAAACACTCCAGGATATTAAATGGCATACCAAATCTTGCTGAACTAAGAATTGCCCCAACTTCTTTGGAAAAATCTGTTTTCTTCTGGAATATTATACCTTTGTTCCAACCATGGATTCAACTCCATAGATATTTCAAATATCTCCCTGACATCATAGGTATATTTTTCCCTACAGCTACTAACAAAAGGAACACAACCAGCAAACACAAAGAATTTTCTATCCAAATTGTAAGTCCTCTCTCAGCTTGAGGCCTCTGCCTCCCATCCCACTCTATCTACAGGTGGTTATTTCCAGTTCTCAGACACATAATGCAAATAATTTTGTAGGGACAAGACTCTACTTGCTGTTTGGGTTTGGGGTTTGTTTTTTTGTTCCCTTAGGAGATATCCATGCTATACACTGGCTCTCATCCTTCCTTCTAAGCAGCAAATTTATGCTGTGTGACAAGAGGTGGCTTGAGATGAGCGGACACCCCTGGAGACTGAAAGCTTTCACATCTCCCCAGGCTATACAGCACCTTGCTGCCTGGAGCTCCTGGCACTGAATCTGACATACGGTGTATCCACCCTTTGAGGGAGAGGGAACCACAGTGTCTGTAAGAGGGAAGCCAGCTGGCTGGCTGGCTATGGAGTCATGGATATTGGACCTCAGCAGAAAAGCTTTCCTGCTGTTAGAACACTGAAATTTAAAGGGAAATGTTCTTTCCTCATCATGCAAAATTTAACTCTTAAACTTATTGATAGCTCTTGAGAGTCATCTGTCTTGAAGACATTCTGGCTAGTCACTGAATAGAAGAAAGACACAAGACATAGTACTGATCTGTTCACATTTCACTTTTAACTATTGGATTTCCTTACTTTATGACTCATTTCTGCTGTTTGTATTATTCAAATAGATATGACTGATTATTTTGACAGACCTACCATGGGAACATATTACTGCAGATTTCCTTCACTGTTTTACAATAGAACTCTCCATGTTGTAGAATGAAAGGTTTGAGGGGTACGATTTTATGCCAACATCTTCCTCAAACAAAACAGAAAACCAAGTGGAGTAGGAGAGAAAGTAATTTCCCACAGTTGTGCTCAAGGTATGGACTGCAGCTCAGACCCTTCCAGCCTCATCTGACCTTGCCAGACCACTTGTATTCTCCCATAGGAAAACAGACTGAACAGAAAGTTAAGACCTAATGTTCTACAGGAATATAACTGAGAAAGGAAACAACACCTGCTGCAATCAATGGGAGCTTCTCCAACCACTTCAGTAAGCTCAGAGAAGGGTTAGGCCAAGAGAACAAAGATTACAAACTGAGGCACAGAAAGTTCTACCCAAACAAGAGGAAGACCGAATAAGGAAGAACTTCTTTGCTGTGCAGGTGGTTGCCCAGAGAGGTTATGGAGCCACCCCCGTTAGAGATATTCAAGGACTATCTAGATGAAAGATCATGCCATGTGCTCTAGGGTGACCCTGCTTACACAAGGAGGTTGGACCAAATTGACCCACTGGGGTCCTTTCCAACCTGACCCATTCTGTAGTTCTGTTAACCCAAACTGAAAGATCTGCTGTATTCCCTCTGGCACCAGGGAAGAAACACACAATCTGCTGCTTCCTAAACCCTCTGCACTACATGGGCTTACTATGTTTACTCTTTTGCTGTCTCAGAAATGTCAAGCTCATCAAGAATTTGTAAAGCTTCATCACCTGGATGTGTGTGATTACATGGGAAACTCAGCTCACCCAGCTTCTAGACAGCACAACAGCAGGCACAAAATATGGCTCAAAAGCCAGCCAGCCTCACATTACTAATATTGACATCTACGTTGGTTGGACTTGCTAATCTGACAGGTCTTTTCCAGTAGATTCTGTGATTCCGCAATTGAAACTTAAAGCCTCTACACTGACACTTGAATGCTGTTATTAAACACACCAGTGTCTGTTTGAGAGTCTGAAGGGCACCACTGGGCCTGTGTGATGTTGGCTGGCCCCCCAGGGCTCCTCCTGCCTGCCCATGAGTACTGATGGTGTTGTGGCTGTCAGGACGCAGCCCTACCGCCCCTGAGGGTGCTCAGCTCCCTCTGTGCCCAGACAATGTGCACAGGTAGGCAGAATGACTGTCTCCTTGCTCTACCAGTCTGGCACTTGTGACACCTGAATTGTGTGCTGACCCAGCTCCTGGGCAGTCTGTGACATGCCCCTGCATGGAGGAAAATGGAAGAAAACAGCCTGGCCGCCTAGTCTCCTCTCCAAAATGTTCCAAATTTTCTGTCAGGAGAAGACAGGCATTAATTATTACCAGCTCTCTCCTCTGGAGCAGACAGAACAAACTGCTTTTATCTTGCAACTGTGAGTCACCCCTTTGGATGGTGGCAAAGGGAAGATGGGGTGATGATGTAATTCCTAACTCTTTCAGGTTCCCCATCTGCCAAGGAGGAAAAAGCAGACTGTACTGCCAGGCAAAGCTTACAGACCATTTGTTCAGGAAGGTATCACGAGGGCAATGGGCACAGATCTGGGGCTGAGCAGCCAAGAAAGTAGAAGGCAGATGAATGTTGGGAGAGCAGACAGACCTAGAGCTCTCCCATGAAGTGCTGGGGGTACAACAGCAATCTCTGCCTGCTTAGGGTAAGGCACTCAAATACCATCCCAACTCTCCTTTCTTACCAGTTTCTTCAGCTGTGGAAAGGACATAAATAAATCAGGGGCACATTCTTCCCTAAAAATCCTTTCAAGAGGCATCTTGTCTTCCAGACACAGAGAAAAAAAATATACTTGTTAAAAAAATGAGTTTTTACTATTTTCATAAGCTGTGTTTAAAGGCCCAAGTCCCTTGAACATCCCACTCCCATTACTGGCAGCTAAAGGCCAGTATCTGTCAAGTATATCATGCTGCTCCCAGCATGTTTTTCTAGATATGCACTTTTGTAGACCTGTGAGATGAGAAGACAGTCTGTCCAAGGAATTCAGGGATTTCTTTGAAGTTCTTGACATTCCTGCTCTAGTGCCCTAACTTAACTAACAACTTTGGCTAGGAACATGATAGTGAAATCAGAAGAACAAAAGAAATCACACTTCCCAGCAATTTGGATTTCCCTTCCAAAATAATAAATATGTACTTGCAACAGAACCCTCATAGTTTACACATTCAATAGATAACTGAAGTAAATAATTAATTGAACTTTTAAAAGTAATTTATTTAAATAGTCAATCTATTTAAAGAGCCCATCTGTTATTTAAATTATCTACAACCATTTGTTATTTAAAAAAAAATTTGAACATATGTGGCTTTAATTTTTGTTTGGGATTTAATCACCCTCCCAACTTTGTCAAGAGTACTTTAAATAAAACTTCTTTTTGTAAATTCAGATTTTAATGAAGTATTACTAGCTGCCTGTATAATTCTTTTAATAATCAGAGACAGAGTTCTGTGTCACGACTTCAGAAAAGCTAGACAAAAATTGGTCTAAATTACTCTTCAAAGCAGCCCTGAAATATCTTCACAATCTGCTAAGCATGTCTGAGTTCATTTCAGGAAGATGACAAGGTAATCTATGTAGGGAAAAGAATAATGAAACTGACAGATCAAAATACAAGATGGAGAAAAAATTGTGCCTGAATGCTGTCTTTGTCCTGAGCTGTGACTCTCAACATCACTTATCAGAATAACAGGCCATTCATTAGAAACCTTTTTCCCTCACCCACATTTCAGAGCCAGACATGGGAAGTAGACAGTCCTCCTCTGGGAGACACTGCAGGGCTCTAGGTGACACAACCGCACCTAATTTTATACTTCTGCCTTGTTTCCCAGGCAAAATGTCCCAGAACTTCCTGGTCTAGGTGGTCAGCTCTTCCCATACCATGTCACCTGGCCACACTCAAAGTGCTTTTTGAAGTTGTATTTCACGTGGGGATCTCTAGTCCTATCACTTCTGTCCAGGCTTAGGAACGCATTATCCTGTACAGCTTGCTGTGTCCTGCCACCCTGTTCTCTGGTGCTGGCACTTCCACTTATCTTTCTTTCTACCTGTCTCTGCTCACATTGAAAGAGACTCTCAGATCCAAATGCTGTCAGGCATCCATGAGTCCAAGTGGTGGATCTGCATTCAAGACTCAGAAGACATTTTACTGGAGTGCACAGTGCTCTTAACCCTTCCCAAACTTTGTAAATGCTGGTATCAGCAGTTTTATTCTCATTCTTATCCCCTTGTATTGTTCTAGCTTTTATTACAACAGCCTTGAGGAATCCAAGTGACTCCACTCTCCCCTTGTATATTGGGAAAAATCCTGGCAATGTGTTTTATGGGATCAGTTAACCAAAGAAGGTTGTGTGAACCTCTCAATATATGGGTGACCTACAGGTCTTGAGTTTTCTGCGTACTTCTAGAGGGTTCAAACCATTGTTTCTGATTATTGCTGCCCTTCTGCTACTATTGCACTTCCCCAGCCATATTGAACTGTAAAGTTCTCTGCTGCACAGCAAGTCAGCCTCTCAGTGGAGTTTCAAAACTGGGAGGTCTAGGTACATTTTAGAACCTTGGGTAGTAGGTACACAGTTCTACCAAAAGGCTATGCTACCTGCTGGGACACCATTACCTAAATATATTGTACAAGGTACAGTGCATAGTAGCAATAAAATGCCAACCTTCAGACACCTTAGGGATCACTCATATGGGCCCAGGAGACCTGACAAGGGACTAAGCGCAACAATCATCTTTCTAGATCTTCGAGGACACATGTCTCTCTAAAGCACTACTAGATGCCTGAATGGGACAGAAGAGACAGAACCCTATACACACAGACTCAAAGCCATGTTTCTTTAGTGAGAGGCGATTCAAGTCCCAGTCTTGAGAGCTAGAATCAAAATTAGCCAAGAAGGCTCTACTGTGGTCATTCCTCATGTACCTCATCTAGACAAGATGAAATCCCCTGTATTGTCTAGTTTCTATTATTAATCCATGAGAACCTCCATGTGAGCCCCTCCTGAAGAAACCTTCCTGGTATCCCTGCTGTCTGTTTGCACCCACTTTGGTGTGGCAGTGGTTGCAGTAGCTCCCAATTCCTGAATATTCTCTGCTGACCCACCAAGCCTTCTTGGTGCTTGGCTATTCAAGCTCTATTCAAATACCATCATACTTTATGCCACTTGACTTGCCTCAATTTTTTTCTTACATATATTCAGTCGGTTTTTCATCACCTTCATTTTCTTAATTGTCAAGTTAAATGTGCCTTTTGACCACACTAGTTACAGGCATCTCAAATAATCACCGTATTTTCTATTCTGTAAATCTCATGTACCTTTGTTCAGAAAGGCTGTGCTAGAACCAACTGAACAATTCCACTATCTCTGTGTCCTGTTCTGTACAGTAGCAAAAAGCAGGTGACTGTGTAAGAATAGAAGAATAGATCAGGCCCTATAGCTTACTGCCCTTCAGTAGCTCCCCAGTTTCCAATGGTTCATAGACCAGACAAATCACAAAATACAGCCAATGACTATTTAACAGTAGTACTACCTAACCCTCTAAAGATCTGTCTTCCTTGACCTGCTCAATATCCTTCTTGAAACTGCATACATTTCCTGCATTCTTGACATCCTACAGTATGGATGTCCACACCCAACTGCAAATTAAATGGAGAACCATCTGCTTCATTTGTATTAGAGCTGCTGGCAAATACTTTCATATTATTACCCTGGATTCTGCACTAAAAGAGACAGTGAGCAGTCAATTCATATGCATCTTCTGTAGGCAACCATTTATTGCTTTCTCCTAGTGTCATCTAGTATTTCAACAAAATCTTAGTACAACTTTCATTTAGCTTGGGTCGTCGCAGTTTCTGTGGTTTTACTATTTTTCCCCACTTCTTGTCACTGTCTGTGAAGTACACTTGAAGCAGAATGCATAGAATCAGAGCAAAAATGTGAAGTTAATACCATGGAACAGTTGTCAATAACCCAAACCATGCTAACACACAGATATGATCTTCAGCATTAAATGCTGCATATGCAAAGAGGAGCAGAAAATATTAGAAATTTTCTTTCTGCACGGCTGTTTCAGGCTGTGGGTGGATAGTTTGAATTCTGATTCTCTAAGTCCCAATCCCCTGTGACCAATGTCATCTATAGATAGTATCAAACCTGGGGCCAGACCTCATCTACTGCTGGAAATGGGCATGCCTGAAGCATAGTGTGCCTGCATCCCTAAGTTTCTTGTGAAGCACTAGCAAAGATAAATGGGTTTCTGCCTGTCACATAACAGATAATGTTGGTGAAACAAAAAAATGAAAGTTCTTCATTTTCAGAACATATTCAGAAATTTTCTGAAGTAGGCAGAAGGCATCAGGCTTTGAAAGCAAAGCACATTCAGTTCCTCAGCAATTTGCCTCAAAAGGACTTGTTTAAGATGGGGTAGCCAGAATACTTTAACCATTTTCCCGTGTTATTTTCCCTACATATGCACTGCATTTCATAAGAAAAGTGAAAGACTGGGGTGGTCACTCTCTATACTTTTGAACTCATATATAGGATTTAAGTTCCAACTCCCACCAAAATACCAGACTATTAATTTAAATATCCTGCTTAGGAGGTTACTTAAATGACATTTCCACTGAAAAGACACCGTTACCCCTCATTACAACCTTGTTCTTCAAGTTATTAATAGTTACCACCGAGGCAGAGCATGTAGTTATGGAAAACCCTTCAAAGCTGAGGAAATAATGTCACTTTTATTCAGTAATAAAATTAATAGAATTATAAAATTAGACTTGTGCATTATTCAGGTTATTCCTAATATAACTTGGTCATTTTTAGCCACCTGTAAAAAGATAGGGCTGCAGCTTAATTGGAAAGCTTTCTCCTTCTATTTTTCTCTTTGTGTATTTGCACTGTATGCAAATGTGCTCTACTAAACAGAGATTAAACCTACTTTTAGTCATGGCAAAATACAAAAGTATGAAATTACTAGTTGCTTTAGATTTTATGTCACACTAGAAAATTCCCTTCTCAGGGCCATAGGGAAGAGAGTGAAAAGAAAACAATTCTTCAATGAGCAAGTTGAGAAACTCAATTGGAGATAAATCTGCTGAGACCTTCCAAGGACAGAAATATTTGTTATTAAGTGGGAAAAGCAGCACAAGAAATTATATCCGGAGAAAGGATCTTGGAGAGAGGAAAGAAGGGCAGGGAATCCCAATAATGTAATCCCAAACAATCACTGACTGCTCAGAGCAATGCTCAGCAGCTCAAGAGGTGTTTCCCAGTTACTTTCAGGAGTGATGGTGGAAGAAGACCTGTACAAGCCAAATGGTTTTATTATTGTAGCACTCAAGTGTTTGTGACTCAGCACTTACAGTCTTTTACTCATCTGGAGGCCACCAAAGTAGTACAGAAATTTATCTGACTCCTTTTGTCTCTCAGATTTGGAGAAACAGGTTCAGATATACAGAAAGAAAAATGTTTGCCTGATGCAGTCTTGCAAAGCCAGAGTGGTGATTTGAGCTAGCAGGTATATTGAGGAAGCCACATGAGCCTAGCAGCTGCTAACATGCTGGGATTTGGTGTGAAGCTGTCCAAGTGCTCACAAAAGCTGGCATCTTTACAGACTGAGTAACCAAATTATGGTCAGCACACTTTTTTCACTGTTCCTCACAGGATCAAGTAATTACTCCTCCTTTAAAGAAGGGAATTTTCTAAAGTGCATAGATCCCAAGCAGTTTCCACACTGACTGAAGCTTGTGTTAAGAGATAGAAATTGAGCCACCCTTTCTTCCCTATTGCAATTTCTTAATCTTTTCAGAAAAATTCAACCCACTAAAACAGAAACCTAAGGTACACTTACGTGGCAGATGTCCCAATTCCTTAGACAGACAAGGATTCACCTAGCTGTCTATCTCAAATTATTTCAGCCATGGGCAAATTCAATATAGAAAATTTCTACAGGTTTCCTGAAAATAAGTAGCTTTTTAGGAGGTTGAAAATTAGAGCTCCCATTGCTGTAAAAAGAGGCATAATTCTAGGAATTTTTTGCCCTGTGAGTCAGCCCACCAGCCTGTGTTGGTTTGCCAGCCAGCCAGGACAACAGGAGCTTCCGCTGTCCCTGCTGGACAGAAAAGATCATTCTTGCTCTTAGTAAAAACAATAAATCACACTGGCACAGAAGGTTAGATATCCCTCATGTTAAAGACCTAGAAGGGAAGGAAAGATGTGTGGCTAATTAGAAAATGACAGTCACGAACCTGAGTGCGCTGATAGATTCTGCAATTTCTTGCTATCGAGTGGTTTGGCTGCCTGTGTGAAAAACCAGCTCTGCCATGCTACAGGCTTTCTACTTAGGCCTGCCAGGTAGAACCTGAATGAAAAGGGTTGTGACAAACTTCATATGGTATTTCCAGCTACACGGCCTTCACCTCTCAGCTGGGGAGCCACATTGAGCCTTGCCTAAGCTGCTTGGCAGGTGTGCTTGTGCCCTGACCATTTATCTGGCTGGCCCTGACCATGTATCTGGCTAGACTTGAGACCTACCTAGTAACTGTGAATTTGTCTGCCCATCAATGGATTCTTGTTGGACTCTAGCTACTGCTCTCCTTCTTCAGGTGCTCCCTGTCAGGGAGATCCCTGCTTGCGCTGCGCTTAGTCCTGGATTACCTTCCCTTGGGAAACCATCCCCCTCTTGCTGCTCTTTCAACAACAAAAGAGCAAGAGGCATCATGAAACTTTCCCTCATGAAACTTTTCACCTCATTTACAGTCTCATTTTGCCAATGAAAATAAAGGTCTTTTGAAAGGTGGAAATGTGTCTCATATCCTCCTCATGTCAGTCTCTCTGGTTTTCTCAACATTTCCCTGAAGCATACTTTTTGTGTTTACACAGTAGAAAATTTATTCACTTGAAAAAACCTTAATGTACATAGAAATACAGAATAAAATGGGGGAAACAACATTGTTTTCATGATGTTTACGGCTGAAATCACAAGCTGGGTGTAAGTGGGGTTCATTGCTTAAGGATTCAGTGAGTCCAAAAAGTTGGCATATATTTAAAGGAAGAATAGTTCGGTATTTGCCTGAGACTAAATGGAAAAACTCCACCATGTTCATGGACTTTCCTGAGAAAAAAAAATAGCAGGAAGATGTGAGTTCTCAAGGGAAAAAATCAAACATTTGCTCACCTTTGCTCAGCTTTGTACATTATTAGAGACAGGCTGCTCAGCTAGGGGGCGACTTTATCTAAGGTAGCAGTATACCATCTATGTTCATGTATTATTATACTTAGATTTGCAACTGAGAAATTGAATTGGTCTGCAGAGAGAAGACACATCTAGTCAAACTAAATCAATTACAGTCAAAAGAAGAACAAAACAAAGCAATTTTTTGTGCTAAATCAGTATTGCAGTGGAACAATTCTGATCAGTTTTAACAGCTTGAAGACACATCAGCAGACCACAACCATAGCTTAGCAACTGTGATCAAAATGCTCGTCTTTCATCTTCCCTCTGAGGATAAAAAAGTGTGTACATAAGACCAAGTTATTAGTCACGGCTAAATTACATAAATTGTTTTAGACTACCACATTGTCCTTTCTAGGAAGAGAGTAATTACTGTTAAACTGAAAAACCTGTAAAAGTAGTAGGAACACAAAGGAAGGCAGAATATCACTCTATCACCAGTTCTCCTCATCACTGGCAAACTGAATGGGCCATTGCTGTCCTAATATAAGCCTGGGGCTCCAATATCACTGCTCCCTGCTGTCTGTGCATCTAATATACACCTGCAATTAAAAGCAATATGAAGATTCAAAAGAATAATAGTTTCTATTAGCCTTCAACTGTCATGTAGTGTCCCTTTTTCACAACTGAGTTTCATTTCTAATGTATCCCTCTCACAAAAGCTCATGGAAAAACACAGTGGTCACATAATTATTTGTGGTATTCCCATGTGGGTTCGTCATAACTCTCCTTAGCAGCAGGTGGAGCACTATGACAGGTCACCTACTAGGAATTCCTGAGTGGGTGCTGATCCTGGACAAGGTATCAGGTCTCAGCTGAGGGACTGAAACTAGCAGACAGTTTGCAGAGCATTCACTAAGTCTCCCAGTGGCAGGAGTTGCTCCTCAAAACTGACTCTAGCTCTGTTCTGCTAAGCAACACTCCTCTTTCTGGCCCTGCTTCAAGGTCACTTGAAAGTCGAGCTGGGAAACAGATCCCATGGTGGCACCTCCTGCCCTGCCTTCTCCCTGTCCCCAAGATCTGCTCCACCTTACTGAGTCCAAACAATATTAGAAAGAATACAGCATCCAGCCTTGATTTAACTTGCTGTGTGATTTCAGTTGCCATAAAACACCATGAGGATTTGTTCCTTGGAGAAAGCAGACAAAAAACAAGATTAAGTGTTTTGAGACAGGTAGCAAGACTGAAAAACATAGTTTAAAGGTCTAAGAGTTTAATACCTCTTATCCTCTAGGATTCCCCATAGGGGCTCTGTCTGCTGTGACAGTGCAAAAACACCCTCAAAAAATAAGTGTGGTAGTAAACTAAATCACAGGAGCAACTTCTATGTCACTGAAGGACAAAGAAGAAAATTGTACACAGTTCTCCCAAGCTGAATTAGTTACCAGTTAATAACTAACACTTGCTGTTTATTGCATAAAAGTGTAGAGAAATCCTCTCTGCTATAGGCTCAGGAATGGCGCTGTGTCATGGAGAACAACTTTCTAATGGATGGCTCTTGTTTAGTTACCATGCAGTTATACTTGCACATGGAAGACAAAGGAGCAGAGCAGCAATTTCCATATGAAAACCAATTGTACTCACTTGCACTCACTAGCTGAATGACTTCACTTTCCAAATTTATCTTTTTAGAAAGCAGCATGGGTATATGTGTGAGTGTGCTTGAGCGTACATATACCAATACACACCAAACAGAAAATATGCAAGAGCGCAAGATTTGGTAGGTGGCTGCGCACATGCTCAGCTGACTTATCAGCACACTTAAATTTTCAGAGGAAAGCTCTTTCTTTTACATACCCCATTGTGCCAACCACTTTTGGAAAGGCCTTTTTGGTCATTTGAGATTAGTTCAAATGGTAAGAGTGTCATGCTAACAATGCAAATGTTGTGGGTTAGAGCCCCATGTGGGCCATTCACTTAAGAGCTGGACTAAATGATCTTTGTGGGTCCCTTTCTACTCAAAATATTAGTCGGATATAACATTATTTTCTTACAAGAAAACAATTTTATTGGTAAAAGCTATTCTCATGAGACCTTCTTGGTGCTCTGCTGAAGGCAGGGCCATGCAGATGTAGCCATCACTGGTGCCTGCAGTTGCAACAAACTGGCTGAATTTATTGCCAAGGGGCTGTGCAGCACAACACATTTGCTCAGGTTAGCTGTATCACTACCTCCACAACATGCAGTGGTCCTCTGGATCAATACATCCTACCCCTTGCCTCAGATACAGTTCACCTTTCTCAAAGGTTTCCTGAATTATGGATTATGTTAGCAATCTGTTCAGCTAGTAGTTTCCTGGCAGGCTCAGACCTGTCACAGCACCTCACACAGTGTCCACCCCCAGTGCAGCACTGGGCCTTGCTGCAGGGTCCCATGCAGCAGCTCCTCAAGCTGGCATGTGATCACTCATGCCTGAAGACCAGGGCCAAATGGGCAGACATAACCTGCTCCAGATCACTAACTCATCAAACACAATGTCTTTTGTGGGGTTTCCAACACACCACCTAATCCCCATCTTCAGCTCTCCAGGTTCACCTGCCTTCCTACTCTTACACACTTCCCCACTCCTAGTCCATGACAGATGATACCACAATTAAATTACAACACTATGTTTATTGCTCTAATCAAGACTACCTGTCCAATATCAAATAAAATCACATCACTGTATCTTTTGCCTATTAGAAATATCCTCATTTTTACCTTCTATAGACACATAAACGTCACTCAGTTGTTCTGCTTTAAAATCCCTGAAAACGCCTTGATTTCTAATCTCAGATGAAGGTAAATCCATTTTCTGGGGTTATCTTCTCTTCTCTTCTCTTCTCTTCTCTTCTCTTCTCTTCTCTTCTCTTCTCTTCTCTTCTCTTCTCTTCTCTTCTCTTCTCTTCTCTTCTCTTCCTTTCCTTCTTTGAAAGGGCTGGAGGTGTCAGTGGGATGGAGCTATCTGACACTAGGACCGCGCCATATTGATCCAGTTTGCTCCTGACCTCACCCACCCCCAGACTATTTTTCCTCTGTTAGCCCTTCACTACAGGTTCCAACACAGCACTGCCATAAGGCAGTGGCCCCTGCAGCATTGTCAGGCAATGACACTTGGAAGCATCTTCCTGCCTAGTATATTCTCCAAGTTTCTTTCTAGTGGGACCTGGGAATCTAAACAGGAGGTAAACTCCTACATAGAGGCCTCAGTACTCATAGGGCTTTTTCTCACTGGCCGTGTTCTCTCTTCAAACAGTAGCCTGGAGGAACATGTTCTTTGCTAAGCAAAAGCAGAAACAGTACAACTAAAGAATCTGACTCCAGACCCCAAAGGATGGTCTTTACCAAATCAGGATTCTGAAGCACCTGCAAGTGGCCTTGATGACAGAGGTCATGGAAGTCTTTCTATAAGGTCTTATAACACACTTTTTTTTTTTTTTTTAATGATGAAACTATTTTCTTACGATCATGATTGAGATCAAAAGCCAGTAGAAAGAAAAGCCCTAAATGATTCAGAGTGGGAAGAAAACCCAAACAAAACAAAACAGACCTAAAACCAAAGTACTCTATCACATAAACAAAAACAACACACACACACACACACAGAAGCACAGAAAGGACTAATTCTGTGTGCTGCAGCTGCACCATGGTAGAGCTTTTACTAGATTTGGGGAAGGATTTTCTAATGGCAATAACAATGACAGTCAAACACTGCCTGCCTGATAAAGGATGATTCCCATTAGAAAAGGTAGAAAGAGAACATGAAACAAACAGCTGTCAGCACTGCTTTAGAAAGAATCAATTCTGCCTTGGAAAGTTAGAGGCTAAATCAGCTCTTGTCAGAACTTATAGACCAAGTATCAGTCATCCCATCCAGATGCCTTTTGACATCATAAGGTAGACCAGGAGCTGCATTTCACACTGGGATGGCTGCCTGATGAGATCTTAGTGTTTGTAAGCATGGTCTGTGTATGCACACACAAGAGCCAAGTGCTTTCACAGCAGACCAGCCCAGACAATAAAGCCCTGATGCAGCCTCCTCTTGTGGCACTGTGGGACTACAGCTTGATTTGCGTGGCCAGCATCAAGCCAGACACTCTCAGGCTTCCCTCCACGGGGCTTGCCTTACCTCTGGGGCCTCCTGTGTCAAACTCAGGGGGCAGAGCACATGGTTGTGGTATCTCCACTGTCAGCTCCATACCCTGCCTCTTACCATCTCATGCCTGTATCACAACATCCTCTGTCTCCATTCCCCAAGGGTTCTGTTGTCCTACCAAATATGATTTTCTCTACACTACATCATTATATTGGTGATTAAAAAACACAAACCTAAGAAAAAATTTTTAAAAAATAGCATCTGGTAAATCAGAAGGTTTAGACCTCTTCAGTCAGAAGGTTATCTGTCCCAGGATCTCATCTTCTGTGATGGCCAGAAATGGATATCTGCAGAACAGTTCAAAACCAAAGGAAATAAGAAGCTATCCTTTCCCAGAATATTCTTTCCATCTCCTAAATTGTATGTGCCTGAGATTCCAGCAAGAAAATCTACATGTCCTAAGGCTGCTGGCAAGAACTTCCTCTTTCAGTGGAGGGAAGACTTTGCTAAGGAGCAATCTCAAATTTGGTACTTATATTTCTTTCAGGAGCAGAAAATAATAACAGCTGTGTCACTTTCCTTTGTCAGGGAGCTCATCAAAAGAGGACCTATTTGTAGTTCTTCTACAGCTTTTTTCTTTGTTGTTTTATATATATATATACACCCAGACAGTGCCAGGAGGAGCACAGAGGCTCTTTGCTTAACCCATGTGCAATTTGAGGACAGAGTGCTCCCAACAAGCAGCAACACCTCAGCTGAGAAGACAAGCAGAAATAGCCAGGGCCTATATTTCACTGTCAATCTGCAGATGTTTGCAGACAGAATAACCAAAGTATTTGAAGATCCAAGGCTGCTGAAGTCCCAATCTCCTCCTCTTTCTTTCAAAGCACATTCAATGCTTCAAAATTTGCTTTCAGAAGGAATCGCTCTGTGTGACTCAAATCACAAACGAGACCTGAACGTCTCTCATTTTGTAACTTTGTTCTCAGGCAACAAATTATGTCCTGGGAGGAACGCAACTTTTAGTTCTTATAAAAGCAGCTTGATACAGTCCATGAATTAAGTGGTTTATATCCAAAGGAATTTCATATATCAACCC
Source organism: Molothrus ater (assembly GCF_012460135.2). Taxonomy (NCBI): domain Eukaryota; kingdom Metazoa; phylum Chordata; class Aves; order Passeriformes; family Icteridae; genus Molothrus; species Molothrus ater. Next base: position 46,120,214 of record NC_050511.2, read on the forward strand.
AAGTATCAAAAATCACAACCATAGCAGAATATTAATGCCCTCAATATAAAAATACAATAAGGTGTGGTGGTTGTCATGGTGACTTTTCAACATACTGGGCACTTGCAGCAACTTGAGAATAATGATTCAGAAGTTGAAATGTAAGATGCTGTTTCAGAGGAAGATATTCTTATAAACTACTTTTTCTTTGTGTTAAATAAATTCCTTTTTTTCAGATTGTCTATTCTGATTTACTATTGTGCCTTAAAGTAATATAACGAATGTACTTGAATCCCAATCCTTTTTTTTTTGTAAAGAAGAAAATCCCCTCTTTATGCTTGCTGCCAACAGATCTCATCTTCCTGAGTCTATGAGTTTTCATAAAGTTTGCCTTGTGAAAAGACTTCAGGGACCTCTTGTAGTTCTTGCCTACAACATAAAAATGTATTACATAGTCCAGTTGAAGAATACTAAAGCATAACAAATAATAGCTCCTTTTGAAAGAATTGTCAAGATTTTTTGAGTTGGAAAAGTAAGAGGGACTCAGGAGACAAACTATTTTTTCCCTTCAGAAAAAAGACAGGGATTCATGTACAGTGGTGTTAGGGATCAATCATACCAGTTTCAACTGTACTATAAGGGGGAGCTTAGAACTAATCCAGTTTTTTAATGATGTGTCCCCTTGAAAAATTCACAAAGTTGTTAGAGATGCCCTCTAAGAAATTTCACTGAAGATGTGTGTCTTTCTGTGTTACCAGAACTCTCTAAGGTGTGCCCTTGTTTCCTGACTGGACACTGCAGGATGACCAAAGCTAATGCTGCAGGAGAAGCTCCTGCCAAATGCAAGTTTGCCTAGCTATGGCCAAAACAGCTGCATGTTTGTCTGACATTCACCACCATGGGTGAGGCTGCTATCAGGAACACAAATACAGCATAGAAATCTCTCACTGAATATAGGATTTAGGATCATTATTTGCAAGCTTTTGAGAAACATATTTCGCGCAGGTAGCTCGGGGTACAGCTGCAGTGGGAGCTGCAAGTTGAGCTCTGGGTGGGACCCTGGGGCAAGAGGGCAGGAATTGCCAACCCTTGGCACAGGGACCTGTGGCAGCAGCCAGGAAACCAGACACTGAGGCACTGCAGGAGCTGAGGACTCAGTAGGAATATGGCAGACTTACACACACACAGACTGTGAGGTTTAAAAGATCAGAGTTTCCTTTGTTCAGGTCCCTCCTTGGAGGCACCAGTTTGAGCTGTGATTCTTTTGCTGCACAAGGATTACTTTCAGAATCCAGAGGTCTGAGACTCTGCTGTGGGAAAAGTAGGGTCAAGCCAGTAAGGAAACCGTGTGCAGCTGTATGAATATGTATGAGCCACCTATCATGTCACTGGAGCCACCAATTGCTTGGTTCCAGCTCAATGACTGCCAGAGTGGTCCGTGGACGGTCAGACAGGGAAGTTTCTTTTAAAAAGACAAAGGTAATCTGATGCTTTATGTCCCAACAGTTTTCTATAAAAAAGTGCCTCTCCTGTAGTGTGGAGCAATGAGTGGGAAAAGGAGAGCCTCACCTTGTGCTGTTTCACCCAATGCTGGGTGACCAGGGCAGAGATGAAATAAAAGATGAGGTTGAGTCCTTCACAGTGTTATTATTTTGTTCCTGAAGACATCTTCAATACCCATGTCCTTTCCTAGCAGAGATGAACTCAGGGACATACAACAGGTTGTCAGCATGTGTGGGAGCAGCTGTTTCCCAAAATATCCCCAAACTGAAACATTCACGCTTAAGTTGCCTTGGCACTTGACTTGTCAAGATGCAATCATCCAGGGAGATTATTCAGGCTCCTCACAGAAAGGGGGAAATAAACCTACCCTGTTGCAAAGGGGAAGCTAAGGGAATCACCCTCCCACAAACAAATATCTCTCAGCAGCAAGAGTCAGATGGAAGGAAATGAGGTCACTGCACAGTTTCCATACTGTTTTGCACCCTGATTCAGAGAACTGATTGTTTTACCAATAGAAAAGTCACAAACTGTTGTCAAGATTACAATCATTTGGGAAGTGATTTGCCAGGTCCAGCATTTTGCTCTGGCTAGTGCCTGGAGAAGAAGCAGTGGGGACACCAGCCTACCAGGAGCCAGCCTCAGTCAGATATCACAAGACCACCGCTGCGGAAAAAAGCTTCCAATTCAGTAGGAATTACACAGTGACCAGTACTACAGAATCACAGAATCACCAAAGTTGGAAGAAGCATTCAAGATGATCTATCCATTCAGCAGCCTAGAATCACCATTATCATCCCAAGACATATTCAGATGCCAGAAGTGCCACATCCAGATGCTACTTGAACACTTACAGAGAAAGTAGCACCAGGACCTCCCTGGGCAACACCTAACCACCTTTTCCATGAAAAAAAAATTCTAGCATCTAATCTGAACCTCCTCTGATGCAACTTCAGACCATTTCCTCTTGCCCTTTCACTGGAGACTTGGCAGAAGAGACTGAGACCCTTGCTGCAACCTCTTTTCAGATAGTTGTAGAGAGCAGTAAACCCCCCCCCCACAGCCTCCTCCAGCCTAAACAGTCTCAGGTGTCTCAGCTACTCCTCATGAAATATGTTCCCTAGATTCTTTATCATCTTTGTTGCCCTTCTATGGACATACTCCAGCACCTCAATGTCCTTCTTAAAGTTCAGGGCCCAGAAGTGGACACAGACTTGAGGTGTGGCCTCACCAGTGCTGAGTATAGGGGGACAATCAGTCCTGCTCCTGCTGGCCACACTATTCCTGATACAGGCCAGGATGCCATTGGCCATCTTGGCCCCTTAGGCACACTGCTGGCTCATGTTCAGGACCTAGCAATTCACCCTGTTGAACATCATACCATTGGCCTCCGCCCAGT